>NW_027271292.1:0-450000 GCF_040938485.1 Diadema antillarum | reverse complement strand
ACTGAATTAAGAAAAAATAAGAAATTATTTGTTTATTCACTCACGTACACAATTCGATACAAAAGGAAGATTTGAAGTTGCGAAAAATGCTGGCAGAAATCGAGAAACATCTTAAATAAAAAGAGCAAAATAATTCTACAGAGAAGTAAGAAAGTGAAAAAAATAAGCGAGAGGTAGAAAAATTTCAGTCCCGAAAAAGAAGAATTCAAAAGACCCTTTGACATAGATAAAACACTTTGACATAATCATAACTGAAACATTCATAAGTGATGCAATTTATACCCAAAAGAACAAACTGATCCATCAAAACGTGTTATTTGGGTGGTGGAGGCCTTACCTAATACCTAAACCTAAACAGATGAGCAGGCATGAATCTTAAAATGCAGGGGTCCATTTATGGGAGACTTCATGAAATGACTTGTACTTCTCTTTAAAAGTCTCTCATAGCTATAAAATATGAGCGACTTTTTGTCATTCTGAGATTTGTGTAAAGACTTTTATGTGATGACTTCATAAAGCGGACCCCTGGACATATCTAGAGATCCGACCACTGCTTGATTATATTTCTTCTTTTTTTTTTTTCAGTCGCTCCGAGTTTTCAAATGGATCCACTAATCGCTTTTCTCAATAACACGTTTACCGTCTAAAGTCCGCATGAAAAGAAACTTCAAAGAAATTAGTATTTAGGGCAATGCTGAAGACAGGGTACACCAACAGAAAACTTGCAAATGAATTCAGAGAAAGGTTTTCATCTCGCTTTCAGTGTAACCACTTTGAAGAAAACTAATTGATTTTAGGATAGTAAGCCTCCAAATGGGCTCTTCCTTTGTTGGAAATATGGATTTTTTCTCACCTCGTCCTCATTTCACTCTAACTCGTGTCTAAATAACAATTTCTTAATCTCTCATAAAGCTTCTAATGGAATCCTTGAGAAAAAAAAAGGCGGAGAAATTTGAAAAAGGAAATGAAAACATTACTGTACTATAGTTGCTGGCAAGTTGTGGCTTAAAACATCGCTTGATTTTTTTCTTCTTTCTCTCTGTCTTTCTCTACCCCCCCCCCACCTTTTTCTCCTTACGTTCTCTCTCACTCATTCTTATCACTCACTCTCTATGTAATTCTCCTCTTGTTTCTTCAAGGATACATGTATCTCATTGAACAAAATGTCCTCAAGATGAAAAGGAAAGCACAACCTTTAAAGACACTATCTAATCATTTGCATATGAAACTAAAGCCCAGCTTTAGTGCTTCAAAATAGTTCTAGAATGCGAGTTAGGGATAGAAACTATCAATGTGAAAATTTGAATAGGTATAAGCAATGGTAGATTTTGTTAAATATACAAAATGTGAACAGTAGTTACAATACAAAATGTTTCTAGACTAAACCGTCTACAGCTAAGGTTTACTGAGAAATAAAATGATATCTCTTTCATGTTTCAGATTTTATTGCGATTTTTTTTTTTTAATATGGTAGGATGTTTTGTGATACAACTGACCTACAAGTATGCATCAAAAGTGATATCTGGAACATCTTTAAATCACTGTTCCCAATAGTGAACAGTACCTTCAAGTCGCCTTTTTCATAAACCAATATGTGCAATGATCAATTCCACCTAAGTCATAACCGAAATTAAGGGAAAAAAGGTCCGTCATTGCTCTTTAAAATCTTAAAGAGATAAGTGAACAGGATCTGGAATGCTCCCCTCCCCCCCCCCCCTCATCTTCCTTATGACGCTATCTCCACAATATCTGCAGAAGTCTTGGAGGCAAGAATCCCAATCGTAGGTGGGACCCTACCCACCCAAACCGTTAATTTCATTTGCACTGAAAGGCTAATGCACCAGGCCTGATTTGCACATGACCACGGCATGTGATGCGCTTGTGTTAGGGTATCTATACTCTTCAGAAGTAAAGGACATGGACTAAAACCAGAAGAAGAACAACATACTTTATAATTCGGGTTAGACCTTCATATTCATTTTTGCGTATGTTTTTTTTGTTGTTGTTGAATAATTTGATTTTCCCCCATCACGTGCCTATCTCTTCATACTTTTTTTACGGCAGATATAGAAAACTTATCTTAACGGACAACAGCAGAAGAACAGCATTTCAGCATCCATACATGGGCCACGAACGAAATCACTTTCTTTGACATAGCAAAATTACATGGACTAATCAAATTAAACCTGACCTAGCATCATCTAATGAAGCATGGAAATCAACATCAGTGAGTGATTTTCCTAGATATAACTTTAACTATTCAGAACAATAACTTTATCCTTGAATTAAAAATCCAGTAAAAAAAAAAATAGAGATTGGTTCGAAATCATTGGTAGATATTGGAAAAAAATATATATAATGACTTCGGCTCTCATAACTTGACAAGATGTGTGATAGATAGTTTGGAGGAAGGCCTCTGTTTTCATGTCCTTGAACAAGATGTGTTTACTACGTCGACACTTTAACCAGAATGTACGACTTGGCACAACCTTGTCAAATAGAAATATAGGTGATTAACACACACACACACACACACACACACACACACACACACAATCACAGAACCGTTAGGTATAAAAGTATAGGATTATAATCATCGTTATGATGCCTTTTTATCATTAGAATTAACACGCTGACAATTAACAGCACATCGATGACTTTAATGATTCCAATATCCAAACCCAAAAGGACGGACATCGGCTTTATTTGGAATAGTTTTCCAAATTTACTTTTGAATTTCCTTTTATTTGTAGGCAATCTAATAAGAAATACATAACACATAATTATGTGACGGCGGAAAGTAGAAAAGTGGAATTCATTGTATTTCGTAGTCATTTTTAGTTGTAATAAACTCTTTTCCAACATATCATCTTCTCGGTTCTCTCTCTTATAGTGGTATCCATGTTATACCTTTCAAGTTTAAAAAAAAGCAGGTTTTTTTTTCTGTATATGAGCTAATGAAACAAAGGGAACATGAATATACTGCATAAGGAATCTAAAAGCAGAATCCATCGAAGGCTGGAAAGGAAGAATCATCTTAACGCGTATAAAGTAAAATCCTAAAAGTAAGATGGTTGTGTTGAAGACGTAACAGTAAGAAACCGAGCAAATAAAAAAATCCGGGCACATCAAAGTCCGTTTCATATTTTATCATATTCGCAGTCTTGTTATCTTTATCCTATGCGTTTGTGTGTTATGCCCCCTTTTAAACAAGGTCGACAAGACCTCTTGAATATGTACGGGTATCTATTTTTGCCTTACAGTGCTGGACTAAATTTTCTTTAGGAATCTGTGCAGAATTTTCCAGTCACTGAACTGGGCTTTCACTACTCATTATCGGTGATTTGGATCGATTCTCTGAATTACTCTGGTATCATGATTGCATCATATTTCGTGAAAACATACCTGGAGAACTATCACAAGAAAAGCTCAATGAAGAGACAACAGTAGAAAACGATTCACAGAAAATGAACACTGGACCGCGGATATGAACGTAAAAATCTCAGGCGATTGAAAGAAATGTATGATTGCAATATTTCCCAATTTCCAACGGACCTTAATTTACTCAGTGTTCGATTCTCTTGCCTTCAAAAAATGAAATTCTGGCATAGGAAGTGAAGAAATAAACACAAAATAATCAGAGTACGAGCAATATTACATTGCGGCTCCTCTCTGAAATAAATGCCAGTGTGTGCAGTCAGTGACCGTAAAGAAGCAATCAATTATTCTTCTCGAACGGTCCAATCGGCTTGATTGGCACTCTCTCTGATTATGCCGACGGACACAGAATGTTACGATCGGCGTAACAAAGGGACAATTTAGTTAAAGCTAGTACCGCAGTTATATATATTTTTATTTGACACCATGGAATACATTCGAGAGTTCATCGGAAGATGCAAGTCAATTTGATTCTAATTCAGCAAGGTGTTTGTTTTATTTATGACGACGAAACGAAGAGCAATGGGAGTGATTGTTTTTCAAAGCAAGCCTGTCAACTGGTCTTTAATCATAACATAATTATGATAATCGACTCGACCATGAAAATGTAAAATGCTAAAAAAAACAAAAACGCTGTCCTCGAACTATTAAACAGCCCCTACTCTGAGTCAGCAAACCAGCACATGGAGCTTTCAGGTATCACTTTTTGTTCCAACGAAAAGAGCTAAGAATGAAAAAAAAAATCAAGAATTACCCCATGAAGTGAAGCTAGAGGTGTTTATCAGTACTTATATTTGGCGACAAATAACTCCTAAATTGCGGTAATGATTCACATTGTATAAAAACAGAACACACACACACAAACAAAACCCAAAAAGGTGTGCGATTTGTCTGTCAGACGTTCAATGGTACAATGCAAGTCATTGAAGTCAATGCAACGTTCACGAGCATAGCAGCATATTTTGAAAAGATGTTGATTGCACAAATTATGGCAACATGAATGGCAATCTATTATAGACCACACAATAAGGGTTTTGGTCCATCAATAACCTTCACTTTGTATAGAATCACCTAGACAAAAGCCTCTACGGTAATAACGCAGAAAGGTCTTGAAAATTGACTCTGGTTTCATTGTCCCAAGGAAATCAATAAGCATGAACGGAAGTGGAGGCGAAACTTACATTAGTAAGATTAGAGTTTACCGTCTGAGATTGGTGAACTTAGACTGCACAAAGTGTTGATGATACACCCACTGTTTTCTCTTCATCACTTGATTAGATGTAATATGTTTATATTGTTGCATAGCAGTCACAATTATACATGGCCCTTGTTGTACCTCATAATACAAACGAGTGATTGTCAATAGCAGCAAGTTAAGTTTTATCTACAGGAGTAATGTCGAGGATAAGAAACCAAACTCTCGAGAAGAAGAACAGGTGGATAGGGTGATAAAGAACGCAGTAAAAAAGTCTATATTTATTGCAAAGAATACGATTTTGTAAAAACTGAAAAAAAATGCCTTTGTATTTCATAAGTCCATTATTCAGAGTAAATTCGATTATTGCAGCGTTATATGAGGGTAATCTGAGAAAAACGGATTCTGAAAAGTTGCAAATTGTTCAACATAGAGTTTTAAAAACTGTCCTTTTGGTTGAGCTAAGGTACTCGACCTCAGCAATCTACAATTGTTTGTCATTAGATACTTTGGAAAAACAAATGTATAAACAATTATTGCATGTTACGTATAAAATTTCTAATGGAATGCTTCCAGACTATGATTATATTTTATATAACGAATCATTTTCTGGGAAACAGTATGAAGAAATTTGTATTTTGTAAGGTTAAAACAGAAGTTGGAAAAAGAACTCTTTCCTTTAGTGGAGTCTAGAGTTGGAATCAGTTAGCTTATGACTTGAAAAGTAAGCTCTCTCTGTTCAGTTTCAAACGAGCTCTTGATATATCTCTGCTATAGCATGAGCAACTGCCCAGGATTTTTTTCTCTCTCTCTATAAATATATATATTATATTGTTAAAATAACATGTTACGGTTTGTATTTGCTCCGTTTTCCCTTATTTTAGCTTTTTTTAAACAACGTTTCGTTGTTTTTGTTGTAACCTGACACTTATTTCTTTGTTAATTATTGTACATGCAGGTTTGTATACTTCCTTTGTTTTTATGTTGTTCACAGATTTGCAGAAGAACAGCTTCGCTGAAGCAAATTGCCGTGAGTAAATAAAATAAACTGAAACTGAACTAAACCAACATTGCAGCATACAGTTTGTACAGGAACAGGTTTTATGTCACATGTTGACATTTTAATAGAGATGTCTCTACCACGGGCCGGACCCCACCACGGGAGATTGACGGATGTGAATATTATACCAAAATGCAGATATTCCGTTCTCGTATACATGAATGTTGATGTTAACGGATGCATAAAGATAAAAACAACACTCATCAGCTACTCCGACTTCTCTATATTCATCAGATTTCGACTAGAAAGAATAAAGTATGAGAAACAGAACGATTCAGGAATGCATTCAAACGAAAAATAAATAGCGTTAAGTCATAGTGGCAACATACTAAAGGTAAATTTTCATTGTTGAGATCAACCAGAACTAAAACCTTTGCAGACCCTATACGAAAAAGACAATTCTAGGCCATGGGGTAATGATATTTAAAGACCAATTTGCAAGCTTCCTGTCGGTTCATTATGTATTTCTGAACTCGAGACAACCCTGGTAATCCGAACCTCATTCGTCACTTCTCCCTCCCTTTTTCCATTTATCCCCTACATAAAATGGGGAATCTATAGTATACATTTTCAACCTCAGCTCCTAGATATTGCAGAGTGGTAAAAATATTGCAGCAAAAATAGAGAATAATTTGAAACACGTCGGGGTTTATCTTAATGGCACACCACGAGTAGATGCGGGGCTTCCACTGGTTACTTCGAAATTATGTGACTGATACTGGTTAACGAATTTAATCAAAATATGCGCAAACGATCAAATCATTCAAACACTTAAATCACAGGGGACGCGGAAAGGGGGAGGGGGCTGCAACCACCTCTTTTTGGCCCTTACAAATAGAATGAAATAAAATCGATAAAATGGAAAAAGCATGAAAACCCACGACCTTCCGATTATTTCGGGGGTTTCACTGACCCTTGACCAAATCACGAAAAGTACCCTCTATTCCCACCTTCCCTCCCTCCCCCCTCCCACACACACACACAAAGGTCTGCAGCCCCTGTATCAGTCCAGAAAGGAACACTGTGTCAAACACATGATGTGGTGGTGCGTGGCTTGTGATATTAGGATTAGATTAGTTGCCGGGAAGGTTGACGTTTATATGAATTTATTTGATATCAACCTTTCATTACATGCACTGTAGGCCTACTGTTATTCAGAATTTTGCCTGATGAGATTCTGGTCATGGCAATACAATAATGATACACATTTTGTGGTTGAGATATTAGCACGTTCGACTGTTTATTGATGTCTGGAATAACCTACCTGATCAATTAAAGCAGTGTACTTCACTGTTTTCCTTTAAAGATCATTTAAAAAAGTATTTATTATTGAAATATGTTTCCAGTTAGTAGTCTTTGATCAATGTACTTTTTCTTCTTTTTTTTCTGAAGTCTCAGTAAGCCCTGATCCATGCAAAGTGTTTTTTTTTATTTTTTTTTCATTCCCTCCCGTTCCTTTCTTTGATAATGATATTGCATACATTCATTAAAGCGTATACCTTACCCCCAAAATAGGCATGCTACAGCCTTTATTCTCTCTTGCACTGTCACCTGCACACACGACGCACTATCACTCGCACACACCTACACTTTTATTGTCTACTATACCATGCAGCAGTCAATGGTGCTGCGTGCTGGTTTTTTTTTTTTCTTGTTTTAAAGCGCCAAGTCACTATTTTTCTTTTCTGTTTTTTTTTCTGTAGCAAAATGTGTTTTGTGTATTAAGATTAAGAGTTTTATGAGTACATATATAATTGGTGTTGTATTACATTGGTATCACATATTCAGATAGGGCCTCATCCACGTCAAGCTCTGCTTATGATGACGGTCCCCTGTATTGATTTCTCCTTTGTTAATAGATACAGTATGCCTTAATATGTTATTTTGATTCATAATTATGCCACTTCAGACTGAATGTTGTTACGTAAATGATTTTTCTTTGTATTGATTTGTATGTATCTGTATCATTTTGTTTTCATTTGCAATTGTATTCGGAGAAAGAAAATGCAGAAATAAACCAAACAAACAAACAAACAAGTATTTTTGTGCTCAGAGTGCTACTGGCACATGCAGAAAACCCCATGGCATTGTTCACACTGTCCTAAGTCCCGGGGGGGGGGGGGGGGGGGGGGGGGCTATGCTAGGAGTCCTGTGCACCATCTAGTTCAAGGTATATGAGTTTCATGTTGCCAATATGCTGCGCATTATGATTATATTCCCTGTATAACGTAGCACAATGTATTATTATATTAACATATTATTTATATACAACTCCCGCCTTCACTCTTGCAAGTTACATTTAGCAAAGAAAAGAGGACAAGGACTTTTTCCCCCTTTCAACATGTCAACAAGACATTCCAATTGTAAGGATGAAATTTACTCAAGGCATTATTGTAATCGGTAAATCTTTACAGGGATAAATTGTCATATGTCCATCCTGCAACAGTATAAATCAAACACAAAATTGATTTCTATTGGATTTGATTGATTTTAAAGGGACTGTACAGTACTGGTTGAGTTATGGGATTCATGTTTTGAACATTTCTAAGTGAGATAATGAGAAACCTCTTATGAAATATGAAAGAGCATGTACTTTTAAGAAGGATTTACTGTTTATTTGATGAAAATCGGTTTTGAAATGGCTGAGATATCCAAAAAAAGTGATAATAATAAAAGGCGACAGGCCACACCTTTTATTAGGATCTCTTTGTTTCACCTTGTTTTTTGATATCTCAGCCATTTAAAAACCGATTTTCATCAAATAAACTTTTGATACCCTTAGAATTGCATGCCCTTTGCCATCTCATAGAGTGGTTTCTGAATATCTCATAAGATGTTAAAAGCTAAATCCTCACCTCGACCAGAACTGTACACACCCTTTAATTGACATATTAAAGGGATCATACAGTTTTGGTTGAGACCTAATTTCAAGTTTCTAACTTTTTTGGTGAGATAATAAGAAACCTCTTATGAAATATGAAAGAGCATGTAATTCTAGGAGGAATTCAACGTTTATTTGATAGAAATTGGTTTTGAAATGGCTGAGATATCCAAAAAAGAGTGATTCTTATAAAGTGTGGGACCCTCACTTTATTATGATCGCTTTGTTTTACTTTGTTTTTGGATGTTCATCAAATAAACTTTGAATTCCTTTTGAAATGTTATGCTCTGTACTTTATCATAAGTGTTTTCTTGGTATCTCGCAAAAAGTTAAAAGCCCAATTTTCATCTCCACCAATACTGTACTGTCTCTTTAAGACTACAAAATTGTTAATGGTGTCCTTGCTTCCACTGTTCGCAATACCGCATCTATACCGGTTTTTGTTTTGTTTTGTTTTGTTTTGTTTTGTTTGTTTGTTTGTTTGTTTGTTTGTGTTTGTGTTGTTGTTGTTGTTGTTGTTGTTGTTGTTGTTTTTTTTTTTTTTTGGGGGGGGGGTCAAATATTGTAGCATTTTCCCCGTCTCATAACGTCGTGCAAAGGCACAACATAGACAGAAAAAAAACACCCACAGCTTGCTAAAAAGGACACATATAATTTCTGTTGTATGTATAGCGCAATAGCACATCCTAAACATAATAGGGTCATTTATGAATTGGGAAAATGATGATTCCCTTGATGACATTGATACAAATTGCCGTTTCGACATTTTGCAATATGTCTTTACGCCAAACAGACGAAGATGAGATGCGGCATGCTATAGATCTTCTGAAATCTCCAGTGGTATTTTAAAACGATTTCTTTAAATTATTTCTGTTATCTTCTAATTAATAACTTATATTTTTAAACTAATTTTGAAAAGTTAAATCTTACAAGAAGAAGAATTAAAACAAGATAACAATCAATATGGACAAGGTAAATACAGTGAAAGAGAAATGTAATATCCTCATCTCTCAATCTATACGACCTTCTTCGGTTTGTGACAATTAGTTGCACAATGTCTGTCATGTTTTACCCCGATACTTAAACACATGAAAGGAGCATTCATATGGAATCAATCTGCCATGTCAATCGAGAAAAATTTGCGAAGAAAAACGACAACAGTCCATGCCAAATTTGGGCGCGAATCGCTAAATTTGTCATTTGGAGTCTTGTAATATACGCAAAACAATTGTAATGCCAAGGCGCCTCGGAGGAATCTTAATCCGATGTAATGTCGTCTGCTATGTGCTCCTCTGGCGTGTTTCACAGACAGTGATACAGATTTCCTCTTTTCTATATTATTTCGATTAAAAAATATATCAACATAAATTTCAAATCTTTTCTTAAGAAATGAAAGTTAACATGCCTGTGCAAAATAGTCCTCCATGGTATGAGAAATTATTGATAAAAATCAACGTTTTGCAGTACATTGTGTAAAGGCAATGGAGAAAAAAAAATGTTAACAACTTTAAATCGTTCATTTTTTATGTATGGCACGAACAATGTATAGATATATACACGTACATGTAAAATGACAATACAGGAACCAATAAACCAATTAAAAAAATATCATTGTTCTAAAGCTAAAAACATGATATGAACAGTTCTGGGGGAATTTGAAAGAAACGACGGCATATTCTCAAACGAGATTGAAGACAATATTTGACTATGTTGTGGTTTAATAAGCCATCTATCCCGCACGTAGCTAACGTTTTCCTTGTTTGTCTGACGATATTTACCACCGTGTTGTCTACATCGTGTTCACTTCCATTTTCTACGTTACTCCGCATCAACTCCCACTTCTAGTGACTGGTTCTCTCTTTTTATGAGAATTAAGAGTATATTTAGGATAAGAATATACTCACCATGAACAGAATTTCCCTCGACATGTATCATAAAAACAAAAACGCCAAAGAGCACCAAGTTTTGGCTTCCTGATAGCATGGTGGCGAAAGGAAGGCCCACCAGTTAGACGATCTACAGGTCTGTGTCTTGATCTCGATTACGATGTGTCTATACAGGCAGAGAAACTTGAAAGAAATTCAGTGGAGGTAATGAGAACCTCCTTCAGACCAGTCACCTATCGTTGTATCCAGTCAGACTGAGGGACCATGCCTTTTATACCATACTCTCCTCCTCGTCCAGTCAGTGGTATAAAAGCTCAGGACTTGCGCGCACGCAATTTAAATTGGTTATAAAACGACGCCGCATATAATAGTGCGATAGTCACGATCTTTTAAACGTGGTCAGCAGGAAGATTATTCATGTTCAGAAATTGATATTTATGTTCAGAAATCGATCGCTTGTAAAAGGCGTCAATGCTGATTTATAGCTAAAACCAGTTTGCTCTAATGTAATCCAAGTTTACTGGCATTCTTTGACAATGGTTTGTTTTGTGTAATGAGAGTGCGTAAATGTATCTGCTCAATACGCTTATTGAATCGAGATGTCGGTTGTTACTTTCTTGAATAAGAATTTCTTAACAGAGTGAATGCCAGCACATGCGGGATTTGGATTTGTGTTATAATTATACATGCATAAAATGCATGTGTAAATGTGTGTGAGTGTGTGTGTGTGTGTGTGTGTGTGTGTGTGCGTGTGTGTGTCTTGTGTGTGTGTTTTGTGCGTGTGTGTCTTGTGTGTGTGTGTGTCTTGTGTGTGTGCGTAGGCCCTACTTTCCTGGAAAATTCACTTAATATGGTAAGATGGTGTCATGATTTTGAATAAGAATGTTTTTTTTTTTTAATGAAAACAGATAAGCAGCTGCAATATTTTTTATTTATCATAGGCCTTAAAACTGCAGGTCTCTCGCATTTTTTTTTTGACATAAGGGGAAATATCTTATGAAATTTGAAAGAGCATGTAATTCCAAGAGGAACTCAACGTTTATTTGAGGAAAATTGGTTTAGAAAATGCTGAGATATCCAAAACAGAGCAGTCCTAATAAAAGGTGGGTCGATCGCTTTGTTTTACTTGGACTGTTTTCGGATGTCTCAGCCATTCCAAACCCGATTTTCATCAAATAAACTTTGAAGTCCTCGTAGGATGGTATGCTCTATACTATTTCATAAGTGGTTTCTTGGTATCTCACAGAAAGTTAAAAGCCCAATCCCAATTGACCTCCATTGATATTACACCATTTTTTTAAGTTGTACGAATAACGGATAAAATTTACACATATAGTACTGCACGTACTAAGTAGCATTTGAAGATTACAGGTATGAAGTGTAATGCATTATAAGCACCGGCCCTCGGTCGCAGTCGATACAATTTTCTCTCTTCACTTAAATTGTCACTCGCTTTTCTCTTATCGGACCCTATGGAAGAACAGTCAAATTTTGGAATTATGACTGAACGGGCAATCTCCAAACTGTATGTATTCTTATTCAGGGGCGGATCCAGGAATTCCGTAAAGGGGAGGCGCCTTTACAAAATTAAAGGGGGCGCACGCCTCCCCTATTTTTCCATTTTATTTATTTTGTTTTAACAAACAATAAGGAGGGGGCGTCCGCCTGGTGCGCCCCCTTTGGATCCGCCACTGTTATTGCAAATTGTGTATATTTCATCTGAAGACGGAAACAACAACAACAACAACTTGCTTTTCTCTCATTTCTTTTGTTAATCCCAACGCTTCAGGTTTTTCAAACATACAAAACTGTAGCGACATTAATACGTAGTACCTGCCAAACCACAGCTTCACTGGAAAGTGGGCCTACATGAAGAACGATGAGGGGACACTGTGGTATAGTGGATAAGATTCCTAACTTTAGATCGGAGGACCCGAGTTGGAGAAGGTTTTTTTACCCCCCCCCCCCCCATGTCCCTCTCGGCCCAGGTGTTGAAATGGGTACCTGGATAGGATGATAATAATTCATGGACCCTCTGGTAGAGCAGTGGCAACACTGAAGAGGCTACCATGGAAAAAAAAATAAAAATCACATTATTATCATCAGTATTAGCATCATTATAATAGCATAGATACACGAGGAATGTGTCCTTCAATATCACGTCATATCACCACCCCGCCCCGACTTTTTAGGTATTGTATATGCCGTTGCCATGGACACAGTAATAACAAAACCATAGTCATCCCGTGATTAAAAATGTTAATGTTTCTGAATTGTTCTGTACGTAGAGTGCTTTGATCGTCGAAGCCATCAGTGAAATTGTCCTGATCATTTTAAATTCAAGAACTGCACACTATATGACTTGGAAATGGTTCATCAAGCCCTAAGCACGCAGTCAATGCCGTCAACCCGTTTCAGTCTCCGTTTTCCGTGTTTGTGAGAATCCTAAATCTACCTGCATCATTGATCAACTACCTGTGATGTAGCAAAGACTCACCTCGACAACCTGTTGAAACCATCGGGGGACCTAAATTTACTTTACACGGAATTTGTTTATCAGCTGAACACGCATATCAGAGGTTTGAACGTAAACCGTGTCCCATACCTATGTATTCGCGTTAGTGTATACGTCATACGTACCAGTCTCTCGAATAGTCCCACCAGAGTGTTTTCGTGTTACTGTGTATCGGTCATACTTACCTTGAAACCTTCATCATGTCAGTCGACAAAACTGATACGAGAAAACCCAACCTACGGCCTCGAATGAAGTCTGATTCTCATTCTCATACGCCTGTTCAAGAGGGTAGATGTAGATCTCATGGCACTCCTCCTTCAACGGTGACACACCTGCCCAAAACGTTCAGCCTGAGCCCAGATAACCTCAAAAGCATCGAGGCTGTAATTCAGAATGCGGTTCAGAATGCAGTTACCGCAGCCATGGAGACAGAAAGGATGAAGATACATGCTGCTATTGAGAGAAGTGAAAACAGATTCTGTGAACTGCTGGACGAGAAGATGGCAGCCCTACATGAGCTGGAGGTTGCCGTCGACTCCAAGCTTCACCAGCTTCGCAGTTTTGAGTCATCTGTCGAAAGCAATTCAGCGAAGATCCAGGATGCCAGTCTGAGACTTGAGCACATCGAGCAATATTCCCGGAGGAACAACATCCGTCTGCAAGGAGTGAAGGTTTCTCCAGGTGAAAACACAGACCAAGTCGTGTGTGACATCGCCCAGCGCATTGGAGTCACTGTCAGGCCAATCGACATTGACAGATCCCATCGCCTACCTAGTCGTCGTTCTCAGTTGCCTGATGGTCAGCCATCCTACGCGAACGCTGCGAGTCGAGCTTCCCCACCTTCCATCATTGTGAAGTTCACTTCCTACAAGGCCAAGTTCGAGATGATGAGGAACCGTAGGAAGCTGAAAGGCTCTGGCATAGTGATTGTTGAAGATCTGACAAAGAAAAACGCTGATCTACTTTCCCAGACATCCCGTCACACAAGTGTAACTACCTCATGGACTTCAGATGGCCGTGTCTTTGCAATGGTAAAGCAAGACAATGGTCGCCTGGTCAAGAAACCCATCAGAAACTTGTCTGAACTGAACTCACTGAGATGATTCGTTGAACTCGTTTAGCCTTACACTTTGCCAATGTAATGCTTCAGTTGTCTAGTATTATGTCTCTAAACAGTATCAATCGTTATATACATGTACATGTAATTTTGCAAGTTATCTTTACGATAATCCCCGATGGTTTTTTACTCGCTCCTGATATTCACATACCTGGTTAATATTTTTCTTTCTTCTTTTTTTCCCTCTCATTGTGTCTGAATTTGAGATTCTTTGATTTTGTTTTGTTTTGTTTTGTTTTCTTTATTCTTCTCTTTTGTTAAGTGTCCATTCTTTCTCTTCTTTTTTTTTTTTTTTTTTTGGTTGAATTTGTAACATTTGTCCTTGTAATGCCTGATATTGATTTGTATAAACAAAAACTTCAAGAAAATGATATTTTCAAAATTAATGAATATTTGTCTTCTGTCTGTAATGATTCATCTGACTCTAATAAAAAATGTTTTCTTCCAAATGAACTCAATGAATTTTTAGAGGATAATAGCAATTTGTCTTTGTGCAAGAAAGGTTTCACCTGTTTACATTTAAACTCAAGAAGTTTGAAAAGAAATTTTGATAATCTGTGTTCATTATTGAGTGGTATTGATTTACAATTTTCTGTTATTGGAATTTCCGAGACTTGGTTAAAAAGTGATGATCCTAAGTTTGATATTGAAGGTTATAATTTTATTGGAAATTCTCGTCACAATCGCAGAGGGGGAGGAGTTGGTGTTTTTATCCACGATGATTTGAATTTTGTACAGAGAGTTGATTTAGATTTATGCACAGACTGGATTGAATGTATATTTATTGAAATTGATTTTAAACCAAAAAATATTATATTTGCTACTGTTTATCGACCGCCAAATGCTCTCTTGCCTCAATTTTTATTTTCATTGAACGCAATATTAGATAATATTATTAAGGAAAATAAGTTATTGTATATTTCAGGAGATTTTAACCTTAATTTATATGATATTGATTCTTGCCCACAAGTTAATGAATTCCTTGATATGTTTATGACTAAAGCTATTTATCCAATTATTCACTTTCCCACACGTGTTACAAATCATTCAGCTACGCTAATCGATAATATATTCACTAATGAAATGAATTATTTGGTATCTGGTATTATTTTGGCAGATGTATCTGACCATTTTCCAGTTTTTTGTTTGAGGCGGTACAAAATGAGTGAAAGTGCTAATTTTGAATATTTTGAGAAACGATTGATAAATGAGAGAAATATGCAATATTTTCTTGGTGAATTATTGAAAGTTAATTGGCATGTGGATAACTGTGATGCTAATATTGCATATGATAATTTTTATTTTCAATTTATGTATTTATATGATAAATGTTTTCCTAAAAAGAAGTGCAGATGTAAACGCCGTATAGATAAACCGTGGTTTAACAATGATTTACGAAAATTGTGTAATAAGAAGTATGTTTTATATAAAAAATACATTAAAAATCCAACAATTTATAGAGAAAAGGTGTATAAGCAATTTCGTAATAAAGTGAATAATGAGATTAAGCGTGTTAAGAATGACTTTTTTAAGAACAGGTTTTGGGAAGTTAAATTTGATATTAAAAAAACTTGGCAACTTATTAATAAGGCTTTGGGCAAAAGGAATGTACAATCTAGTATTGATTATCTTATGGCAGATGATAGGAAAGTTGAAAAAAGTAAAGAAATTGCTCAAGTTTTTAATGATCATTTTGTTAATGTAGGTTTGTATTTGAAGAACACAATTCAAGTCTGTACTAATGATAATTATACTCAGTTTGTAAAGAAAAATGAGAATACAGCATTTTTTAGCCCTATTACCCCAGGAGAAGTTGTAAAGATTGTATGTAATTGTGACAATGGTTCAAGTTCTGGTTATGATGACGTTGATATAGCTGTTGTAAAAAAAGTAATACACGTAATTTGTTATCCTTTATGTGACATTTTTAATTGTGTTTTATCCACTGGTATTTTTCCAAACAAACTTAAAATTGCCAAAGTTATACCAGTTTTTAAAAGTGGTCCAAGTCATGATGTTAATAACTATAGACCTATATCTGTGTTATCTGTTTTTTCTAAAATTCTTGAGAAATGTATATATGATAGATTACTGTTATTTTTAGACAAATATGATATAATAACACCATGTCAATATGGATTTCGTTCTGGGCACTCCACGTCCCATGCTTTGATTAACCTTATTTCAAAAGTAACTAATGCACTTAATTTTCATCAATCAATTATTGGTTTGTTTTTAGACTTAAGCAAGGCTTTTGATTCTTTAGATCATTCTATTTTATTAGATAAGTTATATATTTATGGTATCCGAGGTAATTTGTTCAAATTGTTTTCAAGTTATTTGGATAATCGGAAACAATTTGTATTGGTTAATAGATGTAAATCTGAGTTGTGTAGCCTGGGATGTGGAGTGCCTCAGGGTTCAATACTTGGTCCACTTTTATTTCTCATTTACATCAATGATATTTGCAATGTCACAGAAAAAATACAGTTCATTTTATATGCAGATGATACCAGTATGTTTATGTCTGATGATAATATTAATACTTTGTTGTTACGTTTTAATGAAGAGATTCAAAAAATTTATGATTGGCTTCTTATGAACAAATTAGTTTTGAATGTGAAAAAAACTCAATGTATGATTTTTACTAATAAGAAAATTGATATACAGAATTCAGCAATTTATATGAATAACAATCTTATAAAAATTACGAGTTCATTGTCATTTCTTGGCGTCATTATTGATAATAAATTATCTTGGCATAAACATATTGATTCAGTCTGCAATAAAATTTCTAAATGTATCGGTATTTTATACAAATTACGATATTTTCCTCACAATATTTTATGCATGATTTATAACGCTATTATATTAAGTCAACTTCAATATGGAAACACTGCTTGGGCAAATACATCAAATTATTCTATGGTCAGACTTTTCCGTCTGCAGAAGAAAGCAGTGAGAATTATATGTCACGCCAATTATCTTGCCTCAACTAAACCTCTTTTTATGAAATGTAATGTTTTAGATATTTTTGAATTGAACAAATATATTATTGGTGTATTTATGTATTTATGTTTTAAAAATTGTATTCCCCCAAGTCTTTCTTCCTTGTTTCAGTTAAATAGTGCTATTCATTCGTATTGTTTGAGAAATCCTCTGAATTATCATTTACCTCTTAATAGAACAAATGTTGGTTTATATTCTGTTTTGTATAGAGGACCTCTAATTTGGAATAACTTGCCACAGTCACTTAAAATGAGTCCATCTTTAAATGTTTTTAAACGAAGATTTAAATTATTCTTATTGGAAAAAGAAAAGTAATCTACACATTCGGGTATTACTCTGTGTTTGTTTGTTGTTTGTTTGTTTTGTCTCTATGTGTCTATTGTTGAATATGTATTTTCAATCTCTTTGGTCTTAATATCTATGCATATTTATTTGTACAATTTAATATGACTTTTATTATAATGCTTTTGTTATGGTGGCAGCTGCTTATAAAACTTTGTTTTTCTTGCTGTCTCCACATTCTGTTACATTTTTATTGTCAATTTGAATTTATTTATATACTTTGTCTGAATGTTTTTTATCTGTTTGAATGAAATAAACGCGAATTGCGAATTGAATATAGTCCAGGCTAGGCTCCATAGAAAGTGCACCTAACCTTGTTTTTTTATATATACAATGTTTTTTGATGGTTTCTTGTCAATACGAGGGTGCTGATTCCAAATCCGATTGATGCCACTCGCGTAACCATGAGCATTTTCGGCAAAACGCAAAAATCCAAAATGGCCGCCAGATATGCTAATTTGGCCATGATAATCCCAGTTATGTCAATTTTATGACAAATTATTCCATCAAATTTTATAATTTTTTTTTTCCTAGAGTAATTCTACTTGCACATGCAAGAAACTTTTCATTTGAAGAGGTACATTTAGTATTTTAAGCTTATTTTCAATTCAAAATGGCCGCCACTCCTGTACTCATGTACTATATGAATGGCAAAAAATATGCATAGAAATAGAAGACGAATTTTCAGTCACATACCTACGCTTTTACCAAGTTTTGCATGTGCAATGCAAATCTGATGAGTGCCACTACCAAAACAAGCAAACAAACAAGCAAACAAACAGAAGTTTATTGTTTTTAGGCTTATTGTTATTCTTTTTAATACAAAACTTCAAAATGGATGCCACTCATATACCCCTGCACAATATGAACGGCAGAGCGTGTGAAATAAACAAATTTTCTTTTTTTTTTCCTGTCACTCAGGTACACTGTTTACCAATTTGTGTGCTGATTGTAAATCAGAAGGTTGTTAATAACAAAGGCTGCTTTATTTTTTGATGCAAACATCCAAATTTGCTACCTCAATCTGAATTTTTCTCTGGGTATTTGGAAAAATCCACCAAAACTTGAATTGACGCCAACATCAAGATCGTTTATCAGGAATTATTAGATATGAACATTTGATACTTACTTGCCTTGAGATGTTCAACATCAAAATATTCATTCTGATTTACTGAATTAAAAGGCTGAATCCTAGATGATGACACAAGTGAAATTTCCAATTAACTGTCCTGTTCTACATTATCTAAAAGCGATATTATACAAACTTTTCAGTCCCCTCATCCAAGAAAGAACATAAGGCAGGGGAAAGTGGAAAAAGGGACCACCTCACTTCCTGAACAGTGTATTGTCAAATCTCTGAAATGAAAACAATGCCCCAAAGTTTTAATGTTAACCCAGATGAATTATATATGGTAGATGCATTTTACCACCGTTTTTTTTTCGGAGTGAATGTGTTTGAGTATAGGCCTATGATGTCGAGGGAGACTCTGAGATCTGTACAGTGCTGCCTCATTCTGAAAGCATTGTTATAACAACTTCACACTGCTTGTCTTTAATCTTCAGCATTTGCAGATTCAGGATTGCTCTCGGTAACCAGAGCAGCTGTGTTAGGACTCTGAATGATGGCCTCCTTAATGGTGGCTGTAAACTAACTCCACTAGAGGTCTTTTTAACATATATGTGGTGACATACATTCACTTCACGGAGGAAGTTTGCAGATGATCTTGCCTTTACGTCTCATAGAAAGTCCTTGGATGACATGAGCCGAGTACTGGCCCATCTCAAGACAATAGTGGAGTACTTCATCTTCTGGAGACTTTGCCCCAACCTTTATTAAATTATCATCAGACCCATGCCTTCCATCTTAGTAACCATCTTGCCAACGCTATGTTCAAGGTAGCCCTCTGTGGCAAGCCTTCCAAGCATAGGCTAAGGAAGTCCACCCTCCTTCACTGGCACTCGATCACTCTCCCTCACACTGGAAGGAAAGGCTGGCAAGTGTCACCAGTGCCGTCAACGCATACCCTGACCTTCCAAACACGATAGCATGGGGGGGGGGGGGGGGGGGGGGGGGGGGGGGGGGGGGCATTTCATGAAGCGTTTTGTCTGACAAATTTGTCTGACAAATTTGCTCTCAGCCAATCAGATGCAAGGATTTAATAGCTTATTTATAGTTTGTCAAAAAGAAAAGATCTGACAAAACACTTCATGAAATGCCCCCTTGAACAACCTGCCATCAATGCGCCTGAAATCCCACAAGCCTAGACTTCCCTACTGTAACTTGAAAGCTTTGACCCCAAAACAGGTTGGTACAGATGCTGGTCTGATGTCATCTCTGATACCACCCAAGTTACCTACAACACTGTCTCTGGCCTGGCAACAAAGCTACAGGGCTTCAACGGGTGGTCATCAAGCAAGTCTTCATGTCTTCACCTTGTTTCTATAGCAAATAATCGCCCTCTGACCCAAGAGGAAATGCTGAACATCACCAGATGTGGTTGCAATTAAAACAATTGCAGGACTAATATGCATCTTTAGCCTGAGAATTCTGCAAATTTGGGGCTGATGTCGCCTGCTGCTAAACATAGAATTAAAGGGT
The DNA here is from genome assembly GCF_040938485.1 of Diadema antillarum. Taxonomy (NCBI): domain Eukaryota; kingdom Metazoa; phylum Echinodermata; class Echinoidea; order Diadematoida; family Diadematidae; genus Diadema; species Diadema antillarum. Next base: position 429,958 of record NW_027271292.1, on the reverse strand, counting down.
TCTTTAAAGACAATAAAAATGACAGTTTTAGTTTTAAGCCAAGACTGAATGAGATCATGATGTCAAAGTTTATTATCAACACCTGGGAACTGTGAGAGAACTGAAAGAGGTATCTCACATTGCTCCTTGGTTGATGTTTAATGAACAGTTTCTACGGTATTGCATTAGGACAGTTTCGTTTATGCTTTCAACAGATTTTGTTGTTTTAATTCAAGAAGAAAATCAGGTTTGCTCGATAATATCAAGGCGGCATTTCTAAATTAAATCATATCAAAGTGATGGAGGTTATGATCCATTTCGAACTCGCCTCAGGACTGCTCCCTCCCCCCCCCCCCCCCAACTGCTTGCTGGAAAAAAAAATGTACAATGTAAAGGGTTTTTAGTTGTGCCATTAATGTCCGATGTGTTTTTGTCTGCAACCGTGTATCTCTGCACTTACTGTATATGATTTTTCTGTACTTTGTTGATATGGTTTTAGGGGAATGCATAATACAAGCTTTGCTTTCTAGCTTCCCCTCCATTTTCAACATTATTTGATAAATACCATGTATCTAGGCTCCTTAATATATCGTGTTAGTATCACATTTTTATATTTGGCCGGCATGTAGAATATGATGGTATATTGATTCCTTGCGAGACGTTTAGTGAACTTATATTGTTGAGACTTTTGCTGAGACAAAATGAAATATATGAGAAATTGTGTTCAACATCGTAAGGTTTATGAATATTAAATGCTGATATATGTAGGCCCCCTATATATTGTAAGTGACACCCAACATATTGCACATGCAACACTTTATGATAGCGTAGGTACGGGACTGGAAATACAGAATTTGTTCTATATTTCCAGGCATATGTTTTGGCATTCATATACTACATAAGCATAGGAATGGCGGCCATTTTGAATAAAAAAAATTAGCTTTAAATGCTAAATGAACCTATATGAAGTGAAAATTCGCTTGCAAATGCAGATGGAGTAACTCCAGGAACAGAAATGTACAAAGTTTGGTGGAATAATTGGTCATATAATGCACGTTATTGTGTTTATCATGGCCGAATTAGCATATCTGGCTACCATTTTGGATTTTTGCATTTTGCCGAAAATGCTCAAGGTTTATAAGCGAGTGGCATCAATCGGATTTGGAATCAGCACCCTCGAATTGACAAGAAACCATCAAAAAACATTGTATATATCAAAAAACAAGGTTGGGTGCCTTCTAGCCTGGACTATATAGTAAAATGTTAAGTTTTGGAGCATGACTAAGCAAGGTCACTTTTACGCAAGGTTTTGAGGAAGTAAAAAATGAAAACTGAAGGAAATTGCATACAGAATGGTAATAAAAAGTGAAATAAAACAAAACTTATTGTCTATTTTTAATTTGTATCCGGTGAATATCCCGAGAATGTGCGGACAACATTATGAAAATACGGCTAAAATACAACACCATTTATGTGCGTCTCCTAGGCAAAAAAGCAAATCTTCTTTTTTATTTTTTTTTTATTATTTTGCGTAACGAAGACCATTAAACAATGCTATATCTGTTGTTGCATGTATACCTGTACATTCATTCGGGGAAATCATTAAGATGTGATCCTTGGGACATTACCACCGTATTTTTCTCGCTACATTATGCTTGACCGAGTCTTGTAGGATTACTGAATCTAAAATAAAAGTAATCCGGAAGCAAGATTCAATTCTCTACTTCAGTGGTCGATGATAAAAGTTGCTCATACCAAGAATTCTGTAGGGTCATCGACGCAATCAATCATGACAATTTACTTTACAGGCGCGAAGTCATTAGGGGATTTGAGGCACTGGAGCGATTCACAAACCACTTTTTGATTTCTTGAATAGACATTATTCAAACTCTCGTTTACAGGAAATAAACTGTGTGTTGTTCCAGAAGGTGATTTGTAACGTCATTTGTTGCTTCATTGCTAACATCAACGATTTGAGCAGATCAGATGTCCTTGAGTAAGTTGAGTTCGTATTCTTTTTCGATGACTGAAATGAATTCTTTGGTAGCGAAAATGCAGAGACAGCAAATTGCCAAGTTAACTTCCAAAACAGAGGTTATGTATGCCTTTCAGCAATATCATACAGAGGCCGCGGATCCCCACCCCCCCCCCCCCCGCACACACACACGCACACACGCGCTTTTTCGTTTTTTTTTTAATAAAAAAATATATAAGATAATGAAAAAATTGACAACAAACTCATGAATAACCAAGGGTTCCATCACCTGGAGATTTGTCCGTGGAACACAAATGAGTATACAAATATTGAGAGTTGCGGAGGATATCAGCTATTCTTTTGACTGCATGTTAAACATTGTTAAAAGAAAATTGTGCGAAGATTTTGGTACATCCTTAATGCTGATGATATATATTTATATACATGTATATATTTCTAATGATTATATGGGTATTTCCATTATTATGGTAACGGAGTGACATTTTTTTTTATTTTTGCTTCTTCTTGTTCCTACTATAGTTCATAACTGTTGTTTGACTATATCTTTTTGTACCCACCCCATCTCACGCAGCCATGCAGTACCAATGGGAAGGACCTATCAATGGCCACCAATCATATTCTGCCCCTTTCTAATAACATTCATAATTATGATATGCAAATGAAGGCCAGCGTTATGGCGTGACAGCCAAAAGACATGGCTCGAGAGTTGGACAAACTTAATTTCAAATTCGTGCACCCCCCCCCCAAAAAAAGAGAGCCAAGTTTTCGATAACATCAAAGGGTGACACCATAGTATTAAATTTAAATGTCAACCACAGTGACTATGAGAAATTGTACTACTATTTGTCAGCCAGACTTACTAGAAGAAAAAAAATCACTTTCATCGGCTATGACTGACCCTTGACCCCTCCCCCCCCCCCCACCCCTCATCGACCCGTAGGCTACCCTCCCCCTGAAAAGAAACAAACAAAAAGAAAAATTTCCGCAGTCTACGCGATAGAAAAAATACACACAAATACCATTTTCGGTGGCATATAGCTTCGGAAAGTGTTTTTCATATCAAATTCTCGGAATTTACATGGACAAGAGGATATCCAGGAGAAACTGATGTCATTAATATTTGCAAAGCCAATCATCTGAGCAGAGGGGTAATCAACAGAGACGGAAGAGAAGTAAAATGCATTACGATAATCACTTCAGTCTTTAAAAAAAAAGATACCAAACCAAACACACACACACACACACACACCATCTGACGTCAGCGTGATGTCAGTAAGTCCTCATATAAAGTCATTCATGAGGGAATTAGACGTTCAGAGGGGGGAAAATTCTTCTGCCCATGCGCACATTTGCTTATAAAAATCGACCTCAAGTCGTCCGAGTGTGCACCATCATATCAGTTCTGGGCCATTTTTGCGTTCGCTCAAATTCACTCCGTTGAAAGCTACTTGATGTGCATCATTGATCATAATATGGGGCGCCATTTTACTTTGTATAGGTTGCGTCTTCGCGTAATCAAGCTATTAGGGAGCTTTAGATTCTGACGCGCGGACGTTTGTCACGTGAGTGACTTTTTTTCTCTCTCTGCTACTCTGACATCGAAATAATGGAAATTCAAACTGTTCGTATACAGTTATGTTCGAGTTTAATCTTTCAAATCTTTGCAGCTTTCTCGTTCATAACAATACATTGAGCATAAAACATAATATGAAACAAATCACAAATACATAACTTAAGTTATCTTGGATGACCTGAACTGGTGATCCCCTCAGCTTGGCTCAGTCGCCATCGATGCCGGATACACTCGTCGTCGACCTCGGCACAGTCGCTTGGCTTGTCTCTCGGAAGCACCCCTTGACTTGGCCACTCAGCTAGACGCTACCCTATCGGCGGTCCTTTCAGCTCCTCGGCCTTCACTAGTCCCTGCTACCACGCAGACTCATGCCTTGATCTGCGATGCCCGATCTCAAGCGACGACGAGCAGGCGAATGGAGATTGAGCTCCGTACCAAAGTTCGGATCATAACTGTCCAAGTTATCAGCAGCTGGAGCTCGCATCTCACCGACGTGGAAAACCCCCAGAAAAACGACTGCTGCCTAAGCGGAGATCTATGCTGGATGTCTGATTAAAGTGTTTCTCCCCGATCCTCTACATTACTCAGCTTTTTATTAGCTTCCCTAACCATAGATGTTTACACTAAAGTCCCTTACACTCCCATACACTTGCTTTTTCATGCCTTTTCTACACAAAAAGGATCATCCAATCATCATGCTTAAATATAGCCCTATTGAAACTCTACACAATATGTCTAGCCATCGTCTAGACTGCTGTTACATAACATCTTTACTCATGAACTTGTGAACAATAAACTACAATATGTCTAGCCATCGTCTAGACTGCTGTTACATAACATCTTTACTCATGAACTTGTGAACAATAAACTACAACCACCACCCTAGTGACACTGACATAGCCGAGTCTCAACTGAGCTAGAGAACATTCCTAGCCACCACCTGGATGGGAGCTATTACATAACACCTCTATTCACTCAATTTCTATAGTCTGAGTTAATACATAATATTGCAAACCGGGGATGCTGTTGCCATGCTATTTCTTTAACTTTTGCTTTGTCTCATTTCATGTGACTGCCTTGTCTAAATTTAACTGATCTAAACACGCTGTTGCTATGCCAGTTTATTCTTTTACTTTTACTTTGTCTCATTTAATATGAATTTCCAGACAGTCACTTTCTTGTAGTTTGACCTAGTGGCTTTCTAGGACAAGTTCAATTTCACTTCACTGGCAAAATCAAAGATAAATTTCTCTCCTGACAATATCCCCCACCTTAAGATATAATTGGGATATCAAAATTATATCCTACAAGAAATTTATGGTACACGCTATTCAATCAACCAACATACTATTCACAGTGTATGTCAATATGCATATGTTCAAAAGAGAGACTGATAGACAATATCAACAGCATATATACATCATACATTACACTATCCTTTTCTCCTCTGCCATCCTTGTTCTGAAAAGAAACAACTTCATAATCATCTCCCAAGCCTTTTAACAACCAACTTTTGCTTTGTTGGTATTCCTAATAAAGGCCTTATAGCTTACTTAATACATCATCTTCAAATGCATAAGCTTTAAGTCTTCTAAAACTAAAATAGAACCATCAAGCATGTATACACAAAATCTTCATTGCCTCCAACAATGATACCTTTTACCAATAATATCTGTACTATCACATATTCCTGCTCAGATATCCTAATATGTTTGCCTGTACCTTGCTTTCATTTCCCGATACTTCCATGTTGCACAAACCTTACAACAAGATAATGTAATTGCTATGTACCTGTTTATCTGGATGAAAATCTACTAAAATATAATCTTGCTACCTGGTTAACACCTGCTACCTCTTAGTACGCCTAGTGTTCTAATACCTCATGTATACTTGAACACGTGCACTGTGAGATTAAACCAAGCCTTAAGCATTATTCCCTACTCTTAATCCCTTTACATCTACATTATAATCGCGATTCGCTGATCCTGTAAGAGAAATAGGAGAGAGAGAAAAGCTTTTGTAGCATTTGAAGTTACATGCGCATTATTTTATTCATGACAACTCAACAAATATGTGTTTCATCATTATGTTCTTCTCTTTCTTTGAGTCTTACCTCATCAACATGTAATGGAAAAGCAAGGACCATTACAAACAACAACAATATAAACAGTTACAGCAGTCTACTCATGAGGTCAGCAGCCCTATTTTCAGACCCCTTTATGGACACCAGGCGAAACCTATACTCCTGTAGGCACATACTCCACCTCATGATTCGCTTGTTTGTCGACTTCTTTGTTTGGAGGTACGTGAGGGGTTTGTGGTCAGTGTGGATCTCAAACACTCTCCCAAACAGATAGTAATCAAACTTTCTGACCGCCCAGACAATAGCAAGACATTCTTTTTCTACCGTGGAGTATCTCTGCTCCCTAGGAAGGAGTTTCTTGCTAGCATAGGCCAACGGGAATTCATCCCCATCATGCTCCTGCATGAGTACCGCCCCCAGACCACTGTCAGAAGCATCAACCTTTAACGTAAAGGTTTTCTCGAAATCGGGCAACCGCAACACTGGAGGATTTGCAAGACACTCTTTCAGCTTGACAAATGCACTTTCCTCTTCAGGCCCCCACACAACATCTCCAGGCCTACCTTTGCGAGTCAGGTTAGTAAGGGGTAGGGCTATGTCTGCATAATTGGGTATGTAGTCTCTGTAGTAGCCACAGAGTCCTAGGAAAGACCTAACCTGCCTCTTCGTCTTGGGCCTTGGAGCTTTGCGCACTTTGTCTGTGAGCCTATCGCTAGTGTGAATCACGCCTTCTCCTAATGTGTGTCCTAGGAATTCTATGGTACTCGAACCTACGGTGCATTTGGATGGCCTAGCTGCCAGATTGGCATCGCGCAGTCTATGCAAGACTTCATCTAGAACCTCCACATGCTCTTGCCAAGTGTCCGTGTGAATCAGAATATCATCGATGTAATTCACAACATTCGACATTCCATCTAGTACCTTCCTCATCATTCTAGTGAATTGAGCACTGGCTGTCACAAGCCCAAACGGCATGTACTTGAATTGGTATTGTCCCTTAGGCGTTATGAAAGCTGTCTTTGCTTTATCTTCATTCCTCATTGGGATCTGCCAATACCCTTTTGTCAAGTCTAGTTTTGTGAAGTACCTACTGTCGGCTAACGACGCAAATAGCTCCTGAGGATTGGGCATGGGCTCTGGATCAAAGACTGTGACCTTATTCAATCGCCTGAAATCTACACAAAACCGATTAGAACCGTCCGGCTTCTTGACTATCACAATGGGATGACCGTATGGAGAGTTAGAAGGCTCGATTACTCCTAACTTCAACATGGAATCAACTTCCTTGCTAATCTCCTCTTCCATAGCCTGAGGTACCCTATGAGGCGGAGATCGCACTGGTTGATCAGTCGTCAACGAGATTTCACATTCAGATATGGTTGTCTTCTTCGGGATATCGGTGAATACATCCTGATATTCACAGAGGATCTTTTGCACCTGAGTCCTCTCACTATCCTTTAAGACTGGATCTACTGTTACCATGTCAACGAACTCCATCTGTACTACGCTAGGCATACTGGGCATCTCCCTATTCCAATCAGGGCTAGCCTCTGCCACATCTTCCTCGTCAGCCATGACCTCAACAACTTCCTCATTGCCTTCGACTCTCTCAACCTCAAAGCAACTGGCCATTGGTACCTCTTCACGTCGACTATAGTACCTCTTCAACAAATTGATGTGATATGTTTTGGCAACACCATCAACATCGACCACATAGTCATAGTCAAACTTGACCCCTGCTACCTTGTAAGGACCTCGCCACTTTACCAGCAGCTTGTTGTGCTCGGTTGGCAACAGAATGAGCACGTCATCCCCTACATTCAGCTTCCTAGGCCTAGCCTTTCTGTCATAATATCCTTTGTACCTTTTTGCAGAGTACTTCAGTGTATCTTGTGCAAGTTGCCATGACTTGACCAGCCGGTCTCTCAACTCTATCACATACTCGTACTCGCTCTTGAGCTCTGGATCTAGTTTCTCCGCTGTCCACAGTTCTCTTAGCACATCCAAAGGCCCCCGAACATGTCTCCCATACAACAACTCGAACGGAGAAAACCCCAGGCTCGAACTCGGTGCTTCTCGCAAAGCAAACAACAACGCCGGAAGATACCTATCCCACTGACGTGGCTCCTCGGAACACAACCGCTTCAGAGCTGATTTCACCACAGCGTTGTATCGTTCTACGAGGCCGTTGCACATAGGATGGTAGCGAGAACTTGTTAACTGTCCTATCGACAGCAACCTACACACCTCACGCATCAAATCAGACACAAACTGTGTCCCTAGATCCGACATCACTTCAGTCGGAATCCCAACCCGGCTGTATACCGAAACTAACGCCTCAGCTACGTCAACAGTTGATATCGATTTCAACGGTATCGCCTCCACATACCTAGTCGCATAATCTACAATGGTCAGGATATGAGTGTGTTTGCGAGCAGACGGCATGAATGGACCAAGAAGATCTATTGCAATGCGTTGAAACGGGACACCAATAAGGGGGACCCTACCAAGGGTAGTCTTGGGCACCCTACCTTTGTCAATAGTCCTTTGGCACACGTCACATGACCTACAGAAATTAGCCACGTCTTCCGACATCCCAGGCCAACAGAACTGAGTCTGAATCTTAGACAAAGCATTGTTGATACCCAAGTGTCCACCTAAGAGTGAGTCATGTGCGACTCGCATTATCTCGTTCCTACGAGGCTTAGGCACTACGAGCAATTTAGGACCTATCCCCTGATTACTTTCATCCTTTTTCTGCCTAAGTAGAAACCCCTGTTCACACACAAACTTGTACTTGGAATTATCAACCTGTCCTATTTTCTGCCATAGAGGGCGCAATGACTCATCATCTTTCTGTTCCCTTAGAAATTCACTCGACCGCACATTATCAACAGGATCTGCAACAGTCAAACCTTTACTAGGCCTCGAATCCTTCACCCTTTGTGCACGAGTTTGAACAGCCATCCCAGTATCATCCAGTTCACCCGGGAATGCGACCTCGACGTCCTGTTCTACACCATCATTTGAACTTTCTAGACCCACATCCGGGGTTATGACCTCTACATCCGGGTCAGACACAACACTCTTTGGGACCCAATGTAGATTGGGGTCACTCGGTTCACGAGCCCCTTCTACATTCCCGATAACTACCTCACTCAAACAATCAGGCATGCACACGGCTTCAACTTCCCCTTCAAAATATGGCGAGTCAACAGCTACCTTAGCCACGGGAAAACGCCTAACCGTACCGTCAATTAACCTCACTGCCTGATGTTGACCTGTTAATTGGTCATTTCTAACCAATTTCTCTTTCACCACGCACGTACTACAACCTGTATCACGCAAAACAGACACGGGTGTATTATCTGGCATCAGTCTTCCAGACACAACCGGCATACGATTCACCATCGCGGCGACATCATTGTATGCCATTCCAACTCTGTCAACCACTTTCATTTTCACATCCTCAAAGTCATCGACCACTCTCTCAATGGGGAAACAACCTGCCGTCGAACCAACAACTCCCGGCTTAGAATCACCCCGAGACACCTCATTCGCCACATTCATGTCTACTTTTGGGGCCGTACCTTCCCCAGCACCCATCAAACCTTGAGCTGATGCAGGCCTAGACAACATGGGACAATCTCTTCTCATGTGATTTGGGTTTCCACACATATAGCAACCTCTGCCCTGAAAAGTCCTATTTCCCATAGTCTTTCCCGCCTTTGACTGAGCATCAGCCGGTTTCTGATACGTACTAGTCCTTTTGACCTGATTTTGTTGGGGCGGTTTGCTTTCCGGCTTTGAATCTGATCGGTTTCTTTCCGATTTCTGTACACCCGAAAATGCATGAGGACCGTGAGCTTCTACATAGTTTTCTGCACAATCAACTACCTCGTTGAAATCTTTACATTTTCGTTCCTTGACAAACCTAACTACTTCTCTGGGACAATCCATCAGAAATTGCTCTTGCAAAATCAAATCTTCTAGATCCCTCCTAGTATCCCCAATCTCAGCCTCTTCCACCCAATGATCAAAATACCCCTTCATTCGAGTAGCAAACTGTTTTGGGCGCTCAAACTTCATTGGCTTTGCTGATCTAAAACTCCGCCTATACCCCTCTTCAGTGAGATGATAATATGACATCAACTCATGCTTCACTGTAGCATAATTCTGGCGATCATCAGCACTCATCCGATTCACAACATCTAACGCTTTCCCTGTTAGATTGGAAATCAAATACAACACCCACATGTCTACCGGGATATTCTGACTTTTCATCAACATTTCGAACTTTGTGACATAAGCATCAAACTTATCATGTGTGTCATCAAAGCGACCTACTTTCAGCTTTAAGCCAGCTAACTGGGGCCTACCAACATTTGCTGTTCCTTCCTCTATACGCAACTGTGCTAATTTTATTTCATGTTCGCGCGCCTTTTCTAGAGCTTCGCGTTCACGATCAGCTTCACGGGTAGCTTTAAGCTCTGCTTCAATTGCCTGGCATCGCTCTGACACAAAGCTACTCAATTCGCCACCACTAAGGCCCATTTCTCTGCCTAATGAAGAGAACTCTCTGATTTGCTCAACACTAGCCATACTGACTATGTAACTTCCAGACCAAGTAAACGTGTAGTCGCACAAAACAGCTGACTAGCACTTAGCTATCAAAGTCCGACAAAAGTACTACCTTGCAGCCAGCGTATACTTATCATCAACAATTTGTATCTCCGAACGAGCTTACAGTTGCAAATGACAAACAGCTGAAATTCACTCAACAAGTATTCCACATACCAAACCGCTAGTACCTTGTCAAAAGCGTACTGGAATGCAAGCAATGTGAAATGGCACGAGTTCACTCAACAAACATTCCACATACCAAGCATGCCTTGTCAATAAGCATACTAGAGCTGTATCTCCCAATGAGCATACAATTGATTTGGGACTGTACAAACCCCACACTACAATCCACCAAACATGCCTATACCAGGCAACACCAAGGGCGTAACCTTGTATAAAATAACTCTCCGCACAGATTCATTCATGCATGCAAACCCCGAATCTATCACACTGCCTCTAACCGGCAATACCAAGGGCGTAACCTTGAAAAAGGAGTAACACTCCACATAGACTCATGCACACAAACCCGAATCAATCAAACATGCATATAACATGCAACACCAAGGGCGTAACCTTGAAAACGGAGCAACACTCCACACAGATTCAATACCCGAATCTACATCACACATGTGCCTCTAGTAGGCAACACCAAGGGCATAAACCTTGGGGAGAAAAACTTCAATCAAACTGTCACGTAAGGCGACATACTCGTACGATTCACACTGGGGTAATGTTTCCGATCAAACATACGAAACAGTTATCATATCGACAATAATAACATGCAATTTATGACGGTAATGCGTACGATTGAGCGATGAAACTTCAATCATGAATCAAACACAAACATCGCATTTAAGCCTAAAGCATGTTAAAAGAGTATCTGAATAACTTTTTCCAATCAGGTAGCAGAGTCTCGGTGGGACCTCCAAATTGTCATCGTCATCGTCGTCGCTTGAGATCGGGCATCGCAGATCAAGGCATGAGTCTGCGTGGTAGCAGGGACTAGTGAAGGCCGAGGAGCTGAAAGGACCGCCGATAGGGTAGCGTCTAGCTGAGTGGCCAAGTCAAGGGGTGCTTCCGAGAGACAAGCCAAGCGACTGTGCCGAGGTCGACGACGAGTGTATCCGGCATCGATGGCGACTGAGCCAAGCTGAGGGGATCACCAGTTCAGGTCATCCAAGATAACTTAAGTTATGTATTTGTGATTTGTTTCATATTATGTTTTATGCTCAATGTATTGTTATGAACGAGAAAGCTGCAAAGATTTGAAAGATTAAACTCGAACATAACTGTATACGAACAGTTTGAATTTCCATTATTTCGATGTCAGAGTAGCAGAGAGAAAAAAAAAAGTCACTCACGTGACAACGTTTGAGACGACGAGTGCGCAGGACGTTCTCCTCTCCCCTGCGTCTTGCTGATAAGTAGCTCTAGATTACGCTGGGACGCAACGTAAATAGTAAAGTCGCGCCCATCTGATCTACGTTGCAAAATAGCCCAGTACGCGTAGTGAAAAGCTCAGGCGACGCAAGGTAAAAATAGATCGACTTGACGTGCGCTTCTGCGCACGCTCAGAACATTTTTTTTTTCCCTCTGAGCGTCCGCGCGTCTAAAATCTAAAGCTCCCTAATTGCAACACGACGCAGGGAGAGAGGGGAAAGCCAATACAGCGTCCGCGTTGCAAATCTAAAGCTCTAGTATCGCCCCTCATGCACCATTCACAAATACGTTAACATGAAACTCGTTGGCAACTGAATTTTCAGTAAGGATACAAAGTGATTACTATATATAAAGTTGACATGCTGCAAATACTAAGGAATAAAATGCATTTAAAAATCGTGTCGATTTCCTGGTTGACATACAAAAACAAAAGAAAATACCAAATCACTTTGTTCGAGTATTTTGCCTGATGAATAAATTTATCAGAAATGGCTGGAATACAGATAAGCATCCTCTGAATTGGCATGAGTGCGTATTATGTCTTTCTCTAGGGAAATGATTGATCGTTGGTTTATATGCAGCGATGATTTATACAGGCACACTGAAAATTGCATTCCTATGAATGGCTTATTAGGATGTACGAATTTGGTATGCGAAAGGTCGCTTATCCCTCCAAAAATTATACACGAGCATGGCGGAATATTAAATTCTAGAATACAAATGCACACAATTGGAACAAACTACTGATTGTATATTATTTACAGGGGGAATATCCTCGTAAAAGGACAGATGATAATGGGTAATATCAAACCGATCCAATCGAAGGGCAACGTCCTAAATCGATCAGCGGGAACTCGAATGCGGCAATTTTGCGAAGGTTTCAGGCCTATAGCTTTCATCATTGGTGGTGAAGGCCCTATTGTCTCCTCCATCAACACTCCATACCGCATACAGACAAGAGCACAATACAATTGACCGAACGTGTTAACGCACATGTTGTTACTTTGTTTTGTATGTTTTTAACGAATTCTGGTGGTATTACTGCAATTTACAGCAAGAATTGCTGAACTCTAGGAACATTGGTATAGACTATAGTAATCTGTTTTTGTTGATAGAATTGTTGTCAAGGGGATATTTTCCCGAAACTGTATGTCCCATTTTCTCCTTCCTTTCCCGTTACCGACATTATCTTTTGTCTGTGTGTGTGTGTGTGTGTGTGGGGGGGGGGGGGGTTCTGCTTTTCTGGGATTTGGTCCTTCCAGGCTGGCAAACAATGTATATACATTGTACATGTATTGTATTTTGATGACACTAATTTGGCTTCGCAGAAGCGGCAATAATGCACTTTTTGTCTAAGAAGGCTACTTCTTGGCCTTAATCAGAAAGAGCTAAGAAAGATTAGTCAACAAATTAGTGATCACTGACACATTACATGGTATCAGCTGAACAAATCTATCCGAAGAATTTTAGACACAGTGTATACTTCGTAAAACGATTCACAATGACACAATGCACTGTAATTACGTCACATCACACCTCATTTTCAATGACATCGTTCGCTACCAGCTTATTGAGAGTGTGCGCTGGACATAATTATGGTAAAACGGTGAACACATCAAATTGAAATGCGCGCATCATCACTTTCATGAAACGGAGACCATACAAGATGTCTGGTGTAAATCGGTAATGGCTTTATTTACTTTCAGCAACACACAGCACTGATGGACGAATCATTTACATCGATCTGAGATTCTACTAGGTGTTTCAAAAAACATTTCCCACTTTTGATCATAAATATTTCAAAAACTATTCATTCGATAAAACTGTCATTGACATGAAAAATAGTTGGATAGTGTACAATCTGGTTGAAGGTAATTTGCAAGTGAAAGCATAAATCAGTTCATTAAATCTAAGATTGATTTTGAAGTAAGGTTTCAGATTTTGGTCAAATTTTAATCCTCTGTACAAAAATTGAACTTCGCACAGGAACCAATGATGTGTATGTGAGTGTGTGCTGACAATGGCCCTGAACAATGGACATGCCTGAACCACCTGTTGACTAGGCGTCAGTCTGGCGCTCCCTGGCACATGAATGCTTAATCAATAATTCATGTGGATTGCCCTGGGCACTGCTAGTCTGAATTCATGCACGGTAAAGTGCTTGCAAACACCACATTTCATTCCAGCTGGCAATCATTTTCAAATTTTGCTTCTCACATATCACTAAATTTGGAATATAAATATGCATGAAATGATCTAAAGTTCCTCACTTTAATACAACTGTCTACTAATTAAATAGTCTGACAAATTTTTTTTTGATAAAAAGAGATCATTTTTGGTAAAGAGTTCAGCATCATTTATCATTGGGGCAATTTGTTTCAGAGTAGATTTATTTAAGGCTCCATATACACAAGTGTATATATACTCTAATTGATTTTCTTTACTTCCTGTCACAACGTTTACGATGAATGTAGAACAGAAGGTATTCATTGTAATTTTGTTTTTCAGAAGTAGGGAGAGCACTGACGCGACTAAACGACAGTATCGACAGGCGTTTGACTTTACACAGGTACTGCCAGAGGCTGAATAAAGACTAGCTGTGATAGTGGAATTTCTCATGAATGAATAATGAAGCATTCAAACCCTGGCCATTGTTCAGGACCATTGTCATGGTGTTAACCACACACTCCCATACACACCCATTGACCCCTGTGCAAAGCGAAATTTTGTACAGAGGGTTGAAAATAGAGCAAAGTCTGGAACCTAACTGTGAAATTAATCATGGATTTCATGAAACTTATTTATGCTTTCATATTCAAACCACCTTCAACCAAATTGTACACTATTCAGCTATCACTCATATCAATGACAGTGTTATCTGATATATAGTTTTTGAAATATTAAGAATCAAAAGTGGGAAATGTTTTTTGAAACACCTAGTACATGGAACCGAGTAGAGTTTCATATCATTGGAGATGTACGCAATCTCTTACGCTGTGTACATCACAGCAGCGACGGCCCTAATAGTCTTTACACCTGTACACTGTCACCTTACATGTCGTTAAACATGACTCGGAAAAAAAAAAAACTGTGAACCTCCCCACTACATTGTATCATAATGCACCATAACTCCTGCACATATTATACATTTGATGACACAACTGTCACAGTATTGCTGCCTGCTGTATCATGAAGTCGTTGCTGACGTTTTCAATATTATACTTCTCTTCAACAGTTTTGCCCCCCACCCCCATAGATCGTCAATTGCCTTTAAATGCAACACCAGCACTATGGACTTTAGACTGGGGGAAAAGACTATCAAAAACATGCCCCAATATAACTTCTTTAGTCACTTGCACGGGAAATGAACTTCCTGCATTAAATAACTGTAACTGCATGAACTGGGACATTTATGAAATACAATATACAGGTAAATAACTTCACTTTGATCGAAGACTACTCCCTCCCCTGTGACAACAGGCAGATTTGTATAAAGCTTGACAACCCAATGGTAATAAGGTTGAAGGGTGATTAAGAATACATGTAAAGACCTTGAATGACTTCGATTGTACAAGTGTATGACGTCAAGCAGCATCAGTATTAAACCGAATAGCGCCCTCCCTCAAAACAAGTGATGTGTTGCTAGCCCAGCGCAATACACTAGGTTCGGCGTTCATGTGGTATTGTTGTAATCTAGTTGCAAGACCTTCCTGTAAACCTTTGTTAGATTTGTGCCTTGGGAATTTCTTTAAAAATTTCTGACGACTACATTTTCATACTACATTGAAGCTCAAACTGATGAGCAAACACAAACTGAAAGAATTAAATCAATGTAAATACTTGACCATTATTACAAGCACATATCTTACCAATGCAAAGAACGCTAATGATAATTAAGACATGTTAATGCACTTTGCAATCATTGCCATATGGGGCACCATAGTTTCCTATAAACTTTCACCTTTCATTTCAACGTTTGCATTTTACTGACAAGAAAGAAGATGAAGAACAGTCCTATTAGGTGATACATGTATTAAAACAGTTGACAGGACCAGGAATAAGAGGGAAAATGTCAAGTAAAACTGCCTTCTTGTATACATGTTGTTAATGTTCGTACATGCAAACCTGAAAAAGAACACGGGTATGACGCTTCATTACAACTGGGTTCACCTGCAATGTACATTTGAAGCATAATCAGCAGCATTCACATTATGTAGAAGTACTTCTTAGAAAAGCAGAAGTTCACCATCAGTATCACTTGCTTTATGATCAATTTGAACATGTAACAGCCATGTACATGGCACCATGTTTAAGAATTGAAAAAAAAACATGGAAAGATAAATTTTACAAATAACCGTGACCTTATCACTCTGAGCCTAGCTAAACAATGATCCTACATCTATTGCACTGTCCTAGTCTTGTCAGAACACATGGAGGTGTGTACCACGTTTGATACGCGCATGAATTATATCCTTCTTTAAAATAAACACGTAAGATGTGAAACCTGACACACAAATTTAACCCCTGATCTCTGAAAGTAACAAACTCTAGAGTTAATCAAATGTCAAATCAGTCTGGCTGCAGGTACAAAAAGAATTACCCACAGTCGCGCACTATATCTGTGGATATTATCACATATGGGAGGCAATAGTTTCATTGACATTGTCCTTGCATTAAATGACAATAATGATAATTATGGAGTAGCACAAGGTCATGCAAAGCACTGTGCTTAACTGAACATTGGTGCAATGATATCAATAGCATGTCTTATATCTACATCAAACATGGACGTGTAGATTATAAAGCCGTAGTCCTCTAGTACTAACCTGATTCTATTACATTCACATAATTGTATGTTTTCTTGAATTACATGTTCCCAGCTCTAGGTTTGAACAGTCCATTTAGTTCTTTGCAGCAAGTTAGCATATTCTACTAGAACATTTGAAATGGCAGCCTCCATGAATATCTATGTATACCATCATGTATTCCATACTTTTTGAGCAAGTACTATACATGTACAAAGGAATGGTGTTCAGAATATACACAGTGAAAGAATTTGGTGAAAATTTGACCATGTGTTTCCAAGAAGATGATGAAAATGTGAAAATTGGGCCCTAATTTAGCTCCAAGTTCCCCTGGCCCCCAAGGGGCACTGCCAGATTTTCGATGAACAAACTTGAAACTACAGTCACTGATCTACTTATTCAAAACATTGGTAGCTCAATTACTTCTAGTTCTAAAAATTTTTTATTCAAATTCCTTAATTTAGGGGCGACACAACGGACAACGCACAATGCACGCTTGCACCAGCTCATTTCAAAGGTGAGTTATAAAATTCACCCATACTGCCCAGAGCATCAATAGCATACAGCCCTTGATATTATGAACTGGGTCATTGTATATTCAGCATTTTGCAACTGTCAGTCACACACACATGTCTATGTTCTATACACATTTTCAATTCAGACTATCATGTTTCATGATTACACACTATATAGTGCAGACGGTAAGAATAATATGTTGCCTTGAATTGTACATTACATTGCATTTAAGGAACATGCTCACATGCACTGCTCAATTTATTGTAATCAGGGTTTTTTTTTCGGTTTTACATACAAATATACACTTTTGAACATACATTTGATTAATATCATCTTGCAGTCTTTGCAACATTTTCAATAAACCTCTTATGCTCAACATACAAAAGAAATAAACATATTGGAGATATACATACAGTACAATTACCTCCGTAATGATATATGGCAAGAACAGGAAGAGTTTAGCATTTGCAGCCAAATCACTCTTTAGTCATTTGCTACCTGTATGGCATACAATGGTATGAATTAATCAAAAGGGACTATGAATATACAAAGATAGTATTCATGTATACATTACACTGTGTACGTGTAAACTCTCTTGACAATTGAAACAACTAACGTGAAGCATGTTGGTTTGCCTACTGGGAGATAGACTGCTGACTAAACAAACAAGGACTGGGTGATTTCAACAAAATGTTTCAAGACATGTCTGCTCTAAGCAGAGGGAAAAGAAAGCCACAAAATGGTAATAAGCCATTACCAGGAGGCTTTTTTTTCATCACTTCATGCCAGAGAAAACGGGATATTAGCCTGATAGGCTTCTAGATCCCAAGGCAGACTCTTAAACTTCACAAAGCTGCACCCTGATACCCAAGCAATCACTGATACAGGCTTTTACTGAGGGGCTCCACACAGACGCTTAAAAGCATTGTAGGAGATATCGACAGGCATATCATCTTCTGAGCAGTGAGTATACCAAGCAGCAAATTTTCTTTAAGACTGGCGTACATGGAAATACATATTGCCATGCAGCCTAAATACAAAAACAAAACAACCAGAAAACTCCAGAGCAAACCCAAAACCTTCGTTCAATATCAATAATTAATGATATATTCAAATCAAATTTGCAGTTATCTACTCTTAGACTGTGGAACATTGTGTGCATTGTCTATCATACTGCATTTTGTAATTAGTGTTTAGATATTGCAACTTCCAACTCACAGTGTATTCCAGAAGCATGCATGGTAATATGCTGCATATGGTAGCAAAAGTCAGTGTATATGATATTAATTAGACAAAATGAGGCCAAGAAGAAGACTGAGCCTTAGACTACGAGGAGAGAGGGTGACAACACTCTGTTGAGTGATGAACGTACATGTTCATGTGTGACATCTTGAATGGATATCTATACATTCAAAATACTGTTTCACATCCTGTATTCTAACACTGGGAATTGCAAGGCAAAATGTTCTCGCATGGACAATAATTTATGTTTAAACAATTTTGTATCAGTTTTAAAAAAAGAAAAAATGAACAAATCTCACAGGTTAACTACGACATTAATCATGCCGGATATACTCTGGAGAATTGCACAAATACTCTTTTTAGTCTTTCACAAGATGGCCCAAGTCAATGGTGACCTCATGTTTAGTCTTTCACAAGATGGCCCAAGTCAATGGTGACCTCATGTTCAAGCCAGATCTCCTGTGGTGACCGCTCCTCATCCATGGAGCTTCGTAGTGCAGAGTTCTTATAGTTGTATTTCAAAGTGAAGACAATCTGGACAAAAAGAACAATTCATATCATTCAGTGAAAGCAGTTTATGTCATGTCATGTGCACAATATAACATCTCAATCTACCACCATCATTGCACAAGGAACACAACAATGACACGTATTGACAGTAAGCCTGCGTTACGTAATGTCAACTCTGATACATTTTCACACTATCAGCATTTGTAAAAGGGAGACATGCACAATTCACTAATAGAATTACATTGAGTATTGAGCAAATAGTTGATCTCGTCTAAGACAACTGAAGGTGCTTCTTATTCCATAAAAGATAGTGCGAAATAAGAATTTGATGCTCAGAGCTTGCTCTGTTATTTTGCTGCATGACAAAGTCTTTAAAGGGGGCATTCCAGACAATTTTCATAATTTCGCATCATGTAGTACATAAATCAAGAGCTCCATGTATAGACTTGTGGAATTTATTGTGGCCTTTGAGCACAGAAACCAATAATCTGAAAATCTTAAACAAATTACACTGAACAGTGCTTATGAAATAGGAGCCTCACATATTTCAGAAATGTAGCAGTGTAATTCCATTACAATACCACATGCTTAACAAGTTCACCCGTGTAGATTCTACGCATGCCTTCTTCTTTTGTTCTGCTTCCATGAGCCCAAACTCATGCATTCTTATGGTGAGGCTGTCATGTCATCATCCTAGTTCATTGCAATTTGTTATAAATTTTCAAAAAATTATCATTCCTCATCCCAGTCACTATAAATTCTGAGACTCTGTACTCAGTATAACTTATTTTAGCTGTTCTAATGTAAAAGTCTGAAAATCTTCCGGAGGTCCCCTTTAACGTAGGTGTAAAATGACTTCATCTCATATGGCAGCATTTGCAGTATTCATTCAAACTTCAGGTTGTTTCACTGATGGTACATATGGCTGCTTCACACTCACTACCTGCATTTACACATCCTTCCGCTTGTGCTCGCAAATTACATAACCCTAAACCAGGGCTTAACATAATGGTGGCCCGGTGGCCCGGGGCCACCAAATTTTAAAAAAGGGCAAATTTGGGGGCCTGCCTCGGGCCATCAAATTTTTTTTTAAAGTATGTCAATAAATTCGTAACTTTTTGCGCCGGAAATGCACAAATGCATGCAGTGAGTTAATGTTTTTTATTGGTTTTTTTTTTCGGGCCACCAAATTTTTCTCTCGGGCTACCAAAAATGTGAAATTGATGATTTTGGTGGCCCCATCCAAAAAAAAGTTAGTGTGGAGCCCTGCCTAAACACAATTATGACAATGATTCTCTACGGCCTTCTCCATGCTAATGTCTGTAGTTTTTATTTCACAATCACACATCTTTAGTGAAGTAGTATAACTCTTGAAGGGTAGTAGCAAGCTTTCTTACCA
This sequence comes from Diadema antillarum, assembly GCF_040938485.1. Classification (NCBI taxonomy): domain Eukaryota; kingdom Metazoa; phylum Echinodermata; class Echinoidea; order Diadematoida; family Diadematidae; genus Diadema; species Diadema antillarum. Next base: position 409,792 of record NW_027271292.1, on the reverse strand, counting down.
CCACGTTGCCACTGGCTCTTTGGGGAATAACTTTGAATAGAACACCAAGCTTGTGAGCCTTCCGGAAATGGACATAGCTGAAATAAAAGTTATATAGATACAGTTTCCAACATAATCTTTAAACTGTAAACATACACACATTCATCTCATGGTTTGGCCTCACACTACACACTAGGAGTGTGGCTACAGGCAGATACATGTTGTTACTATGTCACACTGAAAAGGTCATGAACTCTCTCTTTCTCTCTGACCTTGCATTCTCTACCTTAATATTCAAGGAACAAGGAAGAATATTAACGAAACTAACTTTTGTTTTTGTTTTTGTTTAATGTTTATCTACAAACTCTAAATTCTACACAGTAATGTGATAACTTTATTGAATCCACAACGTTTTGATTTCTAATATAACTTACTTTTCTGTCCTTGTATTTTCTCCTACATGTTTATCAAAATCATTCACATGATAAGCTGATTACTGCAAGATACTATCCTGGAATGGTGATTTGCCCTATACAAGTTCAGTCAACTCTGTTCTTGTTGAATGAAGCATACTCAAACAAGACTCTGCAAAAGCTTTGTAAGGAAGATCCAGCAAGTCTCCAAGGGGTGTTGATCTCGACACTCTTATGGGGAATGACTACACTGGATAGATGGCCAAACACAAACCTAGACTGGCAAAGTACTTCTAAGGATCAAAACTTACTCTGTATTGTCATGGTAGTCATGTAAATCAGATGTACTATCATCATACTCGGCAGTCACATCCTTTGGTCCCAAGGTTAACTCATCCTCAGGGGGGATAACCTTGCAATGAAAACGAACGTAAAAAAAGTGCAGACAACAATTTCAATGACACACAATTTTTCACAATCAACACGTTACCATTCGCATCAAACATTATGTCTCTGGCTAAAGATAGGAAGAAGAAGAAAGTACCAAAAGACCACAAGGGTAAATTCTGCAATAATTTTTTTTCTCTCTCTCTTCTCAGGAGGAAAATGACAACAAAATCACTTCTTTGTTGCTGCATCTGTAATGTCTTGGCAAAACTGCTTAATTTCTACACTTTACAGAGAGAAAAAGAGGTGCAATTATTAATGTGCCACACATTAGGGTCGAAGAAGTGTCTTACGTGGAAAGAAGTTTCTGCATAACACATAGAAACATCTACTAGACTAATCATAACATTTGATCATTGAATGAAAAGCAATGTGTGGAAAAAAATATTCTTCTTCTAGTAGGCCTATATATTGTATAAAAGGCCTGTTGAAGACAAAACTATTCATGGACAACTTGAATAACTTCAGTTTTTCCTGAAACCTTGCTAACATCAGGATGAAATACAACAAAATTCTTACATACTTTTTGTATTCTTCTCTTACCAATCATGAATCACAGATATTCAAAAAGCTTGCAGAAACTTCACCTTCGCTTGCAGGTAAAATCATGTTTTTTGTCCCCCAACCCCCCATCCCCGAAAAAACAAAACAAAAGAAAAAAACATTCAGCACAGGGCAATGATGTATTATCTGATTGCAGACATAAAGGCAAGATCAAAAGGGCAATATTAAGTTGTGTTTTGACTTTCCTTTCTTCAAATAATTCTTTTATTTTGGAGACTTTTGTGAAACTATGAAAGATGTACTGTAATACCTTCTGGATGCATTACCAAACAGTCTGCCTTCAATGAAAAAACAAGACATCAGTGGGACTGAACGTTGTAATACTCACAGGTTAGTGACTTACCTGTGCTGTAGCATGAGTGTCATCACAGTCTTTAGGGTTGATACCATCAAAGCGTATTGGCATAGCCTTCTCATGAGGATTGGTGATCATGAGGGTCACAATGCTCTCCTTTCCAAAGTGGAGGTTGGGAACGAGGAAGATGCGCACGTCTGGGATGTGCTGACTGCAGGGTGAGACATGGGCAAGTAATCATGACTGATTAGCAAAGTCTACGATACATGTAATTTTTCTCTTGGTAGAAACATTGCTGGCTGTAATTACCTAGTTTAGACATAGCTCTACAAAACTTGAGAAAAACACTGCATGTGGATTTAATCAACAGACGTTATCTTCTTGCTCACTCAGGGGCCTGTTTCATAAAACTTGTCATCAGTGACAACTGCCACATTTCTATGACAAATTTGCTCTCAGCCAATCAGATGCAAGGATTTCAGCAGCTTGTCACATCGATGACAACTTGTGACTGGTGACAAGTTTTATGAAACGGGCCCCAGATCTTTCAGATATTTGTTCTTCTTGCGGTTTGGCTTGTTCTTCACCTTGACATCCCATCAAATTTACTTTCAATTCAGGATACAGCAGACATTCACTCGCATGTCTTTTGAAGTCCATATATCAATGAACGGTCAGTTTTTGTTTCTATATTAAAAAACTCTACTAACACTACCCAAAAAAAGAGGAAAAAAATAAAAAGGTTCTCAAAAGTTAGTACCTCTGTGCATGCATAAGCCATCCAAGAATGTATCACTAACAAAATTTAGCTGTGATCCGGCACACAACAGAATATAATGCTTGCTTAACTATATCATACTTACATGGCAACAAGCTGAATCTTGAATTTGATAGAGGATGGGTTGAACTCTGGCTTGCTCAGATTGTGTTCACATTCCTACACATTCAAAACACAACAATTGATATAAAAAAATCATATGCATGTATAGAGAAATGAAATCTCAGTACCAACTTTGGCTGTGTAGAGCATGAGTCACTGACTTTTTGCCATGCTAACAGGAGCAACAAGCATCGGTGTTAGGTAAGTTCAGTGCTAGTTACTACTTTGCACACTACGTATTGAAGGATGATGTCTAATTACTATACATCCCCAACTGCCATGCATATCTTTGATTACTGGTATCCATGCAATCTCCTACTAACACAAATGTTTCTCAACCAACATGCTTGTTCCTACAAAGCTAACAGCTGATAAAGTGTAAACACACAATGTACAACTACACCTACATATACAACATGAAGGCACATCACTGTGTAGACTTGTTATCACCTTCATTTATAAATGAAGGTGCATTCCTTCCTTATACTGTATACGCCAAATATTTTGTGAGGTTTTTATTTTCGCAAATTTCGCAAGTCAGGTGCTATTCGTGAAATTAAGACACGCGAAAATATTTACTCTGATCCCGATTTAAAAAAACGTACGTGTGTACACTTCTCTGTTCAGTACAGGACTCCACGATCGCGGATTTAACCACTCGCGAAATCGTAGGGAATTCCCGATTTGCGAAAATTTAGACTCGCGAAATGTAGGGCGTATACAGTATACCACTGATTTTCTGATGATGTGTAATCACTGTGAACACAATCCCTTGATTCTCTTGAATTGTGCTCAGCAAAATAACCAGAAAACATAATGATTTCGACACTTCTGAAGCTTTTAAAGTTCAGCCAACAATAATGGAACCCACTGCAATCTGCTAGACTCGACTAAAAAATTTAACTGCTCTGAGAGCTTTCTGGAGAACATTTCTCCTTTTAAACAGCTGCTTTACACAAATGTAGACATACAACTATAACATGGAAAGATGGGGAGGGGTACAATGTAACAACATACAAAACACAGAGACAAAAGAAATATGCTATGTAAGATAGCTATTAAAGACAATGACAACGACAGACAGAAAAACACCTTCAACAAATGGGGAAAAAAAGGTTGAATGGACTTACCCGACATCTTTGAGATCTCTTGATAAGTAGATGTTTGTGTCGTGGATACAGCTGCTCTACACTCACACAGTTGTACTCTGGATGTTGTAGTCTGTGGTTGATGTTACAGACTATAATGAAGAAAGTTATATGGGCAATCAGTATACATTAATAACTTAGGAACGTGCACTGGATATGAGGTGGGAGGCAATTCCATAGTCACAGAATGAGCACTGTAGATTTTAGGATTTAATAATTCAAGATACTGGAAAGAGTAGCTGTGCTTGAATTACTAGCTTTCAAATTCAGAAATCCGAAGGCTAAATTAGCAATGATGTGAACTTTGTTCAAATTGACACATTACTAATCAAAGCAAGTTTTTAGTCTACTATTTGACCGCAAGGCTGATTAAGATTGGAAAACATGTACACAGGAGACATACAGTCAAGATGTTTAAAGACTGAAAAAAATTCCGCTAACTGAATAAGGTATTTTGTTACCTCACAAGTTAACCTTAAAAACAGCAACAAACACAGACACACACAAAAAGAAATTCAACCAAAGAAAGAAACAAATAATTTGTTCCATCTTGATTAAAAAATAAATTTATTACATAAATTAGAAACTATTTTATCGAATTTCTAACATACACTTGTCAACTTTTACAGTTTCCTATTTTCAACCCATGGATAAAAAAAATCAATCCCCCTCACAATATAACTGCCCATTCTGCACACTAATTGTGGGATAATAAAGATAGGAGACGTGAACTCACTTTTTTCTAAAACAACTGGCTGAGTCAATATCTTGTTTGGCAAGGGATCCACCTCTTCTGTAGGTTCAATCTGCTGTACAGGATTGATTGCAGCTTGCTCATCCTTCAATCTAAATGAAAAAATTACCAAACTGATCAACTATCCAAAAGTTTGTCAAAGCAATGGTCATATTTATGACTTTACCAAACATTACAAAGATAGAAATGATGAAAATCATAAAAATGATGCTACTACTACTCCTAATAATAATACTGTTATAACTGTTATAACTGCTACATGCTACTTCAACCAATAAATATAGTTATAAAGACAGTAGTGTCTAATCTTGCATAAACATCTCAGTTGTACAGAAACATTGCTGACACATACAGCTAAAGATGAACTTTCTTAACACTGCGAATGGTATGACCTTGTTCAAACATACGTGTAGCTCTTCATCTGTTGGCCAAGTTTACTGTTTATCTACAGCATGTTTCCAGATGAGATGAAGGATACTCACTATGATTTGTTGCACACCGTTGTGTAGTATTCAAACTTATTTTTCTTTTTTCAAGGAGTTTAGCACAGTACATTTCATCAAAACCTGCATGACATAGTTGCCCTATCTATAGCATTGTCTGATCATGTACAATTTCTACATTGTTGTATTCAGGGAGACCAGGTAGAATGAGAGAGGAGATCGTATCCCTGTGTAATGAAATAATGATATACCAATGACTGGAGTTCTTGCATTAACTTTTACTGTGCTTTGTTAGCTGATGGGTAAGTGTGCCGAAGTGTTTTTTTTTTTCACTGATTAGCCATGAATAGAGACTGCTTCATCCCCCAAATCCCAATTGTGATAATATGACCTTTCTGTTGAACTGAGGCACATCACTATAGCTGAGTGAGCTTGCTAACTCTGAAGTACTGAGTACCTGTACGTCAAGTTTGGATGGATTATTGAATGCTAGTGAGAAAGCTTAGCAGTAGCTGGGCACATAAAGGATTAAAAAGGCAGCCTACAAATTTTGGTGATGGACTTTGAGTCCTGTTCTTCACTGTATGATTATCTTTAGCATCACTTGATCACTCCACTTACATTCATGTTCTGAGCATGAGGAATTCACATTTTAGACAATTTTCAGAAATTACGACAGGCAAGGAGCAATTTTATCTAAACACACTGGCCTGGGAGAAAGTGTAACGACAGAATCATCACAATGGTATTTTACCCTTATACCAGTTTACATATTGATGAGATTCTAATTTACTGCATTTTATAGTTCTTCATCCACTACCGTCAAGAAGTACATGCTGTAGGTTTGATCATTTAATCCACAGTCTCAAAAGACAGCGCCTGCTGTATGTATGGGGTACTGAAATCAGTTGAAAAAGTTCCTGAGCAATAATTGTTTGTAAATAACTGCAAACTTTGAGAGTTCTATAATGTTAATCTGATCTGTCACTTGAAATACAAGTATGATTCTGGGAGATACTGTTACCTCAAACTTCTGGACCTAACTATGCTAACATGCCTAAGTGTAGTATTATCTAGATTCTTTGACATTCATATTAATGGCTTCTTTTACTTAACAAGGATTGAGGCAGGGCAAACTTACGCTAATCCAGTAAATGAACTCAAAAGGGCACTGCTTCTTCTCCTGCCTGCACTGGGTGAGAGATATTTCTCCTGCAGTCGGAAGTAGGCCCGCCTTCGAGTAAATTTCTTGTGGTCACGCTCCATCTTCTCCTGCTTGGCCAGCTGGTGGTAGTAGTCAGTCAGCTCTGCAATCTACAGCCAGACAGTGACAACACACACTGAATGTGAGTACATGGTATAGCGCTATTACAGATATCTATCAGAACGCTAATTGGCAGTACATGCGACCAACAGTATATTCCTGTTCATTGGGAATACATGCCCAGCTCACTTTTGCCACACCAGCCTGTTAACCCATCGACGATGGGCTGATTTTGCTACAACATGCATTTCCCATAGACACTTGCCCGAGTATACTCGAGACTCGTCCTCAACAGGTTAATGATCATGAACAACAGTTTGTTCAGCTGCAAATCGCAAGCTTGGAATTATCAAACATATTCTTTCACTCCCATGGATGAGAAAGGCCTTCTACAACTGTATAAGTCAATAGTCAGACCTTCTTTAGAATACTGTGCACCCATGTGGTATCCTTACCTGAAGAAAGATGCTGTGAAAATTGAGAAAGTGCAACAGCGAGCAACAAGACAACTGCATCCCCTACGATATCTGCAATATGCATCACGGCTTGAACACTAAAGCTACCTTCACTGGCCTACAGATGTCATAGATCAGACATGATACAAACCTACAAAATTGTACAGGGAATAGATGCTCTCCAATCAGCTGACTTCTTTGACTTTTCATCTGGTAGCAAAACAAGAGGACATCAATTCAAGATATTGAGGAAGCATGCTAAGACAAAATTGAGGAAATTCTCTTTTTCTCAGAGAGAGATATCAGAATGGAACAGTCTACCATCATTATGTAGTAGAAAGTTCTCCAACCACATATTCAAAAAAAAAAAAAAATCCAAAGTATTTGGGCCAAGAAAGATACATTTTAACCCAGATGAAGTTTCCATCTGTCCACGTACTCCAGCTGCACAGAGCCTATCACACAGAAATTAATCATATTTATTGGTGCAGAGGGGCAAATAAGTTTGGAAGAACTTTAAGCCCACTTCCAAGGTAGATTTCAAAGGTATGAAAACTACTCATACTTAAGATTTCAAACATCTATTCACAGACGAATAAGGTCTCTGTCCTACCAATTGTAATTCAAAGATAGGGCACAGTGCAAAACTGCATACATCTTGCAAATGCCTTAAGGCCAAATGCCCTAATATAAATGAAATAGCTTTATGTATAGCTTCCCACTAAAATGCCAACTTACTCTTTTGGCACCTTCATTCTCTGGTTCCAGCCATGGTCCACTTGCTGTGTAGACAAAGAATAGGGTTAAACACTGTAAAAATTAACAAAACAAAACAACAAAAATTTAAGAAAAATAAAGCAAACCAAACTCTGTTTCCTTTTCAACCTTGCATTAATATCTCAAGTAGGGCCTATATAACATTTCTCTCTTTCTCAGTAAAACATAAACACACAAACAAGCAAAAAAATTAAATAAACAAAAATACCCTAATCACAAAACTAGCAGCAGAGCTTGCAAGAGACCAGGAAATTCATTTCTGGAGACATGAAGCCAGTTATACAGCTCTCAGTAAACACTCAGGACACTTCTTGCTTAGAACTCACATCCAACTCATTCAAATATTTAAAGCATCTGATATAGTAACTGTTCTAAATGGTAACTATGTGTGTGTATGACAGTCAGAAACAGATGTTTTAAACAGCCATACACAGCCTCAATTCTAATGATGTACATAGAATGAGCATCACTTTTATGTACCAGAGTCTTTATCTGCCATGCCAACATCTCTGGATGTCCATCTGCAGAGTCCACATGCTAGGTAGTACACCTTCTTGGTGGTGGTCTTTGTTGGGTCCTTGGGGTCTGGCACTGCCACACTTGTGGCTCGGTGAGACAGAGTGTGTTGGCAGCTGGGACAGTCAAGGCAGTTCCCACAGCGGTTCTTTTTGGACTTGGCCTCCGCTGATGGCATGTTCTCGAGACAATTGGGACAGTAGTGCGAATCCACCTAGTGCATGTAAAACATGTGTAGTGCATCATTTAAACAGTATCACTTAATCAATCTTCATTTTCTGTAATCCAAATGTCTCAGGGCTCCTACAGCTTGTATCCATTGCAATACACTTTCTACCAATATTTTATGCATGAGGCCAACTCTGGTGTAAAAATGCGAAATTCAGTGGTCACAACTTGAATCACCTGTTAAAACATGCAACCCATCATAGCCCAGACATGAACAGGCCACCCATACCTACTGTAGCTATGTGCCATGGCTATCTTTCTTTCTTTGACATAGAATTCTAGTCGTGAAAAAATTACCCCATTCATTCAATTCGCGCAGTATCTGTTCATTGCGTGTGTCACACCACCGGCAAAATCGTGAAATAGGCCCCACCGCAGTGCGCGTGCACCCGCGCGTTAGCAAGCAAGGGTAGGTCCTAGGGTTAGGGTTAGGGTTAAGTGTTAGGTAGGGTTGTATTTATGGTTAAATTGGCCATTAAATTAGTCGAGGGACATTACTTTAGGGAGTCCTTCCGAGAAGAAAGAGAGGACGAAAGATGCTATGCTGTGGAAATCGGCCCCACCGCTGTATCAATTTCGCGTAAACGCCGTTTGGTGGGGCCGCATTCACGAGTATTATACTGTGGAAGGAAGCCCCACCGCCGTGCTTACCTACCGATGAACGCCACTCGGTGGGGCTGAATTCACGAGTAACCAATATAAATAGGCGAGCCGCCGTAGTATTAACAGTTAGTACGGACACGCAGTGGTGGGGCTTATTTCATGAGTATGCCACACCACCTCCATTCACTTTACACGTAAGCATGATTGTGCGCACATTGACTAAGTGGGCTAATTTTTCATGTTATGCCCTTCTTTTTTTTTACTACTCCTACTAGAAACTCTACACCTAGCATCATTCCATCTATAGACTAGTTTCTACAAGAATATCGAGTAGCACTCAGTGTACTGGATATCGTAAAGAAGGTAACATTATCATTAGGATCCACCCTACTGTCTGTGGTAAATTTTACCGTACTAACGTGAAATAAATTAACCACGGACAAGTACGTGAAGTAACCTGTGCTGTGGCCGGGGCGTTGCCGAGCTCGCGTTCGGCCCGGTAGCGCCTACTACTACTAACTGAGTACTGTACACGTACTACCGTACTACCACGACTACTCACTACGTTAGAATCCATATCTGTAAGCGTAATGGTTTCAACCATCTGGACAAAAACATCATGGTTGTTGAGTGCAAAATCAACTTGGTCATGATACGCAGAAACCTACCTCGTGTGCGACGCATTTTCCACATCGAATTTTCAGGCAATGCTTGCAGAAATACAGCTGTGTTACGGGTGAACGAGTGCCACAGGAGCACAGAATATTTACACGTTGAAGCTCCAGTTTCGAGGCCATTTTGATCGAGTGGACTGATGATTGGTATGATGTTCAGTCCTGCCGTAGAGGGCGTATATCTATTCCCGGCACGCCGCCGCCCCCCCCCCCCTGGCTTTTGCACGCTTGCTACGTTTAGCTCCGCAACACCCCGAAATGAATAACTTTTTGGAATTTATTGTATAGTATCATTTTCCATGTTTCGCTATTCCGCCTTCTTGCTTCCTTTTTTTTTTACCTGCTAGTCCGTGCTCTTTCTCAAACATACACAAATAAAAGTATTTATTGTGCATGTATCCTATGTACACACGCTAAACTGATAGCTGCAGGTTATAGTTTTGCGTCTTTTCTCCAATCTTCTTCTTCTTCATCTTCTTCTTCTTCTTTTTTCTTCTTCTTTAGTGTATTATTCCATTTATGTTTTCTTTTCATTTAAGAATAAATGTGAACGACGATAATGTGATAAAATATCAATGACAAAAATGATCAGATCATAAACAAATTCTATCATTCTATCATCAATGGCATGGGGACAATCAAAGTAGTATGTGTAAAATCGAGCTGTTTCATTACTCCCAGCTACTGAGGAGTATAGGACTTCACTCAAAAGAAATGGGACTCGGTTGCATGCGATTGAGTATTATACAGAAGGGCAATAAGCTGTCACTGAGAATATAGGAATGTCGTTGACAGTGAGTAAACAATTCTGAGGAAAATGATCCAGCCAATCCAGTGTCCACTCAGAGTCAATGATTATGGATCAGTGTTATGTTAAGACATTTGCTGTGTACTCAAAACATTGTGACGATACAATTTTTGGCAGTGTAAGGTTGAACCGACTCCACCGATTTCGTCTCGCGGATGTTATCAAAGTATGTGTTTATTTACTGAAACAAAACTAAGTGTTAAAACCCCCTTATTTCAGACGATAGTTTTATTGCAATGTACTCGAATCATGTTGCTGGCTCCCTAGTCCCCAGTCTTATCGTTATAATACGATAATGTTTACCAACAAAATAACGCACGTAACTTTACTTATTCATAATGTGTATAAACATCATAATAATAAGGCTTACGTATATTTTCTATCTATCTATCTGCCTATCTATCTATCTATCTATCTATCTATCTATCTATCTATCTATCTATCTATCTACATGTATCTATCTATCTATCTATCTATCTATCTATCTATCTATCTATCTATCTATCTATCTATCTATCTATCTATCTATCTAGGGCCTGTCTATCTATCTATCAAGCTATCTACGTATCTATCTATCTATCTATATCTATCTATCTATCTATCTATCTATCTATCTATCTATCTATCTATCTATCTATCTATCTATCTATCTATCTTATCTTTCTACATAAATCATAGATATATGTAGGCCTATGTATTATCTGTGTATACCTAAAAATCCACACTTTCGTTGTATACAGATATTTCCTCAATGAGTATTTGGAATGCAATATCACTGCGGTACGTTGCAATGCTGAACATAGCAATAACACGCATGACGATGAAAATGATAAACAAGTGAAATGACAGAATGATACATGAGCTGCATCCTTAAAACCGTAACGAACACATCTCTAAACCGGGCATTAATCATTGATCAATTTCAGGCCGGCGTGGTCATCATTTCATACGATGCGACGTGGGACAGCGCCATCTGAGCCCATCTGAGGAGAATAGTGGTGGCTTTGTGCCCGTCAGGCTGCTGCAGCTGCCGTGGCCTCGGACCAGCTACGAGCCAAAAATAAAAGACTACACTAAAATGATTCCTCTTGGCTACGACAGTAGCTTCACGGACACATCTATCCACGCACGCACACACACTCGCACACAAACTCAACACATGCATCTTTATCTGCTATATCAGCTGACTTTGATAGGGTAGTAATTACGTGTTGTTATAAAGCATAATGCTTAAACATAATACCAACGAGGATGAATAAATTAATTTGCCGTTGTCTCGAGTGATCGCAATTTTGTTCATAACAAGTTTGGGTCATCGTGTGGGTATGAGACAATAAAGGGTTTATTACTTGACCATTGTTATGCGGTCAGCAAGATTTAGTGGATCACAAAGCGTTGGTCAGCGCCAGAATGTATTTATGTATTGGATCAATACACACGTTCGCTTCATCGATTGATGAAGTGGAACGTTCCTGCAATCCGTAGTAATACACTGCGACACGTCGAACATCTGTCACGTATTGATCATAATAATTGCAGTCCGCACTCAAAATTCTAGCTACGCAAGATACCTACCACAGTGCTACTTCTGTCTGACACGTAATTATACAAGTACGCACACACAGGTATCACACACACACACACGCACACACACATTCACACACAAGCACAGACACACACGTACATACACGTTTTTGGTTTCTGCATACTTGATGTTATTGTTATCAAGGCTTTTTTTTTGTAAATTTAACTTAAATTCAAGCTTTTGACTATATTACTAAATATCAGCATCAATATATATTTTTTTTTTTTAACATGACTAACATTATCAGTTAACGTATCATTATCGTCATCGCTTTCACTGCTATCGTGTGTATTATTTCATCCTGCTACTCCACCTTCCCCTCGTCATCATCATTAATGTTGTATTATGTTTATTATCTTTATTGCATTTTACAGTCCACCATAACGTATCAGTAAAGCACGCTAAATTTCTATACTGTCCATAGACATGACATGGTATTTGAAAGTGACCATGATAACGTACAAGACGGAAATAATAACAATGATAATAAAAGCAATCACCGGATCATACCCAGTGTTGGGGTATGCTCAAAGTTTGTGTTCTTTTCTTTTCTTTAGCTTTTTATTTTTCTATCTGCATAGATACACGTGAATGTATCCTTCGTTAGTGTATCATATTTTTTATTCATTCATCTCTATTAATTCATTATGTTCTAAATTCATTTTGACACCAGCTTTAAGAGCTGCTCAACCGTCGTGTTATAAAACTGATAACTAGCTAACAAGAACTGCACAATCAATGATCGGCCATTCCCAGAACACACAGCGAGAATGAAATACGAATGCTTGCGTCGCAACGACAAAAACATTTTTTTTTCTTTTCTTTTATCATATCCCTTCTCGGGTTAGCTAGAAAGGGTGCATATGACTTTCCATTCAAGTTCTGAATTGCATCTTTGACATAATACTTATGAGGCACTCAAACACACAAACGCAAAACGGCATAATATTGTGTGCATGACAAGAACCGTTAAGACCTCGGTCCGCAAGAGGGGATGCAATGCGTCATGTCTTTAAAAAAACAAAAAAACCTTTCTCTGATTCCACTTAGATAAAAAACAGAGTCTACAAAATTCTCTCAAAATGAATCATGTAATCCTCAATATTGAAAGCATTACAATGAATTAACTATGAGGTGAAGGCTCTGTCTCTGTTCATCTAATTCACATTTTACCAACACAAGTTAATACATAACTTTCAACAGTTCTATAGCCACAGGAATGTTCGACTGGTCTTCCGTCAAAGAGTAGCATTACTATCCCCCAAAAGCCTCTTTCCATGTTATTAGCAGTCGACACGCGTTGATTAGCCCCTCATTATTGACTTTTATTCCCATTTTAAGAGAAGAACACGTGTTCAAACCCCATTCATCGATAGTCCGTCGAAGGTTGGTCGGTAGTTGTGTTCGGAGGCCCTCGATTTTCCCTTCTATGCTCAACTATTGATATTGCTTTGGAAGTAAAGCCAAGATGATAAAGGTTGTCAAACTTGTAATTAAGCGCATGCTGGGACTATAACATTGATCCGTCCTTGTGCATATCGATAGTGCTTACGTCATTGTAATAATGGGAGGATGTTGAAAGCGTGGTGAAGTGTGTAGGTTCGATCCCTTTGTTAGAGTTTTAATGGTACAACCCGTTGATTAATTTCATTCCGCGGTTGTATGGTATTTGCATGCAGAGGACAAGCAAGAGAGGGACCCCTGACATCGTGCTCTGTTTATTGAGAGCTCATGTGTGCGTGTGTGTGTGTGCGTCTAAGGATTAAGCTGCATGGATGAGATAACAATGTCTTAAACATGAACGGCACACCTGGTTTTCTCACGTTGGCAGACGGTTCCAGAGCTACAAAGAAATAAGAGAGAGTTATAATTAGGCTCAGGGAATGTTATGAATAAGAAATGGAAAATGTGAGGTGACATACCTTGAAATGGGTAGAGAAGGGAAGTGAATAATACTTGTGAATGAGAATGAGAAGTGTATGATAGAATATAAAAGGTCATCATCATGCAGAAGGAGGTACGGGATCAGAATCAGAGATCAGATCAGAAGGTAACAAGGACTAGACTGTCGAATAAGGCAACCAAAGATGAATAATAGAATTTTAATGGAAGAAGATAGAGTGTTAAAAGGCGATTATAGTTAAACCGGACCTACAACGAACGTAGGTCCATGGTTAAACAACCCAAAATTAAACTGCTACAGTGTACATCACTGTATACGAACCAATAGATGATTTAATATAATTAGCATTGATTTAAACTCTTCAGCAGGTTCAAATCTTCTCATTTTCAACTTCTTTCTTTTTAGTTTTTTTTTTCTCTCGCAGCTGCAAGTACCAACATTATTTTCTGCTTTTAATAATGCTATGCCTAGAACGGTCTTGCTGTTGTTATAAAATTTTTGATGATAGCACATAATTATCCTCATAGACAAAATACAGACCAAATTAATGATATAGGAGTAGTAGACATTCAAAACATTTCAATATGACCAAAACGAATGTAATATACAGACAGGCATACAGAGCAGTCCCCTTATCATGAGTATGAAGAGGGCTAGACATTGGCTCCTTAAAGGACAAATTCACCTTCATAGACATGTGAGTTGAGAGAATGCAGCAATATTAGTAGAACACATCAGTGAGAGTTTCAGAAAAATCGGACAATCAGTTCAAAAGTTATGAATTTTTGAAGTTCCTGCTCAGCCATAGCTGGATGAGAAGACTACTATAGCTTGTGATGTCACATGTGTACAACGATATAAAGAAAGAATAAAGAAAATTCAACATATTTTCACTTTTCTCTCATAACAAACGAATACTCAACTTCTCTTTTTCAGAAGACAGGGGGAATGATACTGAGTATTACCCTTAACATTACGTCAGCAACAAGTCGAAGAAATGTGCACTTTATTCAAAAATAAAGTTTTGTGAAATTCTCTTTTTATTTTCCTTATATCGTTGTACGCATGTACATCATACATTGTGGTAGTCTTCTCATCCAGCGCAGCAGCAGTGACTGCACAAATACTTTAAAAATTCATAACTCATAACTTTTGAACGGATTATCAGATTTTCCCTAAACTTTCATTGATGTGTTCTACTAATATTGTTGCATTCACTCAAACCACATGTATATGAAGGTGGACTTGTCCTTTAATAGGCTACCACCATAGCATTCCATTTACAACCTTGTACACTTCCAGAGAACAAGTTATTGGATGTATGTCTATTTTGGGTACACACGTGAGTGTAAGAGTTTCATGAACCTAAATTGGCATATAATGTGTGTATTATGTCAGTGCATGTACCATTATTTCATGCCATTGTGCACGTTAATATGTCATGTTAAATATGACTATAATACATTGTACTGTAAAAAAAAAATACACTTAGACAATGTAATAGCAATGGACAGGCTCTTGGTGACGTAACAAGTAGTAGTTAGTAATAAACATGTATGTCGGTAAACGTTTCTATCTCAATTAGATGAGTACTTGGATCGTCAAACTTTGATTATCGGGAGCTGTTTATTCAACACTGCCCATGAAGACGTGTTTGGAGCAATAAATGTTGCTCTTGGTCACTGGAACGTTAACTTCGCAAGCACACAATGTATCCAGTCGTATAATGTATCCCATGCCAACGAGCAGAGACAGACGTACTCCGGAGACCATCAAACTTTTTGTAGTTTGGTTTGTAGTGTGTCGCATGTCAAACTGTCCAGACAGGTATCGTGTGATCGGGTGATGGTAATGGTGGTGGTGGGGTGTATGTGTGTGTGTGTGTGTGTGTGTGTGGGGTATGACTCATATAGATCAACTGCAATGTTATATGGACTATTTGCACGCAGACCAAACAACGGGACCTGGATCCTGGAAGAACAAACAACCAAAGATATATTATATATATATATATATATATATATATATATATATATATATATATATATATATATATATATCAAACGAAAAACAAACAACAAACATCAAAGCTATGATACAGACTTTCACTTCATCAACAGGAATGCAGCTGAATATATGTCATACTTGTAACAAAGAGTTGTTGCTAATGTGTGGTTCAAAATATAGATTGAAACTCCATGAAGCCAAAATAGTTTTTTTTTTTTTATTTCTTCAGAATTGGTTGTCCCACAGAGTCAAATTGCAGGGGTGTGGCATCGAAATTAGACCATTTGAGTGTATAAGAAACCTTGGAGTGTCTTTTTTGTTTTTGTTGTTGTTCTTCTTCGCTTTCAATGTCCAGCGACATCATTATATTGTGCAAATCTCTCAATTGAAAGACTTATAAATGTCAGGAGTTGCTAAATTTCTGATCATGTGGAAGAATGCAAACAGACTGCATGCACTCTATGTTTTTAGCATATAAATTAGTTTTAATATGTAGGTTACTTATAGGTTAGACTGCTGAAACTCTGGTTTGATGGATGTGAGCGTGTGGTGATAAAACAAACCTTCAGGAACTTCTGGAATGTGTATCTCCATTACTCAAGCAATTATAACACTGGTTACCTGTAGACAAAAGAATCACTTATAAACAGAATAACGTTGGCGTTTTCTAAATAATTCATGATGAACCTTCACTTTCCCCACCGTTCAAATTTTTAAATTGCCCTCTGCCATTGATACAACGTTGCTCAGATACCACGTGTAACAACAAAATATCAAATTGCTAAAGGAGCTCCGCTCATATCTCTCCGCGTCGACTAATGTAAGACCATGTAAGAAGGAGCAGAATAGTATGTAAAGAGGAGATAGAAAAGCAGACACTAAAGGTAAAACAAAAGTTTTAGCCACATCTTTACCCAACAGTGTAGATTTATTCAGCGAACTTGTCAGTGTTATTCAATCTAAACAGCCAAACATTTTTTTACATAATTATAACCTTCTTTTTGTTGTCATATCATGTAACTCTACTTATATACTCTATTAAACTAGCATACTTGTCAGCTGTCTCTATACTCGTGTTTTCCCTCTATAATTGTACTCAGTATTTAGTTTGGAATTCTCAAATGAGAGTACCAGTCCCATTGTGATAGCACTGCACAGTATATCCATGCATAGCCCTCAACATGGGGAAATTGCATTTATGAGCATCTAATTATTGCATATTTTCAAAGACAATCATAATACAGTGGTCTATGCCCTTGACCATCGGTCAATTCGGAAATGTGCTTCCCTTGTCTAATTATCATTCTGCAAGGAATTACACTTAACGAATACTGGCATTGGTACTATTCAACTTTGTTTTGTCAATGCAAAATAATATTGTGTATCTGTAATTGCAGAAGTTCAAACAGAATACATATGGCTAGAACGGAGCATGATTGTCTTTGCGCGAAGAAACATATCGTATAAAATATCGGTCAGGTATTCCTGTCTTATGCACAATGTTACTTTTAAAAACTAAAAGCCATAACTTTGTTTCACGCTGCCCTGAGATATTGCTGAGAGAACAATGACATCATGTTTTGTAGGAGCTAACTACATGCGTGGTTCAGAGGGAACAAATCAAACTCACAGTCCCAGGGAACATGTAAAACATTGGAGTGGTGAAATGGGTGGGGCTAGCGCTCAATTTAATGTAAGCAAGCAGAGGAAAATGTAACTCTTTTTATATTTGGTTTCTTTTTCGATAAGAATTCATTATCTTGTTGTAAGTTGCACACTCTCTTTACTTCTTTTCTTGTCACGACCGCAGGCAATATTTGTCCAACAGAAAGCAGTCTGTATCAATATCTGGATCCTTTGTCTAGCTACCAGAGCCACTGTCTGCTGCGCTTATTACACCAATATTGGTCTACATTCCATTCTGCACATTCCACGGGAGACGGTTTGATTCAGCTCATCGTCTGCGAACAAATCTTACTATGATCCATTCAATCATTTTCCATCTTTTGCTTTCGTTTTGTTTTCGCCGCGGGAGTGTAATATCGGAATCGCTGGTGCTCATCTCTGTTGGTCATAAAGCAAGACTCAATGACGGGATTATAAACAAAGTTTCATCTTCCATTCTTTCTCCACCTTTTCTGAATGGTTTCGGATATTGCAAGGAGCCTAGCGGAGAAATTCTCCGTCGAAAAGAAAAGAAAAATATGTGTAATCGCCACTTTAACTATAATGTCAGTTTCCATTAGAAGGACTTCTCTCTATCGGAACATATATGCCTTTTCTGAATTTAGGTCTCACCACTGAAATTGCAATAGAATTATTTTCTTGAGCATGATTGCGGTGTACAGAGCTAATATTCATTGAGCAATAATATCCTTAGACGTTTTCGCCAGGGATTGAAGAAAAACTGAGAAGGGCAAACTGACACCACTCTTGGCACCGAGAATGACCTGCCGACTTTTGTCTCATCACTTTGACAGTGTTACGGGTCTAGGGAGACACTACATCCTCTAGCGGCCCCCACAAAAGAAGTGTCCATGTCGAGTGAAAGGACTTTTTATTTGTTCGCCGTCTGCAGACTTAAATTGTCTCTGCCCTGTCAGTAAGAGAGCAATGACCCGAGATATCTGGCTGCCTGCGTCCCAGTCAGAATTGCTAATGATAAATGCATGATTTCATATTCGGAGAGAAACTTGAAGCCACGCATTTTTCCCACGCTGGATACCAACCATCAAATGCCACTATTATACGCGTATAGAGGTAGACATGAAACATGCTCCAACGGCCGGCTACCGCCGCAATGTATCGCATCGACGTACAGTTAACATCAGCGCCACATGCACCTTGCTTAAATGGCCGGACGCGGTGGACGTGGTACTTCATGAACAACAGTGAATTGTTGAAATAATTTGTCTTTTCCTACATACCATCAAACTTTAAAGGGTAAGACTGCTTGGAACCACTGGTTCCTTTTGTCTCGGTCACGATGGAATTGCCAGAGTAACTCAGCCTCCTGGGGAGTAGTGCATCAGTACCGAATCGATATTTACCGGTGACATTTCATGGTGGGGATAGGTAGTAAGAGGGCAGCGGGTGGGGGGGGGGGGGGTACTCACCTTCAAGTTGTATGCAACCAATCCAATGGGTATCAAATGACTGTGTCGATATCCAGGATGCCATGTGGTGGATTACTAGGTAGATTTCACGGACCAAGCTGCTGGTCACATTATGCTCCTGAGTCAGCATGGTCAGATTGAGGTCTGGAAAGTACCCCAGTCATATTACACGTGCCTTATATCTAAGCATGTCAATAGTGAAATATGTACAGGATAAGTAATTGCAAATTTGTGTTTGAAAATGGTAAGGTTGAATGACGCCTACACTGAAGAACAATCAACCCAAGTCCCTTCTTTTGTCAGTTCACTATATAGCTACTCGTGACGTCATAGTAGCCACTGGTGGTTTCGTCTACGCGGAATGTCACTGGAAAGTAAATTATGCGAATTCTTATCCGAAGTCTGTTGTGGCGTTAAAACTAACACGTACCATCCCCGAGCTTGATTTTTCTGATATCTGGCAGCTTCACGAGACAAAACGTCAAACGTTCTTCCTGACGAACCAAAATCCCCCAGCAACGATCAGATCCGTCAACCACTAATGGCGTCATTTCACAATAAACGAGACGATTTAAATTTAATCATTACAGTGGGTAGTAACACGTAAGATGGCTTGTATATCTTAAATTCTAGGTTTGAGTTCTCTAAGCGCCTAAGCGAGTCATGAACTGGTAACCTTGTGAACTTCCTCGAAAATTGAGATTTCTTTCAAAATAAACAACCGTCTGAATCTGATGCATTTTGTATTCAAGACAAAGCGAATGACATGATGACGTCATGACATGAGGCGGTAGTCCAATAAACCTGGGTGATATCACTTTCAGTGGACTTATCTCAGAGGTGTGGGGGGGGGGGAGGATGCAAGACACTGCATCAACTTCCTCTCGACTGCGCGAAGTTGGCGCATATCATTTGAGATTCATTTTCCCGGAGACAAGTATCCAACAGACATTGACCGAGACATACAGCAGGCCCGTACAATCGCTTTATTTCTTTTGTTTGCAAGTCATTAAAACCGATCCATTTATCTTTCGGTGCTGCAGTGGATGAGGCCTTTTATCTCTTAGAAGACTCACTCGAAAGGCTGGATCAAGATATCAAATGGAGACAGTTTGAAACCAGATGATAAGATGAGATTAAACATAACAACTCGAATCTGCCTCTCCCTCTCTCTCTCTCTCTCTCTCTGTTTACAGCGAGTACGCTATGCAAACTCTATATCGAGTGACCTATACCCCTCTCTTTCAATGCACCACATTTTTATTACGATGAGACAAAAATCGTGTTTGCCATGTTGTCCGTAAACAAGCGGCCTTAAGATGTGATTACTTTTTTGATCCTCCGTGCTCTGTAGCAATATTGGCTGCTTGGCTACCGCCACGGGGTATACCAGCTTTGCAATATTAAGTCGCTGGGAGCCAAACGAAAGGACGGAAAATTGAGTCTGCATGTGTTCGTTCTTCGATCGTGTCAAGGTTTATTATGGATTAAAAGGCATCTGGGAGATGTATAGGTAAGTCTCTGCTACTTATTTGCATGTTATCAATATTCAATTTTTAATTTACTTTTCTTTTCTTATCCTTAAACACACTTACACTATATAAATCTATTCAAATGATGATAGAAGAGACTATGAAGTAAAGAGGTATATATATCACTTTACTCTAAAGTGTCCATGACTTGGAAACTTAAATTGGTGAGATGTTTCTTTACGCGCAATTATGTTTCTCAGTCTCAGTTCCCAGGTATTAATACAAGAAATAAAATAACCTTCATGATTTAGTATTCTTGGGCTGGATTGATACAAAATAGAATGGTACACTCTCTATAGTGTTTTGTCTAAAAAAATAACAATGAGTAAAGTGCCTGTATAGACCCATAATTCATATAATTGTGTGTCATTCCTCTACTTGTAAGTCCTTGCTAAAAAGAAACGGTAAAATATCATAGGGGTCTGCAAAGTACTTGCTAAGGGAAGAAATGGTAGAAATGACATTTCTGTTTGTCATAACACATTCCTTAATGTGATAGCCCTGATTACAAAATAAAAGTTATGATATATATATAAGGAAATAAGAACCAAATCAAAGAAGCGAAAGGCTATAGTTCTGGATGATTATGGAAGTTTATATTTGCGTTGTTGCGGGGATCTTAAAATTGTGACAATACGCAAGATTCAAAATGTGTTTGTTATACCGCTGAAGTATCGGCATGGAGAGCTCGTTCTGATAAAGGGGTGCGCTTCTCTGTGGAAAATTTCCACCTTGAGAGCTCCGGTAATTAATGTAGCTGCTAGTATCTTGCCGCTCATTAATTCATCATCGCCATGGCACCATAATGATACTGTGCTCACTGCCCGTCTAAAAAAAGAACGCATGATGGAGCAAGAATGACTTCCTTCCGTCCCTCCGGAAAGTTTTCATTATTAATCAAATGTGTGATCTGAATTACGATGCTTGAACAAACAAATGATTACGTTATCGTTTCGTAATTACACGTGGATAGAATCATGGTTCCATCCGACCTTCAACCTAATATTTCAATAACATGTGGGTCACATTTTTTCAAACAAAATGAACACGGTGAAATTTCATTTATTTAATTGTATTGTTTAATTGTTTAAAATAATGGTGTATGTCGTGAGAGAATGATATGACATAAGATATTTTGAAAAAAATAACCGCCGTAAGTACTTTGATCAATTTCTATATTTAGGAGATACCGGAATAGATCATGAATGATATCACCCATCCGAAATGCGGTTAATTTCAAAGGAGAATTGATTATTGGGTTACTGTATAATACCGTGTTTAAAATAAGTTCTAAGAAAATTCTAACCAGACTATGTTTATCTCAAACAGATTATTAAATTAAACAGAAAATAAAAAAAACTCATGGGCCACAGAATGTTTGAATTTGAATCATTTTTGTTCTTGTTGTTCTAAAACATAGTTACCTATACGTCGAGCTACAACTGACACAAACTATTAACAATGGTGATAGACAAACTCCAAAAGGTTAAAGGACAAGTTCACCTTCATAAACATAAGGATTGAGAAAATGCAACAATATTAGTAGAACACATCGGTGAAAGTTTGAGGAAAATTGGACAATCGATGCAAAAGTTATGAATTTTTTTAATTTTTGTGTTGGAACCGCTGGATGAGGAGACTACTACGGCTTGTGAGTCATATGCGTACAACAATATAAAGAAAATGTAAAAGAAATTCAACATATTTTCACTTTTTTCGCATAATAGAAGAGCACTTCACTTGCCTCTTTCTAAATGCAGGGGGAATAATATTACCCATAACATTTGTCGGTAACGAGTCAGGGGAATTTGTACTTTTTTCAAAAGATGGAATTTTGTGAAATTCTCTTTATATTTTCCTTATATTGTTGTACGCATGTGACATCTAAGTTATTCATACACTGCAGTAGTCTTCTCATCCAGCGGGTACTGCACAAAAATTTCAAAAATTCATAACTTTTGAACGGATTGTCTGATTTTCCTCAAACTTTCAATGATGTGTTCTACTAATATTGCTACATTCTCTCAATCCTTATGTTTATGAAGGTGAGAACTTTATGTGTATCTATGTGACTATCTTTGACTCAGTTGGTATAGCTAGGAAAGGTTACAAATTCAAGAACTACATTATGTTCACATACGCTATTATAAACATACAAAGTGAAAGAGTTACACAGATGCAACGAGGTTTACACATGGCGTGACATGGGTATGCAATACAGTCATCACACTCTGAAGTTTGTAACCTTCAAAGCAATTTCGCTTTTTTTTCCCCCTAAAGTATAATAGGGTTGAAAAAAACCACTTCTGTTAAATTTACCTCCTTTGAAATCTCCATGAACAATAATTTTGAACTGGACCATTTGTAAAGTCATTATCAACACATTAATGTATATGGTCGTTTAAAAAATGAGATGCATAAGTTTACGGAAATCACACACACACAAAATGATAATGCAGTATATATATTTGCAAACCTACTAGGCCTACCAATGAATTTGACATAATTTGAATTGATACCACACTTCTCCTCCAAAGTCTATTTCACTTCAAGAAACCTACGGCTGTGTCCACCACTAACGGGGAAGATGGAAATTTGAAAATGATTGCTGAAAACGCATTTTTAACCTCTCGTTCTCCCACAAAAAGCTCCATTAGAAAAAAAAAAAAAACTTTTATCTATCTTCTAGAGATGGCTTCTCTGCTTTGTCATGGAATCCTAAGAATATCAAGCTATAATCCGAACCTTCGTCACCGTTACATTGGTATGTCTTGCATGGTATAAGGGAATGAGATTAAAGAAAATAAAGCAATAAAATAATCCAATTAGCGAGGCAGTAATCCAATACACAGGATCGCTTTGCCTTATATCCGCGGTTTCGGGAAATTAAATTGGGCGCAGTGGAGGCGAAGGAAAAACGGTGCGGGCTCAGGGGGCCTTAGTGGAGAAACGCAATAAACACGATGGGCTAGAGATTATCACCGCCTTGACGAGTGGGTCGAGAGAATGGTCCTCATTTTGTGTTTAGACACAGACCAAAACACCACGCTCTCATCATTCAGTTGGAACTTCACTTTCCAATTCTTTGGCTCCCTTGTGTTGTTAATTTAAATTATAATTGCAACAACATTTAACACATTCCCATTGCCGTCGTATGTCTTTATATCCATAACTAACAACTGATAGGCATGATCAGGAATTTTCTCCATAATCAGCAGAACAACAGTATGAGTTACTCTCAGTCCACTATCAGTAGAATCGAAAGTAATGAAAAGTAGGCCTACTTTACCAATTATAGGGCAGGTTGGTAAGTTAATTTCATAATGAAATTGTGTGTATGTGTGTATATATGTGTGTGTGTGGGGGGGGGGGGAATGAATCCCAAATATCTTGGGAGCGTAGTCTTCCAGCCGTCATTCGAGAAACCACTCTCCTGAAAGACTCAAAGCCCTTGAGCTGGCTAGTGGGTGAAGAGGGCATTGATGATTAAGGTACTGTCAAAAGACAACACTTTCATAAAAACAAGCTGGGCTCGATCCTACAACCTTTTGATACTGTGTCAATCTTCATACTCCTGCACCACAATAATTCTACTAAATAAAGAACGTTTAGGTCCAGATATTCATCATCAAGTTTTATCATTTTCCCAGTCGAGGTTATGAACGTGATTTGTAAACATTACGTCTCGACTTCCTATCGCACGTGAGTAGCTCTGACGAACCAAACAAACGCCTTTACTCATGTAAAGACCAGCACTTCACGGCTGGATTTTAATAGATGAGATATAGTCAAACCTGTCCATAGCGGCCACCTAAGAGAGAGAGAGAGAGAGAGAGAGAGAGAGAGAGAGAGAGAGAGAGAAATAGTGGTCGTTATTGGCAGGTGGCCGCTATAAATAGGTTATCCAGCATTTGGTGTGAATTGCATGATGTATACATATATTATATATATATATATATTAAGAGTTTGTTCGCAAAACCCGATAAGTCCATTTTTGAAGATTTTGAAGTACAGTCTCTGTCATAAAGTACAAAATAATACCTTTTAAATGATATATTGGTCACTACAGAATTATAAAGGTACATTTTTGAAGTTATGGTCAAAAGAAGCAAGAATTTTCTTATTATTCTCTTTATTTTTCTTGACCTTTAATCGCAAATATCTCCATTTGGCAAATATGGACTTATCGGTTTTTGCGAACAAACTCTTCATATATATATATATATATATATATATATATATATATATGCGTTATCGTTGTATAGGTCTACATATTCTGTAAGTAGGCCTACTTACATGTTTATGTAGGTGTCAAACGCGTGTTCCATGCATTGAACAATGCCTGTATTTACAGAGATGTTGCACGGTAGCGTGCGTATACCGCATGAAAAAGCTTCTCACGACTTATAAAATAATGAACTCGTGAATCACAACTTCATTATTTTATGAATTGTGGGGGATGCATCGATAGAGATCACTGAACTGTCAGCCACGAATTACCGGCACGGCTGCAAAGCAGCGTAACACGCTGAATTATCAGCTCGGGGCCGGCTCCGTGTGGGTATGAGACCGCTATAGGCAGGTTAAATTTGCCTCGGGAAACAAGATTTGTGGCTTCTGGCCGCGTCAGGCAGGTGGCCGCTTTGCAAAGAGTCTTTAACCCGATTCCTCTCTCGGGGGATTTTTCAGTGGCTGCATACGGCTGGTGGCCACTATAGACACGTGGCTGCTAAGGCAGGTTTGACTATCTATTATACTTTAATTGAACATAGTCCGATGTAATACGACAGAAATTACAGTAAGCCTACTAGAAGTAATTTATTAAGCTGTTAAGTATTTCGATGGCAACGGTTCCTTAACCCCAAGTTATCGAGTGATTAATTATTGATGAGCATCTGACAAAACTTATTGGTAGCTGCTGACGTGGCTGATATGATTCAATTAATACCATTGAATTATTTTGTTGCGTTCGTGCTTTCTTCCTCCTTTGTCTTCATATCAACGTGAGGACAGATCACACAACAAGTGCCTCAATAAGAATCTTACTAACCACAATAATGCTCTTTGCAAGCATTTTATTGTCATGATATTTAAAATAAGACATTTCTATTCGTTCAAGACTATTAGGTATAATAATACTTGTAATTGTTTGGCAGTATCGAACATGCATTAAAATGAGGAAACGTTGAGCCTGAAATTTTAATTTCAAATGATTTCAAATTACTGATTCTTGATTGCGTCCAGTTATTCTTATTACAACTAATTGATAGAACTTGCCTTTATCTACGTAATATGTCTGCGTGGCAATCGGGAGGTCATTGGTTCGAGTCCAGCCCAAGTATGTACATCCATGATTTTTTTTTTCTTTTCTAACATGGCTTCTTCTAAAATGATGAATAATTTGTGTTTATTGACGTCAATATAGGACATTTTGTCAGTCAGTTGCAATGGAACCTGCTAACCAAAGTGCTTTATATGTTTTAAGAATTGATTATGTTCGAGGACGGAAAAGGCCGAATCGTTTTGACATCAAGGGCAACTTTCCGTTACCTTAGTGGCTCAGGTATTGATGAGAGTGCCTGTATACATGATGGCGAATCATCAATCTAGGATGCAGAGCTAAAAGAAAGAGGATATTTGGCGGACCCGGTTATCGATATTTCTTCTCGACAGCAAGTGGAGAAAACAAAATTACTCTCCTCAGATATGAGAGTTCAGGACCTCCTATAGTACGTTGAGATGAACATTCCGAAGAGACTGGCGTCCACATGGAAAACATGGTGCTGTTGTTGCCATCATAATATTGACAAAATACTAAATTCATTTGATGAAGACAAATGCCAATGCATTATGAGTTCTTCTAAATATCGATTATTGGCGATAAAATACAGTTACGCATATACTGTAGAGGAATAGCTTGTGTTACTTATTGTCGGTGGTAATATCTAATTGGTGTAGGTGAATGCGTGTGAGTGTGTGAGTGTGTGTGTGTTTGCTTTTGTCTTTTGATCAAATTTAGGAATCGCCACAGAAAAGGTGAAATGGCCTTCTCCCTTCAACAAATTTCAATTTTCTTCAGTTGCCTTGATAAGCGCCATTTAAAGGCCGATATTGATGACTTGTGGCATTAGTCGGAAGGATATTGAATGCATTACCAGGACCCCTAATGTAATATTCTTATGATACGAGTGTCCTGAGTAAGTCATTTATAATCAATCAGCAACAAGTACAAGTCCTGCAATCCATATTGATCAAATTATGAATGTGAATAATTATGATGGTATGTTAGGTGGTTGATTTGTCATAAACATTTTTCAGTCACTGAGAAAAACCTTTTATACCCATGTGATGGTTGCACACAATAGTCAAACCGATTGGCAGTAATTTACCAGAGCAAATTACAAATTGATGCGAGATCATTCTGTCAAAAATTATTTGGTTTAATCGTGAAATAACACAAACGTGTGTGTGTGTGTGTGTGTGTGTGTGTGTGTGTGTGTGTGTGTGTGTGTGTGTGCGTGTGTGTGTGTGTGTGTATGTGTTTTTGTTGTTGACACACGGGCGTGTATTAGGTATAGCTCCCAGGTGAAGACAGTTTTTTTTTTCCTGTAAGCTTCCTATGGAGACGTTATGATAATAGATAAGCTCCCATGTACAGTAGATATATCTTATTCGCAAAGATTTAAATTGGAACGGCATTTATTTTGATCTGTTCATAAAATCACTTGATTTGATACAAGTGTTGCATGGGGCAGATTTTTCAAAAGGGTACCGTTTATTCATTTTTTTCAACAACAACAACAACAACAACAACAACAACCAGCAGCAATGTTGACTAATTCAAGTAAAATGGCCTCATCAGTGTCAGCCCATCTTTTTGTTTTTTCGGCTCTCTTCCCCCTCCCCCTCCCCTTCCCCCTCTCTCATTCTGTGTTTCTCCATCCTGTAGAGTATTCCTTCTGGCCAAAAACGAGGGTACAAGAAGGACATAAGATGAATTCCTACTGTACTGTGATTGAACTGCGAATCGAGAGATAATGGCGTTTTAGATTGAGAGTTTTACCAATGGCATATATCCGTGTGATTCTTTCTTTGTGAAATAATTAGTTTGCGATTCAGTCCCTGAATGGCTACATAGGAATTATTTTCACTGAATGACAAAAAAAAAATGCCATTAATAATAGAGATTTCCCTTGTTATCATGACTTATACCAGAGCGTCCTTTGATACTTATGCCGTGCTTCAAAACGTACCATACGTTTAATTATAAGTATCACGCAGCCACTGCAGCAAAGCTGTATACGATTTTGTGATAGGATGAAATTTTGATACAACTGGTATACACATACCACCTTAAACCTAGTTATGCTGTTTTTATAAAATGAGGTAGTGTGATAGATTCATGATTATACGTGAATACATCAAGTTATTTCGATAAATGCCAAGTGCAGTAAGTTATTAGCCTAAATCAAGACGAGCTGGATTTATTGGAGTCATTCATATGTATCTTATATAACTCCCTATAGCCATGGATTTCCGTGTGGTGTTTGATCCTGACCAAGCACGCATTGTCCTCCGACAAGGATTTTTGCCCGGCCTTCGGTCGCAGAGTGCATCCATCAGTGTACGTCTGACCAAACGGTGAAGACAGGTCGTGATAGCCTCATTTCCATTCCTACATCCATTTACGCACACCGAACAGGGCTTAGGTGAAGCCTCCTCCTGTTAACTGGCCTGATTTCTGTTTTCTCTTTTACTTCGAACTGGGGTAATTTGATCAGAAAGGGCAAAGTAGGAGAGTAAAATGAGCAGTAGAGAGGCTGACGCAGAAAATTGAAGAAACAAAAAGTTTAACAAAGTGTATGATGAGTGGCAATTTGCATGCGCACACAGGAACCATGTCAATAAATGCACAGAGATTAACATGAATGCATGGGGTGGAGACGAGTTGTGTACTCATGTAGAAAGGAGAAAGAATCTCAAGTACACTGTCAACGCGGATGAATATCACTCTAGAGGAAAATGGCGATAATGAGAAGAGGCAAAAGGCACGCTTTTCGTCTCTTTGAGTGGCTAAAGTCGAGTAGTAGAGAGAAGGTTGAAATGATGAAGTCGGTGCTGATGGCGACGACGCTTCAAGAGGAAGCGACCAGCTGTCGATTGACAGATCGTGAGTGAGAAGGAGTGTAGGAATGATGGAAAGAGGTCGATCAGACATCTTGAAATAACACAACCGCGTCACTGAGCAAACAAAAGTTTAGCAGACCCGTCTATGAAGTGAAATTCATGTTTCTAGAAATTCACAACACGAAACAATACAAATACTGCGCACAGATTTAAGAGGGAATGATGTCATGAATGACGATATCAGAATTAAGGGGAAGATGATACCCAATAGGACAATGTAAAATCCTAGATTTCCATGATGGTTTTCATAAACAGCTCGTTATACTTTTGATTTTCCCAGCACGACTTACTAAAATCAGAAAGAGGAAAAAAAGTCACTCGTACGCTCGAAAGGGAATAAACTTAAACTAGTGTATTCATGGTATAGGCCTATGCAAAAGAAACCTTCATCGCACTATTGGAATTTTGTGCGACTCTTAATTTTGTTTCCAAACGAAATGAACACAGTTTTTAGCTCAACGCATGATGAATTATAGAGGTTTTCATAAATATCCAGGAGAGCATTTTTTATTTTGCTGTATCATGAAGGAACTAAAATGTGGTTGTACGTTGAGACACCTACAGTATGAATTGTTTTTTTTTCCCACGCCACATCACTATCACCAAAGGTGTCACTTTGACATATCATGTCGAAATTCTGTAAGATTCGTCTTGACATGAGTATAAATATGAAATACTTGTGTTGGCTTGCGTGCTACAACATCCCTGAAGGCAAACGAGAAATCCCTCCCGATTGTGAACGTAATGCTGCCTAATTCTCACACTCTCCCTCTCAATGACGTTTTAGCGTCCGTACAACCATGACATGATAAACTTGGTAGATGCGAATTTGATATTACCATTTATACAAAAGCGCCTCATTACAACGTGTTTTTTTTTTCCCGCGTACCATGTTTGTCTTCATAAAGGAGAGAAGAAGAGGAAAGATACTTTGCATCCAGGGTGATGAGGAAAGTTCAGAACAAACTGCCAACACTGAAATCTCTGCGATAAGCGTCAGCAAAGTATGAAGCGATCAACAGTGATCAAGGCCAGATACTCTCTCTCTCTCTCTCTCTCTCTCTCTCTCTCTCTCTCTCTCGTTCCTTTTCTCTTGCACCGTGCCACGCACGATCTCCAATAACCATTGGAATTCCGAACATCTCGTATTATTAAACTTTCATAATATGCAGCCAACATAAGTCAATGAAGTAACTAAATCTACCACAGTTTGTTCACAACTCCACTGCGTCAACCCCCGATGGGGTCCGCAGAGCTTGTATACGAGCGTTTGGCACAGCATCGACTACTAGGAGCGCCAAACGCATTGCTAGGTTGTGGAATGACAAATCGTCAGCTTCCCACTCTAATTCATAACCTCTCCAGCATTTCCCTTTCCGAAGCTCTAGAAATTACTTCCGATAAGAAATATTCTCATGGCTCTTTCGAATTTCGAAGTACTTAAAGACAGTGAAGGATTTTTCTTGTTGTTTTTTTTTACTTGTTTTAAGGCGTGCGTAAGAAAACGTTCTCTTGCAGTCTACGTAAGCATCACTGCGCTTTTAAAGGATAATATTTGACCATGTGATGAGCTTTCCTCATATTTCAGAGTCTTTTTTCTTTCGTACACACAAACACACACACATGCACACATATACAGTATACATAATATTTGCATATATATTGATATACACATGCTATTTTTTGTATTTGATATGTTTGAACAATTCTATTGATATAAACCCGGTGTGTTGTCTAAAAATGATATATTTTTGGTGAACTGGTGAATGTAATATTGATTGTTGTTTTGTAATATAGTGTACATGGAAGTTTTATTGTTATGATGGAAAATAAATGTGATTTTGACAATGATAATTTGAATATTGTTGCAGGGAATAAGAAGAGGTTGAAGGAGGGGAAGTGGTAGAAGAAAATAAAGTTTATAAGAAGGGGAAAAAGAGAAAATGAAGAAGAAGATGATGATGAGTAGGTGAGAAAGAAGTTGTTTTTTTATAGCAAGGTTATTTGTATAAGTAATAATGATTATTTATGAAAATGAGAATAGTGGTGTTAGAAATTGTAATTGTTACATTTGTTTTTGTTTTGTTAATAGTAAAGTTTAACTTCATTGTGCAATCCAGTAGTTGATATTCTTTTTGTTAAATATATTTTTGTATATATCTTAATGTATACACGCTGATTCATGTAAAATGTCCGCAATTCAGCATGCAGGCTGCAATTGATATTATTCAATAAATACCTTTCAATTCAAAATATATATATACGTATATAAATACGCACACACACACACACACACACACGGGTATATATATATATATATATATATATATATATATATATATATATATATATATACATGTACATAATGAGATATGAGGAAAGACAGAAAACGGCGTGTAGCTTTAAAATGTGTATTTATGTACACAGAAGATGAAGTATTTTAAAGGGTATCTTCAAACAATTCGATTCGACTCAGCGAGGTATGCACTCAGGAGAATTAATTGTATGATATCATCCACATAATAGCATAAAAAGAGTGGCAGATAGAAATGAGGGAACAAAACAAAAAACTCAAATGAACAAATGAAAACGATCAAAACGAGATTTCATCTGGAACACTGGAACAAGATAGGTGATACGCACGTTTGGGGGTGAAGAATGGGGCTATAGACAATGCATTAACCATGATAGAGACTAAAGTATTGTTCCCATTTTGACAGTCATTCATACAGCCAAGGCGGCGTCTGATCAAGAAGTTGTTATTCAATGAAACAATCCATACACGCGAATAACATTGTATAATGTGATACTCCTGCACCTTCTCCACCAAATAATGGTGGTTTCACATCTTAAAGTGGAAAACATTTGTTCGTTAGTTTGGGTCATCACCTTTTCAACAAATGCTATGACACTTTTGCAAGTTATGAGGCACATAAGCTAAAGGTTTACAAGGCCAGGGCCCCGTTTTATTAAATGATATAATCGATTATAAATTTCCTTAACACACAGGCTGCCACATACTTATGATAGAAATCAACTTATAATCAATCATAACTCTTCATAAAACAGGGCCCAGTAGGAATGATATGTACAGTGCGGTCTGGATGTCATACATGTCTTCGCAACGTGTGTGACCGCCCTTGTGTGCCTGGAAGACATGAAGACTTTAAGTAGTCCTATCATTTACCAACACGTTTACAAATACCAGCTTTGTTTCTTCAAGGATCTTCATTGTGTGATCTCCGGGCTTCCGCTATCTATGTTTCCTCCAAATTCCAGTAAAACGTTCTCAAGGTTTATCGCAGACAGCGCCTGGACAACCTCACAAGTAAAGATAAGATTCGACTGCTTGAAATCCACTGAGCCAGGCACCCTGCGTTCTTTATTCCCTATACTCATTCTTGTCACAACTGTCTCTATTAAACGTATTATGCAGAAAAGAGCCTTATATAAATCATCTTCATTGTGCCTTGAAGTAGGCTAGAGTGCAGTGCGATAACAAAGACGGAGTTGCACGTAAAGACACAATCAGTATACTGAGGTGCCATGACTGTCACATTTTCATACAGGAAGAAATAATGATAACAAAGAGAACTGTGATTTTATTGTCAGACTCATATCATTTGACTGCTTACTCATTTTAAAAGAGAGAAAGAGCCAAAGAGAGCTTCGGTTTAATGTCCTAACTCTTGGTTCAGCTGAATACAACGTGACATTTTTATTACTCATGGAAGAGATGATCTAAATTCGAATATCCGCTACAAAACTTATGAAATCATTTTAGAGTAAATGACTGACTAGCTCAGCTGACATTCAAGCTTGACAATTAAAGTTGAAATTCCTCAGTTTAAGCGATTATATTTAGCATTTGTTTAACCGCTAGTACCTCTTTGGTTTAACTCTACGTGTGGCGAAAGAATGGAGGAGCTTGTGTCCGGAAAGCTGAAACTTGTCATTCTTTGTCAGATTTGACAGCAACACTCTAACATTGTGATTATCAGAAAACTGTGGCAAACATGTAAGGTGAGCCGTTGCATTTTCTATCTTTTGTACGGTTTTTTTTCTTTAATTAAAAAGCGACTGGTGTCCACCTTATTCTGAGGGGTAGTTGGATTGAAGTGGTTCAGTCACGCCGATCCTAAGTAACGCCCGCCACGCAGTCAACCACCTGGTAGCAATCGATTTGGCCGGTCTTCGGTTGCGACAACCTCATCCATCGGAGCGGCCGCCAAAAAGGTCTTATGTCGCTCTCTCTCCAGTGTTTTGTCAGCTAGGGTAATTGCGAGTTTCAGTCGTCATAGAGCTGTGGTGGGTTAGTGGAGGTGTGTGTGAGAAAACGAATACGGGAGGAACAATTAGCGTGGTAAAAGAATGAAGGGAGAGGGAGGTGGGTAGCCAGAATGGTGCACGCTTAGACAAGTAGACAGCTAAAATGACTATAAAAAAAAATCCCTTCTCACCTCAGTGCACTTAAAGTTCCTATTGTACGCATGACAGTATCCTGAAAATTTCATTTGGTCGACGTTTTTCGTTTTCATTTCGGAAGAAGGAGCTACTTTTTTATCTGTTCCAACTTTCAACCCTAAGGCATTGTCAACATTTAAACATCCGATGTGCCTGGGATTCAAAAGCGTCACCTCTGCTTATTTGTCGTAGTTAATTGTGAAGGTGTAAGACCTTGTTTGTACAATTAATTCTCTGCAGATCTGGGCAGATCAAATGTAAGGTTAAAAAACTTTATATTTGCAAAAGCATATGGCAAATGCTACAATTTTCTACATAGGTGCCAAGAAGCATTGGAAAAAAACTAATGCTGGTTTACACATGTCTTTTGATGTTTGACTACTACGACAAGTTGACATGGAGAAGCCTAATTTAGTTCATTGGAGTACTGGTAATCGTGTAAGCCAGGAATGAATTGTTTCCTTAAATTTCAGGTGTGAGCGATTACATCTAAATCTTCTCAATCTTTTTCAGACTATAATGAAACCTGAGCGAATGAATGTAGTTTGGTTTTTGAAACTAATGTCAATTGATGATTAAATATTAAGGATGTTTATTACCTATTCATGTCATCAGCGTAACTAGATTTCATTCAAACACGGCAGCCGTTCTATCTCGCATTGGTGTTGAACTGAGCTCTTTCAATGCGGGAATTTATCATCGAGGTTTTGTAGTAAATGTCACCCCATAGCCGACAACTGTTTATATACGAAGGATCACTACGTCACCGACAACCTTTACTGACTGAAATCACGGGACGTTCCAGTTCGAGTGGGTTTTGCATCATTTTCAACATCAACTTAAAATGTTCCTTTCTTTCTCGCTCCTGATCTCTGGGAAGATGTAATAACCTTACTGCGAAAGTATTCTAATTAGCGCTATTATAGACACAAACAAAATGCCTAATATCATAACAATAAGTAATTGTTTACGAAGTATAATCATCTAGAAGATCTCATCACTGTCAACATTCCATACACACTTTCTCTCATTTTTTTGTCACTCTTACCTAAATATATATATCATCTATACACATTTCTGTCCTTTCTTTGCAGAATAGTCTGACAAGAGATTAACATCTAGTTCCTTCTTTATAATTGTGTTCTCTGTCTTTTTTTAACTGATCTTGTGTAAGCCTATTTCCATTGTCCTTCATTTATTCTATTTTTCAAAATATTTTTCCTGCAGAAACGGGTGCAAAAACCACAATGATTCTGAGCCTTATTGGTATGAACGAAATTATATTTTGGCTCAAATTTATCATGTTTCAGATTGAAATAAGCTAACTCACTTGAACTGATCCCCCAAATCTTTAATGTATAGATTTCCATTGTCTAGTACTTTCAATGTTCCAGTGAGTGTAACTCCGTTTTTTCTTCTTGATGCCTGACGTAAATAATTCTTTCAAGAAAACAAAAATCAAAAGATCCCCAAAATTGGTGTGCTGTGAGAAGATGCCTTGAATTGCTTCAGCGAATAGTAAATGACTAGGAAACCGAATGATTTTTTTTTTTGAACCTCAGGGGTATAACCTTTCACGTATTAGCGTAAGTGCCCTGAGTTGACCACATGGGCACTGGGTGGCGGAAAGCTAGCAGCTCCACAATGGCTCTGGTAGCAGGTGTACGATCCACTCAACAGAATACTTCAGTTCTTTTTTCCTTCAGGAAGTCGTATGCAGATCTTTCGAATTATTGTGTTGCAGGCCTGCACTATGTGAGTTAAAGCCCTTGTTGCTAGAAAGGGAAGTAGTCTCCTTGTCCGGGAAAGCAGTGGCATTAAATGTCATCACCTTTAGAGGAAGAAACGGGTAGAATCAAAGACACATTTTGAGGCATATTCTGAGTTGACTCTACTCTCGATACTATGATATTGGAGGATTGGCGAAGCGTGTAAGGGTTGTCAAACAAATGACAAGATCAAAGACCTTGGAGAAGTCATGTGCTATGGCATGCACAAACAAAAACTTTCGACAGGATATCTTGTGCGAGAGCCGCGCGTTTATCGAATTGCAAGCTGTTTAACGAGCACGTCGTCCCATCTCACACCTTCTAATATCAGGACCACCATTTTGCGACTTTGTCCAAACAAATCTCAGCAGCTTAGGTTTCATGCCTGTCGCGTCCTGCCCTGCCTGGCCGAGTTAAGTGGCTTTTGCCGTCGGCTTCGGTTACACGTGAGCTTTCAAATTTAACCTTGTCGAAGCTGGAGGGGACCTATCGTCTTCAGTTTTCCCCCTTAGTCTTTGTCTTCAGGTGAAGATGGTAAACTCAGGGGAGCTCAATGTGGAGACATGCACTAATTGATCAGAATCGAGCAATGTTAATTACTCAAAATGACATAAAATGCGTAATAAATCACATTCTAACTATAAAGTCATGCCTTGTCCGAATTTCCATACACCTTTGACAGCCCCACTAGGCTCTGTATAGGGAAGGCTCGACATTAGCGGTTGCCCGTTGGCCCGTTGGCCCGTTGGCCCGTTGGCCCGTTGGCCCGTTGGCCCGTTGGCCCGGGGTCACCAAGAAATGCGATGTTTTGGTCCGACATATAGGACCACCCAAAATTTTGAGTGTGTATATCATTTTCATGTGTTTTTCTCATACAGAAAAAAAAAATTGTCTCGCAGCTCAGTGCTTGATATAACTGTAAGCCTTTCATTTTTTTTTTATAGCTGCCACCACCAGGGTTGCAAGATTGAAGAGAGAGACTTCATGGCCTAGCTCACTCAATATTCTGGCCAAACTATTCTTTCTCTCAGCCAAATTTTAGTAACTGCAAATATATATATATATATATATATATATATATATATATATATATACATATATATATATATATATATATATATATGTATATATATGTATATATATATATATTCAATCATGATATAGCTTTTGCAGGCCAATTTCGTGAAATTGTCGTTCATTTTTATCTTTTGTGCATTCACATTTGCAAGTTTGAAGCGGTGCAGTGAGTTTGGATAAACGATTTCATGTCTAATGTTTTCAAATTCTTTTTTAGGCACCCAAATCAGGGGTCGCAACTACAAACTACAACTACTAATTTGAATGCTTCTGTTATGAACTTTTTTGCCCATATGCCCATTTGAATATATTGGGAAAGAACTGGCGACAGGTCGAGACGAAGTTGAATAACTATTGCCGAAGATGTATGCGCATTCAGTGAATTAGAATGCGCAAAATCGAAATCGGTTCCCAAATTAGTCAATTTGAGGGAAGAAAACGATTTTGAATGACTGTATTGAAATTGAATGGTAAAGCAATGAAATCGGCCAGAAAAGCATATACTATAAATAGGTATACCCCTATATAAAAAATGATAATATAATGAATATGTAGTGTCATGAAAATTATGTTTATGCCTTCAATATTGAATTTGTTAGATTTTGCACTGTTGTAAACTGTATCAACACTATCTAACATTGAAGCCTTTATCACACTTGTCAATGTTCACTTAATTATCATAACTTAAAAATCGTTTTTATGTTTTGTGAAAGTAATCCAGTTACATATATTTTCACTTTATTATACCTTCACATTCTCACATGATTATTATGGTATTGTATAATTGTAATCTTTCATTGTTCGGCCTCCAAAAAAAATAAAATTTTATGATTTTGGTTGCCCAAATACCTCACATCAACAGAAGATAGTGTCCAGCCTAGCTGTTGTAGGAAAGGGGTTAGCCTGTTACGTAACACTGACTTCATTCAAAGCAGGATGACTGCCATATAAGGTAGTGAGTGGTAAACGTTGATTACGGCAACATCCGGAATTTTCATGTATCATAATTGTAAGGTTCAAGTCAATTTTATGTGGGTTAAGGACAATAACAATTGGAAAAAAACGAACTTTACAAAAAAAGAGTTCACTCTCTACTGTTTTACAGCACAAATTTACTACCAACATTCTCTGTCTCTCTATCGTCTATAATTCTTTATGTATTTCCTCCTTGGAAAAGAGAGTTTTGAGCGTCTCATAGGTGCAATTAATGGCATTAGGCACGTGTTCTTCACAGTGTGGCAAAATGTCTAAAGCCGACAGGTGTACGAAGGGGTGATGTCCCCGAGATGCACTTTATATTGACACGGTGTCAACAGGTGCTGCCTACTGCCAAGTATCCAAGTCTGATACGTGTGCCGAGGACACAGTTGGAAAGGGCGCGAAATTCCCATTCCGAATCTGAGACTCCTCCGTTCACAGCTGTTTAATTAACCCCGTGAATTGACACGCAAAGACGCCAATGCTGCAAAATGTATATCTCTTTTGCACCGATTACGTCGCCTACACTCACATAGTTGTTTTCAAACGTGATATCCATTAGATTTCCTTTAAGTAGATCACCTTGATTTGCTCATCCCATTTCCCTAATACACCAGCAAATTTTGTTGCTCTTACCTGAAATTCATTTTACTGGTAAATAAATTTCACGGAATCAGTTTCAGAATAAGTGTTTCACTCATGCGAGTTGCGAATGAAAAAGAAAGAATGAAAAAAAAAATCACGTCATCTAAGCAAGACATCCTATATATTACACAAGCAGATAGGTAGACCATGGAACCTCCATCCCCCCCCCCCCCCACACACACACACAGAAACTGAAAGAGAAATAGGGATCAGTGATTGGCTGTGGGCATTTTAGTAGCCATGCAATGCTCTGCGTCTCTTTATATCTGAGGGCAAACACAAGCCTCTGAAGCTCAACATTAGTTATCTTGATTTATTCTGCATTTCTTTGTATGGATTACCTCAGGTAGCTACCTACTGAGAGACGTGGCCAAATTCCAATCGGAATTGCACAATTCAGAAGAGTGTTACATATTTTCGTCTACAAAATTCATTATTTCACATGGCGCAGGCGAAAATACTACACATTTGGGAACATAGTGAACATCTACACAAGTCATCTTTACTGTAACTCAAGCATCACGGATGAATTTTGACTGTGATATGAGTTATAGATTTCTAATTTGAACCATCAAATGATTTACTTTCATCACAATCATAACCCTTTTTCTCTAGCGAAAAACCATGCACAATCTATTACGAGCAGGTACATTACCATCACAAGATTAGTAACAATAAGGAAATACATCGTATCAAATTAATATGTCATGATTATATTCACGCAAGGTAGTGAAATGATAACCAGAGGTCATTTCATTTTGAAAAAAATTTTATTTGAAAATAGCATGTGTCATGAGAAGACTTCCTTTAAGTTCCGCGTGACGTTTTGTTAATAAAATCTTTTCCCCCTTCGACTCGAGAGCGGTCCGGAGTGATAGCTTGACATTTCAACGACATGGCGAAGAAACAATCAATCGAATGGAGAGCCGCAAGTCAGTTTAAGATGGCCACGTTCGGATGTGAATGTATTCGTATTGGACGGAGATGAGGAGATGTGTGTGATGGTGTGAGTGTGTGTGTGTGTGTGTGTGTGTGTGTGTGTGTGTGTGTGTGTGTGTGTGTGTGCGCGCGCGCGTGTGTGTGTGTGTGTGTGTGTGTGTGCGTGTATGTGTGTTCGTGTGCTTCTTCCATGGAAGGCGGAGGTAAGTTGATTGGGAGGGGTGCGAATAAAAAGAGTCAGGGACAATCAGTTAGTAGACAAAGACTTGTGCATCTTCTTTATAACATTAACAGAACGTGAGATTTGAAGGTGAAGGGCAGAGCTAATCTAACATCGCTCTGAGCTGTGTGATCTCCCGGAAGACGAACCAGTGTGACTGTTGTCACTGTCCATCCCACAATGAAAACAAGAGAGATTAAAATCAAACACCAAAACAAGAAATATGTGAATATCAGGAAGGAAAATAAATCCACATTGGCTGAAGAAAGCGAACAGGCTGTTAATAGTAAAATTTTTCATTTGAATGTTCTATTATGAATTACCTGCGGTATTGAATTTACCATTCAATCTGACACTAAAGCTAGGGTTTGTGGTACGTTCCAGTCAGCTGAAGTTATGAATTGTGTAGTAGTAAAATCTCCACAATGCATATGAATGCCTTTAGAGTCTTAATACCTTGTTGGTAATGACGTAGCACATGAACTCCCGTTTCATACTGCGATGATCTATGAGGCGTGAGGTAGGACGTAAGGGGTTGGAAAAGACGTATTATTCCCTTCCGTTACTCAGTAGTGACAGGAAAAAAGACATTGGCGAGTAAACCGAGCACACTCAACAACAAAAACAACAACTTTAGCTTGACATGTACAGTCGTCTTTCATTAGATCACCTCCTCATTTCGCCTGACGTGAAGGAGAAGTTATCAATCAGGCAGAGTGGAACGATAGAAGTCAGTGAATGGAATTTATCATCATATTCTGCAGAATCTGCAAATTTCTTTCGTGTGTTTCCTATAGGACGTGAAAAGATAAGAGACGGTTGACGAGAATGTGCGATACATCAGAGCTACAAAGGGACATGTTTGATTTACTGTGCTTCGACTGGTGTGACACTGTAGTCACTACATATCATGTGATATCGTTCGCATGCCAATGTATTTGTCTGATAATTATCCTTTATTTCTATAATGACCTAACCATCTATCTGTCTATCTATCTATTCAAGTATCTGGTTTTCTGTCTCTCAATGTACATAATGAAGCGTTTATATCAAAGGGAAGCTACACTTTGTGTATAAGTTACATTAGTAAAAAAAAAGTAAATTCAAACAGAGCAGTAAATGTTGCACTAATTTCTGACTACATAGGCAAGAACTCTGTAGAATTTAAAGTTCTCTGGGAAAAAGGATATCCTTCTCATATTCAAGTTAGATAAGTCGATGGTGCCATTGCTTCACTCCGTGTAGTTTGTCTACTCAATATTGCATTTTAGGAGGAATAAATGACTGAACTACGAGCTCCTCCCCCTTCAAGTTTATGAATGGTTGTTCACTGCAACCTGAGAATAATTCCTTTTTGATTCTACGCCAAAGACGGAGATTTTATGCATATTTTGAGTGGAGTGCATTAGGAGACTTATGATAGCATCATCACTTTATGGTTTGGAATTCCATGTTGTTGTTTTTTTTGTTTTTCATGTTATGTCAAGCTTGTTTGCTCAAGTAAAATTTCCATTAGAATGTACTTTGTGTACTGATATATGCGTGAAAATGTTACCTGCTCAGCATGGACCCTGCGCACAATACAGCTGGCCAGTTTATACGTAGATGCCTACGTTGTATAACGCAAATACATTCCACTGAGCGCAAAAGCAGGAAAGAACTGAGTGAGAAAAAAAAACCCAAAGGAACTAACCACTGGAAGCTTATTTCTGATAGTTGTTACACCACCAAACAAGGCAACATATGCACGGCTTGTAAAAGGAAAACAAACAGGAAGCGTTTATATTTTAATCATTTCCGGCTTTAATATTAATGTCTTTTTATCACAGTAACAGCGGAAGATCACCTGAAATAATTCTAAAGCAGGTTGTTTGACCAGTAAAAGGTAAAAATTAGTATTCTATTATTGATTTAGGATGAATTATTCTTTCTCGTCTATCAGTGATCAGAAGAGTAATGTTAGAGCGAGGTGTGTTTTAGTGTCCCTGCAAATACCTACATTGCAAAGTTTAGAACTGTGTCCCAGTGTAGACACGACATCGTTTGGCAAGGTATTTTTTTCCCCGCGGGAATTACTTTTAAAATCCTTTGCTGTCGAGTTAAGGAAGACAAGACTGAATGGAGTGGACTGGATCTCCAGCTTCAGACAAGGCTGTGTCACTCGTGATCCCATTCACTGTAGAAAGGTGTGCCTCGTTCCTATAGCCACATTGCCGTAAAAGGTATACATTTTCTCCCTGGCCTGTAATAGCCTTCCTTTGGGAATTAGGCCTTAGTCTTCCCAGTAAGTGGAATGCTCCTCCATAACCTTCAGGTCAGCCTTCTGCTCATGGATCGCAGGTCATTTTCAAAGTTACTTCATCTAACACCATCTACATCTAACTTGAAATTACAAATGTACCAAGGGAGGGAAAATGAACAGAGCAAAATTCTTCCACACACTAATCAGCATCTTATTGCAGCTTCTCATCAACATTACTCAGGTATGATGTCTCAAAATAGACATCTGCGACTTTATGATCTCGCTAATCCATTTGCATGTCATCTTGTACTGAGGGATAGATGGTGATGCACTTGAACACTCTGGAGGGATATATGTAATGTATTACTAATAACTGGTTGTGGATCAAATGTAATATATCACAACGAAACTAATGGTTTGTTTAATCCCACACCACATTGTGCTCTGCTTTAGTCAATCCAGAGACTCGGGTAAATTTCCCCACCGGTATTCTTTGTTCATAACCTTATTTGTTCCAACCACCACAAGCAAGCTTTAGATCTGAACACTAAGATGACGCAGCCTGCCAGGTTGGACAATGGAAAAGCTGTCTCACGCATGTGCAGAACACTCTTTTATTTATTTATTTGTTTATTTATTTATGTATTTATTTACGTATGTATTTATGTATGTATTTATTTATTTATTTATTTATTCATTCATTTATTTATCTATCTATCTATTTATCTATCTATCTATCTATCTATTTATTTATTTTTGGTTTGGTCTAATTAACGTTGTCTTACCGTTCACGTCGCAGGTCTAAAGCTCGCTATTGTCTTTCACTACTGCAGTAGATTAGAAGCCGACATGTTTGTTTAGAAACTATAATGAAAACGTGAGAAAAGGCTTAGCTTTCTATAACACTTGCTGACATGATTACGATGTTGCGTCTTTAGTGTACAAACCAGCAAGTGTCTATTCAAATGATTCCTTGTTTGAATACTTTCCAATGTCAAGAAAGAAATTCTGCTGATAACATAATGATTTATTTTGTATAGACGGGTCGAGTGCAACGTGGGAAAATGGGATGATGAGTCAAACATCTCGTCAAACGCATCCACCGTTCTATTCACATCACTTTCATTTCACACACGATATACAGACATTGGATGTTTTCCTTCATTCTCCTTAAGAAGTGGGAATAGAACTGTTGCTAAGACGGCGAGATGACAACATGAAATGAGCTGTTAATGAACAGAGCTGTTAATTTTCTTTCTCTATAATCATGTCGTTATAGCCTGCGCGTTATATTGAATACTCTCTCTCCCTCTCCATCTCTCTCTCTCTCTCTCTCTCTCTCTCCGTTTCTCTTTTTCCTGCCTTCACTCTTTCTGTTTTTCTCATCCCAGAACATTCTCTTGCCATCCCTAATCTGTTTAAGGTTTTCAGGGAAGATGTCTCATGTAGAGAGTCGATGAAGAGAAAGGAAGTGAGTAGAGCTGGCGCACGAAAAGAGAGTGATACATGGCAAGCCATCTGCGTTCTCCTAGTCTGGTCTATACCTGGCCATAAAATGCCGATCGGCAGATGTTTCACGGCATGCATTTCACCAGGATGTGTTTAATAGCTACAGGTAAAAAGAGCTGGTATGAAGGAAAAAAAGGAAGGAAGGAAGAACATGTATCTTAGCGATGACTGTCTCTCTTCCTACCAGAATATGATCTCAGTTTGTCCGACAAACCAGTTTGACAAGTGCGGTATTCGCCTTTCTCCGTCTTTCTCAAGTTTACACAAATTTTCTTGTGAAATATCACACAAAGTCAATACATGAAATACCTGCGGCTGCAACTTTGCTCAAAGATAGTGGCCATATGCAGGGGATCCCAAGCAACATGGTGAAATACAGAGCAGTGTTCACCCTATTGATCAGGTGTTCTTCTCATGTCAGTAGTGATGTATATAGCCATTGTTCTATGAGGTCTGGTCGTGTTCGGCCTAGAGTGTTTTGCAACCATCGTCTCCAAAGAACTGTTCAACAATCTATTGTTATTTGAGAAACACCTCTCTCAAGCTTAAACTTCCAAATGCTATACTTATCGGGTTCTATGTGTGACGTGTAATTTTTAGTAAAACTGCAAGATAAAGCAAATAATGTAATCAATATCAAAGTTTTACACCTGCCTCAAAGCTGAAAACGGAAGTTCTTTTAATATGTCAAACTTATCAAAATTCATATAGTTTTACAGATTCTTGTCAAGATTGATCTTTAAGCGCTCCCCACTTTTTTTGTTTGTTGTCAGAGCAACGAAGTCCAATGACTCCCAATCTCAGATGATATGCGTGAGATGTGCAAAGACTGGCAATGAGTCTTTCCTGCAAGGACGTTTGACACCAACAGTAAGTTTGTCAGGTGTAATCTAATTTGAATTTGAAGTACGAATCACCTTATGCATGTATGTATGTATGATATACAGAGAGAGAGAGAGAGAGAGAGAGAGAGAGAGAGAGTGTGTATGTGTGTGTGTGTGTGTGTGAAGGAGGGAGAGAGAGAGGGTGCGCGAGGGGGTGGGGAAAGGAGAAAGACAAGGAAAGAATCCTTTTTGTACGTGATATTTCATGTTTTTGGCTGAAAGTCTGATGAGATTGAATACGGTATCAATATCAGACTTGTCAGGGTGGGGATGGTACGGAATGCGCAGATGGTTGGTTTAATGCCAGGTTAATGACACTAGCATAGTGCACTACACTATACGATGGTCGTAAGGGAGGCGCCAATTGACTACTGTATCATACAATATTCCAGTACATGTAGCATTTTAACATTTTTTCCTTCTCATGAATTGATGAAATATTTTTAATGACCCCCACCAAAAAAAAAAAAAAAATAGGAATGCATTCGACTACCAAGTAACGCGAAATTATAACATAAAATTGTCTGACCTCATCAAAGATGTAATGCATGAAGACTTTGCATACATTCTTTGACCGGCAGTGGCTCATTGTCGCTTGATAATCTAACTTACAAGGCACATGAAACCCAAATATACATATGTGAATTTTGTCCAAAGTTATGGGTTCGTAAAGTTTTGGTACCATCATCGCTGGATAAGGAGACTACAAGTATTCGTGATGTCCCAGCAAGACAAAGATATCAAGAAAAGATAAGGAGAATTCAACAAAATGTCATCTTTTTTAATGAGAAATACGCATTCTTCAAACATGCTACTG
Source organism: Diadema antillarum (assembly GCF_040938485.1). Classification (NCBI taxonomy): domain Eukaryota; kingdom Metazoa; phylum Echinodermata; class Echinoidea; order Diadematoida; family Diadematidae; genus Diadema; species Diadema antillarum. Next base: position 365,670 of record NW_027271292.1, on the reverse strand, counting down.
ACATAAGTAATGTTGAGGCAAATATTTGGTACACATATCTTTTGAAGGAGTTAAAGAATACAGATTCACTTCTTCATTAACACTATTAACATGAGAACCAGCTGATAAGAGACTTAACATGAGTGTCAACTACAAACTCTTTGGGGTTTACAGATTTCAAATTCTGTGTAATAATGTTTTCTGTATACATCGGTTAGGAATGTTCAATTCACTCATTATTGCTGAATGATCAGATAAACCTTCCACAACACCAGTATTGTAAAGTTGTAGAGTGTTATCTTTATGAGTTATAAGCAGATCTAATACATGTCCTCGGTTATTGGTTGGCTTATTAATGTGTTTAATCATGTTATAGGCTGATGATAATTCGGAGAATAATCTCGAATTCGAAGTTGAAGGGCCCATGGGTATTTTGAAATCTCCTGCAATCAGCAAGTCAGAGGAGCATATAAGCTGTCCATCGAGAACATTGAAAAACTCGTCCAAGAAAGTCGGATACTGTACTGGACTAGTCGATTATCTACATTAATCAGACGCAACGTTTTCTGCTTGTAATTCATGGTGATCTGGATCATTTCAAGTGATGTTTCATTCGAGGAGTCTAGAATTCTGAAATCTAATTGATTTTTAGACAGCACAGCTACTTGTTGTTATCATCATTATTATCGGTATCAGTATATCACATTCTTCTCTTGCTCGGATGCGCATTAAGTTTAAACTAATTCACGTTAAACCAGCCCATCTCTTTACAAACCTCTTTTTCTGAAGGTCTGTACACTCGCTATCATATCTCGGATAAGATTTTTTTAAACAAGGCTTCATTTTGTGTGTGCCATGATTGAGCTATTTATTCTTTTCAACGCATAACCCGCAATCTAAAGACTGAAATTGTTTGCGACCATTTTTTACTGCAACACCAGTGAGTAATGTTGGCTTCTTTCCTTTTAGTCTCATCTACAAACCTATATTTCATGAAAGTTGACAATACCAAGTTATTGCCGACGAGTTATGAAGGACCGCGATGATGGCAAAAGCATATACCACTTAATTCTTGAAAATTGATCAAAGCTATGAGCGAATTAAAAGAAAAACAAAAGAAACAAACGTGTAAACCAAGAGTGCTCTCGATTTCATCTGCTTCATCTCTCTCTCCCCTCTCCCTCTTGTTTCTCCATCTATCTATCTCTATGTATGTATGTATCTATCTATCTCTATCTATATGTCTATCTATGTATCTGTCTATCTATCTATCTGCCTGTCTATCTACCTATCTCTCTCTCTCTATCTCTATCTATCTATATCTATCAATCTACTAGCATATATATATATATATATACATACATATACATACATACATGTATATATACCGCAATTTCTTTCTTCCTCTCAATTTTTTCTCTAATATTGTCTCTCCAGCATTGTTTCAATCTTCTGACGTATTTTGCCCCGACGTCTCGCGCATATTTAATTACGCAAGGGTTAATATTCAGGAAATGGAAAAAGCACGATACCTTTACTCATACCATTGCCTCGTTATTGATATATTGCGCCTGACTCTTCTGACCAATCAGGAGTGGCTAAATCCACTTGCTGACAGGTGCCGGCGACTGCGCATGCTCATCACTCGTCCTCACGCCAGTTCTCTCACTCCTCATGTGTGATAATCGCTCCACGGCGAACCAGGTGGCTCCCAAATGCACAAGTCTCTTTCTTGCTCTTCTCGCAGATGATTTCATGCAGAGCACTTTTTTACCATCCCTTCTAGAGAGAGCTCACAAAAGATTACGATCCCATGATCTCAGTTTGGTGTCCAGTGCAGGTCTTCCGAGTTGTTTCGTCTTTTCTTCCTTCTTTCGATGTCCGTTAATTGATTAGCTCCTACATTGTGCACATCCGAACCCGTTTGGGAGCGACATATTTCTGGAACCTGCACATGAAAAACTTTTCCCTACCTGCCTCCGTTTGCCTGTCATCAAACATTCTACCACTGTGGCTGCATTTCATATCCAGGATTTCTCGGGCTATGTCATCATAAGTTTTGGTATTCTTACCTCGGCAAACAACTGACAATCGAACCATATCTTGGAATTTCTTTCGAAAGGTAGGACTGACAAGTATCATTTTTGCCTTGTCTATAGTTGTTTGAATTATTTCTAGTGATATGTGTATATAACAACATTGTAACCAGTTTTTACTTGATTTTAAATAGTTAAATAGTTTTTTTGTTTTCGGTTAGTTGCTACTTCTCGTCCTCAACGATTTGCATTGCTTTCTCAGTGTGTCCATAAACAAAGCTTAGTACTCACACGTGTTGAAAACAAGATAATGTTGTGAATAAATGGAAATGTTCATTTTATTTGTCGCATCTCTTCTTGCCTGCTCCTATTTTTTTTTAACCTACAACTTTCTGTTGACTTGTCTTTCAAAAATGCTGACATAATTTTCCTGTATAGAAGGAAAGCAGAGCACTGTTCCTTCAAGCCTCGTTGAGGTTATTCTGGCCTGGTTTTCGCCTCACAAACGAACACCCAATCAAGACTTTATGATCCGTGTTATCAAAAATTAGACAGTGATGGAACTATGTCTCGTTTGCAAGGAAAAGTAGCATACCGACAGTCGTCATTTCTTAGCATCTAGCAAGGAGCACACGCCAGTAACCCAAAGCTTAACACTTTACCCCTAGGCCTAGTACGTGGCAAGGTGTCACGTTTATTGCCATAATATCGTCTGAAGCCTGTATGGACACGGATGGATAATGTTTGCAAGGCGACGTAGACCTGATTTGTCACTGAAATCGTGTGATTTTATACCAGTGTTAGTAACCCCTTGTGAGTGCCTGTGTGTCTTTTGCATTTAAATTGTCTCTCTTCCTCTGAGTATCTGCGTACATGAATAACTGTATCGTGTTTCATCCTACGGAACTCGACAGACGTGATGTGCTGCACAGCGACCTTACATCCATCTTAAATTTCGAACTAAAATAAAGATAATACACAAAGGAAATATACAGCATGAATGTAAACAAGCAAACGCCGTATCAATCCACATTTTGTAATTACGCTAATTGATGTCATGCCGCTTGAGATTTGACCACTTTCGTCGTCCAAACTAAATTGCCCATTGAAATGTTTAGCGAGTATCTTAATTTGCTCTCAGTTTTGCTGCATGCTGTGACTACACTATACACAGCAAGGACATATCGAGAGAATAATTGAATAACCACTCTCTCCATCACAAGAAGCATGGTATAGTCATAGTAGCTGTGGATTAATTAGCAGCCCCAGACATCGTATAATTGAAAGAGGATACTACAATTAGAAGGACACAATACAATAGACTCATATATTTTTTGAGCTGAAAAAATAGCGACATTTTTAAGATAACAGAAATTTATCTTAAATGGGTATTTGATGACATACACACAAAGACACATTAAAAACACGAAAGCAAAAAAATATATATACACACGTATACAGACATAAACATTATATAATACATGCACAAGCACACATCAACACAAACGTATAATATATGTATACATATATATATATATATATATATATATATATATATATATAGGTAAATTTTTGTGTGTGTTTTTGTGTATGTAAATATATTATGATTAATGTCCGAAAAACTGCGAACCCCTTCTTTAGGGGAAAGAAATTGGTAAATAAACGCAATTTAAAAAAATAGAGTGAATTCAACGCTATTTAAGACTGAAATTCATCAGAAAAGGATCTTGCCTTTAACTTTCGGCCACCTTTAACAGAAACCGTTGACTCGGAATGCTTCGTAAGTGATGATGACAGTTTTGTTTTATATAGTAATTGAAATCGCGATGACAAAATCATCTTTTATTCTCAAACTTTCTTGCACAAAGGAAAACGCACCCTGAATGGATTTAGAAATATGCGCTCTCGTCAATATTCACAAATTGAATTTTGCTTGAGCATGAGACCAAATGTCTGATCATTTGCCTATTTTAAAAGCATGCATTAACCAATTACTGGCGGAGAAGGAACACGAGATTGGAGGCTTATTACATGCATTATTCGCTAATGTATTTTGGCATCTTTCCTGTTCAATGTCAAGATGTGAGTAGAAAAGATATATCATGTCATGTTTGATTCAGCTTTGGGAGAAACAAAGTCACATGGGATATGACTAGCGCGTTTCGAGCACAGCACGTGGTTTACCAACTGACAGTCACCACTTCGTATCACGCTGCCCAAGTCTTTTCACCGCTAAGGTAAATTCTCAGGTTTCTTTATGAAATATTCACTAATACCGTTCAAGTTGATACTTAAAGGCCAGAATCCACTCTTCATTATCCACGACAATTATGCAAGCACTCTCACCTGCAGATAAAAAGGCATACGTATAGGTGATAGTAGTACACGCACACACAAAACAAACACTCGTACACAGAAACACCTATAACAAGGTCTTCCAGTGCACTTATCAATACCTCTACATTTGTTGGTATTGTGTATTTATTTGGTGTGTTTTTGTTTGTTTTTTGTTTGTTTGTTTGTGTGTGTGTGTGTTTTTTTTTTTTTTTTTTTTTTTTGGGGGGGGGGGGGGGGGGAGTCATTTTCTTTACACCAACACTTCCCCGCCGAATCGGAATCATGTTAAAGGATATTGGTCAAATATCATATGTTACTTTCAAACTTAAAAGTAATGCATTACCTTTAAAAAAGTGTACAAATGTTACCTACGGGGTTACCAGAAATCCAGTCATCTACAACTTTCGGGTAGTGATTTATGTAGTTTTGAATAATTTATGTTTAATGCCAACAAAAGGGAAACATCTATTTATATTACTAAGTAGTTGAGCATGACGAAAATTCCACACTAACGTCGTTAGAAATTCGTGGTTGTCATAGAATGATTGTGTACATACTAGAAAGGGTGAAATGCAAATATAGGTGTAATGTCAAAATGGACCAAACATCCGTCTTGTTTTTGATCTGAGCTTCCTGCCGCCACAGTCTCTGACAGAGAGAAAAAAAGAACACATGTGACCTACAGGCAGCTTGCCACCAGAAATCCACCTCACCTCCACCATCGCACCTCACTTCCACGCTAACATGAACATGTAAGCTGGTGTACAGCGATGCATGGACAGGGCCATGGTACTCCTAACTGGTGACGTCATATTGTTCAGAGTTTAAATATAGACGATATTTATATATTAATGTCAACGCACATGTGTTGTGAGTTTGTGTGTGTGTGTGCGTGTATTTGTCGCAGACAAGACTCTACACCAATGGCCTCATTCTATGCTACATCAGGTTGAGGTTAAAATTCGATTCAATCCTTCTCTGAATATCTCAGTATTATCCCGAAATTTAACCCAAATTATAACCGTGGATTCAGTAAATGCGGAAATTTTAAGTTTTACACATCATTCAAGTTCGAATAAAACCGCAAAATTCGTTCAGAGTTATGACATTTCAAACATTTGGTTAAATCCGTGCCGTTATTGCTGGATAAAAAGACTACAACAGTTTGTAATGTCTCTGAAGGGGACTGATGAAAAGTAAAAATAGGACGTATTCAACACAGACAGAGAGACACACACACGCACACACACACACAGACACAGACAGACAGACAGACACACACACATACACACACACATAATTATATATATATAGTTGTGACGGAGTGATGGAGGAAGAAGGGCTGCTGGCAGAAGTTGCGGTAGTTCACTTAGCCTTTTACTGCTCCCAAGCTTTGAGACACACACACACACACACACACACACACACACACACACACGCACACACACGCACACACACACACACATATATACATATATATATATATATATATATATATATATATATATATATAGTTATCGTTATAAAAAAAAAAGGTTACTCTCGACATTTTGACCTAGCATTCTGTGACACTGAGCCGGCAGGTTATTTACAATTTCCATCTGTCAAAATGAATGTATGTAAGAGAGCTAAAGACTTATCAAAGAAAGTGACCAGCTCCAAAAGCTTATGATTCTAGATTATAAAGTTTTTACTCTTTATTTATCAACATGAGGTTGTCTTGTATTAAACTAGGAAAGATGCATACTGATCTCTTATTGTTTATGGTATATACACCTTGGTGTTGGTCGGTCGAACCTCGACTGTAATACTAGGAAATTAAACTCCATACAAGGAAGTTGAGTGGCAGATATTTACCCGACTGTGGATGTGCACTTTGCACGTTTTGGATACAGAAACTCATCATTGGTTGCTCTGTGCTAAATTTTAGAATCCATCAGAAATTCGTGCATGAACAAACAGCGAGAGAAACAGCGTATGAAGACATTGCTGTATACTTTATTCACTGTCATTACTCTCGTTTCAGTTGATCTACTGAAAGTGTGTATGGCTTTGTATGTGCCTGTGTATCCAATATATGTGAGTTTGAATTATCCTTCATGGTCATGTGCACATTTTGATTTGAATAAACCTTATTAAAAGAGCACTCCAAGTAAGGAAACAAACAAACTCCTACACAGAATGTCTCTATCGAAATATGCTATCTAATAAAGATATGAAATCAGTAATTGCAAATATGTTGAAACTGAAGAGAAATAGTACTGATGAAAGCCAAATTAACAAATTATGAAGTATGTTCGTCTCATATGCTTTTTTTCTTGTTGTCATGAAACTATATCGTAAGTCTATTCAGTGTTTGTTTGTTTGTTTGTTTGTTTTTTTTTTTTTGTTTATTTAGGAGTTTGTAGTACGCTAAGAGCAAGGTAGCGTTCAGTGCATATCAGTCAAATCGAGCGAATCGTTTCAATATCTCCAACGACCGGCGGTGCGTAAATCGTCGGCTTTGATCGTTTAGATGGAAAAATGGGTCTTGCCAATATACTAATGTCCCCGACCCTATCATGTCAACCTGCTTTGCAAAATAGATGGCCACAATTAATAGAGTTCATACTTGGCTGCGGCCGTCTCACCATTCGTCGCAGAAATATGCTCGATGGAAATCAGCCATGTTGGATACTAGATTAGAATATGTCGACCTGCCATGTGTAAGGGGTAAAATGAGTATACATATTTGTGGGATGAAATACAAGGTGTAAACCAAACTATGTGCACGGTTTCTAAACGTTTTAGCTAAAGATCCTTCTTTTATTTTATCTTTAACCCCCATCTCTGTTTGTATCAATAGACGATTCGAATCATTTTAGATGTTCCTCAGTGATCTGAAATAACCGCAGTGCAAATGTATCGCTGCAATGAGAAATGATGCGTAAGTGGCTTTTAAAGTCACTTACTGCATGTTAATGTTTTTTTTTTTTTATGAGTCACGTAACGTTTCCCTATATATGGTCTACATTTATCCACATCAAGGCTTCAAATCTGAGAGGAGACTGAATACGTTGATATCCAGAAGATGTCAGCGTGGATAAGGTAGTTTCTGCCTAAATTATAATTGCTTACCAGCAAGCGACGGACACGCTCAGCTGCACACCGTTAGGTTCCGGGAAATTTGGATGATCAGTTGTGTCGCCCTTTTGTTGTCTCAAATTCTGCTCTGAACTGACACGTAGCAAGAGGCATAGTACAGCTGTACGTTGTAAATATCACCTGGTCACTGCGATCAACATGTTTCGATAGTGCTTCACGAAGATATTGCTTGCTGCATGTGTTGTATAACGTTAGAGTAAGTTTGATATTGCAATTTGCAGTCATTTCGCTACGCTGAATGAAAGCTTTGACAGATTGGGTAGGTTTCAGAAGATTCTACGAAGGGGGAAAGTGCCTTGAAATTACGGGACATTGTGGTTTCTGTAGTTTCACGATATTTGTTCCTGCGACAATTGCTCCCATGAAATATCTGCACTCTTAGCCAGATATGAATTCTACCCACAAACATACATCTAACACTAATCCTAATCCTCACATGAAACTAAACCTAAATCCTATCACTTCCCAAACCCTGACCCTAAGTCCTTGGAGAAAATGAGATCGCAGCAACCGTCGGAGGAGCACATTTCGTGTTACCAGATTGTGTACTCAGCATCCCTTACACAAGTATAGTATTACATGAGGACAATGAGAGTCAGTCCTTTAAACGTGGATAATAATGATATTCTGCTATACACCGTACGTCTAGCTGATAGTGAATGAATGCCCTTTTTCGTTAGCATAATTCACACACACAAATAAAATCTTCGCCTTTCGATAACAAGAAGTGTGTAAAGGAACTGAAATATAAAACCTTGTCTGGACACCTCATTTTTTTTTTATACGTAGTTTCCGCTTTTCTCGTGTCATTAACTGCCCATTATTGTCAACCCCAAACCCTGCCAACCCCATGGAACGAGTTGTTTTCGAAAGTCAGTGTGTTATTCCTCGCGTGCGAGAGGAGGGAAATTGACATTTTGCTGGACAAAGTCGCGTTGCCTCTTCACAAGTGATTTTCTCATGGAAGAGTGACCATTTTCACTGGATTAATGGCAAGACTTGCTCTTTCCAACCAAATCTACCTCATGCTATAATCGGGCTTTCGGCGTTTACACCTTGGTTGTTGTTTTCCCATTTCTCTCTCATGCTGAAGTGCGAGGATGAATCTATTTAAATATCTACCACTGATATAAGAAAGACAAATGTTAAGAGCCATGTGTAAGACAGAAAAACTGAGATTACTTGCTCGATAGTGGATGACGAATGCAATCTAATTGCCGCAGAAACTAACCAGGTAAAATGAGTTGCTGACCACCCTGACATTAATCAGTATTCGTGGTGACTCAATTGGCAATATCAATTACAGAGAACACTGGACACACACTCCCGCACACACACACACACACACACACACACACACACACACACACACACACACAAACACACACCAAGGCTTTGATTATACTAAAAATCCACTTCCATTAATGACGTGTCTCACTCATCATCCATTTGAGTTGACGCAGGGAAGAACAAGATTTAATGACAGATATTCATAATCTCATTGATAAGAACGAGCCTTTAATGATGCGGCGTAAATCCGTTAGGCTTGTTTGCCCGGATATTCTCTCTTTCTCGCAGGCAATCAAAAATGTTTACCCACAGTAAAAGAGCAAACATTTTTCACTAATTGCAACATTAGAGTGTAAGATGTCTTTAAAATCCCTTTGGCAAGGTAAACTATGGCGATGGAATGATGTCGTATTGTTATTGGTAGTGAACACGGAAATGTTAGTTCTCTCTACTGACACATTTAATATTACAAAGAGCATCTCAAGGGCAGTTGTTTTGATCTGTGACAATTTCACCCAAGACGTCTGTTCACAAACGAGCATTATGAAAGTTTTATTGAAATGACGTCTTTCGGCAAAGTCTTCCTTCAGTACATTCTCCATTTCTATTCCTCGTCTAGCTCCTTGTACATTGGTTTGTTCCCTCCTCGTATATTTATTTCATTATTCATTTTTTTTTCATGTGAGCATACCTTTAATCAAACACAATGTTTTCTTTGTCTATTCTAGGCCTATATAGCACTTTTTTTAACCTCGCACTAATTATTTTCATTGGAATTTGTGTCTTGAATCAGTGTCGATGTCCCAGGTTACTACGTCATTATTAATATATTCATCCACAAACCTCCTGCTCCAGCCCATTTGCATGATGCCATCATTTTGAATTCAGGCAGGATACAAGTCATGTCTTTTCCACTTTCAAGAATAGAAACTATTAATTTTGTGCTTCTCAAAAGACTGAATTGTTATATTGAGATCCTAAGCAAATCAGGAAAGTGAACATTACCTGTGTAATGTCTCTGCTGTACGCATTCTTGTACTCGGGAGTATACGATTCCTAGTGTGATATGACTTGTTACACACGTGTTCTAGAATTACGTTTTGGGAGATGAGATGAACACCATATCACACGACAGGACATTCTACATGGCGTCGTTAAGAATATTTCCTAGCGCGGCACCATACACATTGTGTGTAGGTCCTCTCTAGTCCGAAAGGTTGATTCCTAGTCCACATGCCCGTCGTTAGCAGTTGATAGAAGTAGTGCATTTTTAATGTCGGAGTTCAGCGACTCGAACCAGGCGTGTACTCACGTAGTCCTGCAAGTAATTGAATCAGGTTGATTATCATCCCGTTACAACGACGCTGTGTCAACGTATGAAGGGTTTATATTGGAAGTCCCAGAGCAGAGGGGATTAATTCTCGGAACGTGAATGTCTCCTTCATTACGAAGTCTCATTACCAAAGATGCATTCTGCTATCACCCGATTCGAAATCCATGCCTAGGCCTATATAAAATTGTGCCCTTTTCCCATAGAACACGAAAAAAAAAAAGATACCGTGTTTCTAGAGTCCGATATGAATTCAGCCCAGGTTTAAACCTTCTTGATACCATATAAAGTTGTTGTGTGAGTGACCAAGTCAGCAAAATCGAGAAATGTTTGACTCTCATCGGAGTCCAATCATGTTATCTATTTGTTCATTTTTATTTGTTTATTTATTTATTTATTTATTTATTTTTTTTTTTTGGGGGGGGGACTTCTTTGGATCATGATATAATGCCAGTTTGATTACCGTATATAGCTTAAAATAAGAAATATTACACAATAATGAAAAATCTTGCAATACCGAAAGCGGAAAATTTACGAAGTTTAAGTGAGCAGAGGCTTCCTTTGATTTATATAATACTCTTTTCTTTTCGTGCAATAAGCACAGCGATCTTCCTCACTTTACAACCATTTGCTTCGGGCGCGATTCGTAAAAATGTCACATCAAAATGCGATGAGAATATATCACACGTGTAATCACTGGCTGCTGAAAGTCTGCTAATATCGTTTGCCATCGGCTATTCAATGACGAGATTTCAATTTGGGTGGAGCGCTGGGCAGAGCTTGTTAAGTGTAATATTCAACTGAGGGATTTTAGAAATGAAAGTAAAGCAACAACAAAAAAAAAAATGCCCACTTCATAGTTTTGTTATACAAACGCAAGAGGCAGGTGATAAAGTAGTTTTCTTTAAGTTGAGATGAATTTGACACTTTGTATAATTCATGACACTCAATTCGGAATTAGAGAAGTGTAGCACAGTTATCCACATTCCTCTCATACGTCAATTAATTTTGCATAATAATTACGCATTTTGTTCCCCTTTTTACCAAGAAATATTCCATGTGTCAGATCTACATAGTGATATCAGTTTGCAACCGTGGACGTCGTTGCCGGCAGTTGATTGCCTTGCTGTACTAAGCTGGCAGTGGTCATTGATCAGCCAGTATTTGAATGGAATGACGGACCCACTAGTTGTACAGATCAGGCATACACGTGCACATCGTGAAGTATTTATCAAGACTTCACATGCCTTATTCACAAAGTCTGCAGGTCCGTGTCAAGTTTTCTCAACTTCTTCTCAAGGCAATTTCCTCCCGTAGAGACGTGGTATCAACCTGAGCCAGCTCGAGGCGTGTTTCCCACGTGTGTCATGCCGTCACGCCCCACATCAACACATATTAATATACCTACTTATTTTTGTGAAACAGAATGGGGTCACAGGTACTTTTAAGTTTACTGGAGGAAAAAAAATAAAGACCAATGCCAAACAAACTCTTTCTTTTATTCAAGCTTTTAAATACTCCAGATGTAGATGCAGGAAACGTCGCCATACGTAAAATGTATTTTCAGTTTTGTTTCCCCGTTTTGTTCAATGAGAACCAGGGCTTGAAACCCTCTCACGATGTTGTATCATAACTCAAGTAGCATTTCCTATCCTTGACAAATCTAATGCGGCTCCATTCTTTCTGAACTTTTGTCATCTTTATAGCTTCTACTTTCTTTCAGCTTTTCGTACCCCCCCCCCCCCCACCACCCATGCTGCAGACTGTTGGAGAAGCTCTGTTTGATTACATCTTTGGTGTGAAAAGTCTCTTTATGTACTCGTTTATATGAGCTGGGTGAGCTAAGGTAGGCAAGTCATAAATCTAAATGTCGACCCACGACAGAAATGTGAGAAATAAGCCATCCGACAGAGTGATGAACAATTCAATCAGATTGGCCATAGCTTAGTTTTTTATCTGGCAATATTTTTTTCGCTGACATCTCACCCCTCTTAATGCTAATAAAAACGACAAGACATGGTACGAAATGACTTCTTCTTGCTCCACGTCATCATCTTCTGTTGCTGCTTCATTTTCTTCTCTACAGAAAAAAAGACACTGTTACCCTATGAGGAATAAATGAAGGGGTCGGTGCAATATAGTGCTAACCCACACTTTTGTCAAAATCGAGTTACATGCATTTTCATAATCATTATCCTTCACTCTAACCTCCGTAAAAATATCATATCTTAATTCAACCAATAAGATGGTAAAAAATGCATGCATTCATGTTTTATTAATGTACAATGTATGGACTTTTCGAACATTCAACAGCGATTATCTCAAAATGACTATTGTGTGGGTTAGCACTATATTGCACCGACCCCTTCAAATATTTATTGTGACTTATATAGCACACATTTCGCCAGTTTTCTGTCTAAAGTGTTTCGTGCATTTGTACATTTGGCTCTGATAAAAGCAAACAACAAATCCTCTACATGTGTCGAGGCCCCTACAGACCCCTATGAGAGCAAGGCCCAGTGTTCACCAAACATCCGCGGGCTGCTTGGCGGAGAGACTTGGTAATTGTATCACCTGCTCCTTGGCGAGCCTCCTCGCTTCCCCTTCGTTTTGGGGCGTTATTTTCTGGCTGGGTTCCTCGCCCGCGAGCCGAGTAAACTGATAAATATGCATACCGCCTCTCAAGTGTATATCCGAAGGCTAGTGGGTTACAGCCCAGGCGTATCGCGAAGGGATATCATGCAGGTTGAAGTGCTTTGCGTCTTAACTGAGAGCACAGCAATGAGGCTCTTTTACTGCTGCTGACTCGGAAGATAAAACAAGTCCAAAGAGGAATCATTGTCGCCTCTGCTGAATGAGATTTGTGTTTCACGTGAATCTCTGCAGCTTCCTGATTTACTGACGACTGGTTAACCACTAACGTCCGGCAGCAAAGCCTATTGTCTCAATCTAACCCGAATCTCTAAGGTGTTTCTGCAATGTGGGGGTTAATATGGCCAATATGTATCGACTTGCCTGCCCTTAGGCTTCGGAAAATACCAGCGGTTACCTTCCTGCGTATCTGCGGCAAACCGTGTGCTGTGACGTGCAAGCAACGGTAAAGTCAAACAGTATGGGTAAAGTGAGTGAGTACAGCGGTATTTGACAGCGCTGCTGAATGATGCCTGGAATATGTGGAATTAAAGCAAGCACCTCTTTCTGTTGACTCCTACCTCCATCACACCCCATCTTTTCATCATCAGCTCTATCGGATTATAATGTCCTAGCTGTTTCTCAGGGGAGATTAAGAAAGCCACCAAACATATGAGGCGATATGACGGGTTAAACTATGCACTGTACATGGCATCCCTTACTCGGGTAGGGACCATAAGATACTTTCAATATGAGTAGCAAAGCAGGAAGCTGTAAGTGGTTGACTATGTCAGGATTTAGTAACTTATTTTCAATGTCATTTCATTTAGAATGGTGCTTATACAGTCAGTTCAATAGACTTCAATAAGAAAAACCAAAGTAGTTGCAATCATCTTCATGATAAGTCACCAAAGGTTAACCAGTCTTCAATGACGCTCTTGTATAGCGGTAGAAATGTAACGCCGTGGAAATTACAGAAGATTTTCATCAGACTGATCGCGACACCATGGAGAGTGATTAAATTATGGATAAGTTAGGTTTATATTTAAGACAAGGCTAAGTGGATAACCATATACACACGAATTGTGGCGATGAAGAAAGGGAGGTCCCGGAGAGGGTCAAGTACTGCATGATATAGGCTGTATCACATAAAGCCTGTCACCATTTCAGTCAACACTCATTGGTAACGAATGTGTTTACAAAGTATACGCACAGGAAATTCATTGTTTCTTCTTTAAAACGCCCTCTTTCTATCATTACTTTGATCGTAATTTCTCAATCCGTAAGAAGACGTCTCATATATAGATAGTCCTAAAGTCTAGCGTTAGTACAATGTGCGAAGAAAATATAATTATCTAACTTGCCTTAGTTTTAAACAACTCTTTATTGCTTTTTGGTTGTCTCAGTGTTTGGTGGTTTGTGACACACACACAAAAAAAAATAAAATGGTTACCTAGTACCAAACATGCAATTCAACATGTCAAAAATTTCATGTCACTGCTACGTCATCCAATATGCTCCAAAATATTGCCTTACATGATTTCTGATATAGCGTTTTCTTTCTTTGGAATACACCTTAGACACCTTCAAAGAATATGTTAATATCTTTTTACCTTCCTGAAAGTTCTTAAACTCACAAGATAGTTACAGAATTCCTTGTTATGGTCAATTTCTAACGGAAGAGAAAACCATCAGAGAACAGTATTCTCGTGAAATCGGTCGTGAACTTATCGCAGACTGATCCAATCCCAGTCATTGAATCGAGTTTACGTCTCAATCGGTTTCCATCAATTCTTCGACCGTACAGTACTCGAACATGATAGACATTAAATGGCACAAAAGTCACCCTCCTCCCCCTCACTTTATTCCGAAGAAGACAGTGATGAGCGCCTAACACGACAGTCTTCAACTCTCACTGGTTGCTAGGGCAACGGTAAAGTCGGGCATTAAGGAGTGGCGCGTTGCCGGCACTGGAATTTTACAAGAGGTGGGAAGAGAAAATTGCGACGTCCGACTAGAGAATGCAGTTAATTTGTTTGTGTGGTTGTTTTTCTTTCTTTCTTTGGTCGAATCCAATTGTGAGGGAACGACGAGATGACTCGCTGAACTGATACTCAAATCGACTTGATTAAGTTCAAGTTTACCTCACCATTTTTAATGAAACAGTGTTACAATACATTAATAAGATGTAATGTCCGCCTCTCAAAGATTTACAACAATGCTGCAATATTATATTCGAATTCCAACCCAATATGAAGTTCCATCCATTCTATATTCTAAATAGCATCACAGTCATTTTCATGAGAATCTCTTTAGTATGATTGTGACGAACATTTAAATGCTATTCTTATGCTTTGGCATGCTTGCTAGCAAATCGATAAGCCAACTCACCAAAGGCTTATTAAAAATACAAGCTAACAGCATTGTGTTATCCAAGCCGTTACCACGGACCGAAATGTGATGGATTCCTCGGCCAAAATGATGAAGGAGATAATTTGATGCCATGGAACCGTTTTGTGTGCTTCAACGTAAGACGGATGGACTCACGCTCAAATAGATTAATTTCAGCAGCATGTGTTTATAGTAAATTGCTTCAGTCCTCCGTGCTGTATCATTAATCATGCCTGTTCACGCTTCACCGCGCTTCTGCGATAGACTGGAGGAGGGGGGGGGGGGAGGTGGCAATCAGTCTATAACAATGCAATAATTACATCTAGTTCAGCAGCTTCCACTTATAGCCCGGTGAAATTAAATTATGAAAAACAGAAGACTCCCTGAGCAATACCAACATTTGTACCTCCATTGGAGTGGCTTGCTTCAAATACGACAAATTAAAAATTTCTGAGAGCTATGTAACATTTACGCTTCTCCTTACAGGCATAGGCGTGACCAGGATCCTAAAATTGGACGTAGTTTACTGTTCATTTCTTTCTTGTGTATGTGTGTGTGTGTGCGTTAACTGAGGAAATAATGAATGATGATTGTTCAATGAATGTTAGTGAGAATATAGATGAAACTGAATTAATATTGGGAAAATCTGAAAGTTTGAAAATAGGCATTTTCCTGACAATCCCTCAAAGTCATTTCAAGGTCACTGGAGCAATACTTTAATTTGAAAGTTCAGAACAACATGGTTATTACATCAACACTAAATATGACAGGTCCTATCAGAAGCAACATTTAAACAGCGGAACAATGCTGTGTGCCTGTTCGACCAGCCTATGCTCCATCAACCGCACCTCTTTCCATTGAAAGGATGTCAATTAATAATTGAAACTGCCATCTCTTTGGGATGCTGTTTCTGTCGCAGGAACAATGGGAGATCTGCAACGCCATCACGTTTTAGATTTTTTTTTTCACCCACTCAAACTCGACGTCTGTATGGAATGAATGAATTAAAACAAATGTAGGAAATACAAACACACACACACACACTCACACACACTCACACAAACTCACAGACAAGTAACGATTTGAATCGTTTGATAAAAAAGATCAATTCAATCTTTACTTTCATTTACGATGTATAGTGTATACATAATGAATTGAAAATAAAGATTTAATTAAATCGTTATTTACATGTATTTCATATCATATATGTAGATAATATGAATAATATTATTCTACTAAAGTATGGACATAAAACAGTGAAAACATTGAAGGAACAAGGCGATACAATGAAAGAAAAAGGAAACATTGGAAAAACAGAGAAGCTAACAACAGGAAGATAAAGAACATAAGCTCAGTGTCATACTTCTCTAGGTGTATTTAATCATGAAATGGTATGTGTGTAAGAAAGCCAAAATAGACTTGTTATGTTACACTTACCCCACAACAGAATAATTATTAGCGACTAGAAACAAATTATTATTACCAAGTTATTAATACAATACAATGAAAACCATTACACAAATAAAAGAAAACACCTATGTATGAGATTGTCATATAATAAAATCCAAACAAATTTGTCACTACTTACTATTCAACAGTTATAAAAATGCTTTTTTTAAAAAGAAATATTATCGAATTGTATATCAAAATTATTCAAATCTGAGACTTTCTAAAGGGCTGGACCAGTATAACATAACGAGTATTTAGATAAATTGATCAGTTGAAAACATTCAATAAAGTGGAAATTATTTAGAGATCGTATATGATGATTATGTATATCATTAGAATTTAAAGAATTTAAAGAAAACATACTTGATAGATAAGGTGACAAACTTTTAGCATGGTAACGTTGCATGAAGAACGTATTTGTATTATTTTAATTAAAAAAAAGGAATTCATTACATGAAGTAAGAAGAAAACTTCTACCCTGCATCTTTCATACTCGGTGTTTTTTGTCTTTATCCTCCAATTTCCATTGTGTTTGAAGGAAAAAGTGATACATTTAATTTTTATGCTTGTTTTCAGCTTCCATCTCTTATGTCTGTGTCACAGAACTCCCATATATCTCTGAACAAATGTTTAAACCTTCCTTCCTTCACACCTATACGACTCAGTGGATCTTTCCGAGATCAACTATCCGTTTTACACATTCAATATTTATACAATAATTTCTGGAAAGTGGCAGATTACTCAGGTAAATTCTAAAGCTACCTGCAGTGTAAGATCTCAGAAATACCGTCACTCCCTCTTTGTGTGCAGTCAAACGAAAATTCATTGTGAGGTTGACTTTTGTTTTCTTTTTGCTAGGATTAGCGTCCAGCAGTCGCTAGTTTGAAAAAAAAAGATCTAATTGTAAAGTTTTTTTTTCTGTGAATGTCATTGAAAAATGAATGCCATGTCGAGATATCAAAATCTATATAAAAAACAGTCTTATTTTTTTTTTCGTTTTACTTTTATTTAGTAGGATGGGTCTGTAGTGTCTTCCACCCAGTATACTACCTTAAAAAAACAAAAACCGCACACAATCACACAATCACACACACACAGTGACGTCACAATCGAAATCTTGCAGGAAGAAGTTTGTCAAGAGAATCATTAGATGACATTACGTTTATTACAAAAATTTATAGAATAAACATCCGACCTATACCCACTTTAGACTCCCAACTATCTGCAGATAAAATTAATACACTGGTGTGAAATTATTATCTTTATGAGGCTTCTGGTATATACCTCTAGTAATCAATTTCATCAACAAGAGCTATTGGATGCAATACAGTGACAAAGGCAACGTCAGTCACAAATATTTGCTCAATTTTATGAAGTGAGTTTATTTTTTCACAGAGTTAATCTATTCAATTCATAATCGGAATGAATTGAGAGAGAGAGAGAGAGAGAGAGAGAGAGAATCGTGCTTTTCTTCTCAAATTCAAATGTCAGAAGTGGCTCCTCGATGATGATAAAGGGTTAACAGAACTTGAATCAGACATTTCTAATTGTTTTGACAGACACTATTATTCTGCTCATTTTTAACGTACAAAATGATGAATATCCAATGGGTAATAATTTCTTGCGAGATGAACTAATCAATTATTCATCAAAATTATTGTTCGAGCAGAATAATCTGATAGATAACGATCGTCCCCCTGCTCATATCATGACATGGTACCTACAAAGACTTGTCATCGCAAATTGAATATGCTCGTCTATAACAATACACACTCTTCTACTTCTTCTTCTTCTCCTCTTCTCCTCTCTTCCGTTCTCTCTTCTCTCTCTCTCTCTCTCTCTTAATTTCTCTCTATTTCTATTCATCTATCTCGAACCTTTCGCATTCTTAATTGTCCATTCCCGTGAAGCATATTTTTTTCTTTTTTTTTTTTGCGTTGGATGTACCATGATATATTCTGCCGTCACCTAGTTACCGGGGAACTGGGCGAACATAATTTTTGTCTCGCTTCATGGAGCAGCGAAGACTGAGATGAGAGGCGGGTGATGGAGAAAGAGACAAATATTGAAGCGATATATAGAGAAAAAGAGAGAGGGAGGGAGAAATTGTGATGAAAAGTGGGAGGGGGAAGAGCGTGGGGAAGAGGGGGTTGTGAGAAAGAAAGGAAGAGCGCAGATGGGGGAGGGAGAGAGAACTTATGAAGGAGGGAGAGAGAAATAGAGTCAAAAGGACATAAATAAACAGATCTGTGGGGAGAAGGAATGAGAGTCAAGAGAGAAATAAGGCAAGGGACATTTAGAATGTGGAACAAGCTGACACCATTACCTGTGACATATGACAACTAGCTGTCTAGAGGCTGTGCTGGCAAGCTGGTATTATCACCTATATACCATGTTTGAATTCCTCCACTTTACTCTATAAGGTGCTTGCATGTCTGTGTATGTCTGTGTGTGCGTCTGTATGTGTGTGATTAATAGACATAAGAATGTTAAGGAAGTACAGATGCTGGAGACAATTAAGAAGAGATAAGAGATGACTCTTCTATTTAGTTGGCCATCACTCAAATAGTTTATTTGAAAATAAGATGTAAGTACCTAACAAGACAATCCGCATGTATCGCTAAAAGATAGGATACGGACACTGCATGTATGTGCATAGTTTGGAAAAAAGAAGCAAACGCATGAAAAGAAACGTGCGATTACATGAAAAACAACAACAACATCAACAACCAGACGCATGAAAATAATCTTCAACCCAAAGCTGTTAATTCCATAATCAAATATTTCACTGAAATACATTTCTTTCATACAAGGATTGTTCGGGATGACCAGGAATTTTGCCGGCTATAATAAAAAGCAGTACATACAAACTGCATTCCAAGTAGAAAATGTGAAAGGATAAAACCTGTAAAGCTGAATCAAGTAGTTTGTCAATAGGTCCTGCTAAGAAGAAAAAACAAATCATTACATTTTAACACACCACTAAAGATATTTCCTGGGCCTTATATTAACATGAATAAATCCCAAATCACACCTTAAATAACCAGTTGTCGTGACCTCCCTTTCTTCATGGAATTTCCAGAGGAAAATTCTCACATTTCTCCGTAGGTGACTTTTTTAAAACCTTGTTAATGGCTTTAAGGGGAATACATATTTCAAACCCTGCTTTTTAGTTTTCCCTCTATTTTTATTATTGTTTTAATAAATATCATGCATCTTTAATCGGCTGTGCAACTTATTGTGTAATTCTACTTAATCGTTCTATATCTAGAATATGTATATTAATATGTTTTGTACTCTTATATTCGTTGTTGAAAATGAAAATTTATAAATGAAATGAAATGAAAACATTCATTTTCCCGTTATGATTATTTGTACACGTTAGACATATTTTTCCCCATTTTCCCATTAACATGTCCCAACAACATGCATCAGATACTGTATCAGTATTCCAATGGCAGGAAGACCGTATCTCCTACCCGCTAGAAATGTGAATCACACAGTTCTTGATCTAGTTCCGGCCACTTAAGGCAACAATGGTGACTGAAACAAATATGTCGTGTTAGTCTCGCTCCCAGCTTCTTCAAAGTGTATCCTCATACTCATAGACAATAAATAAGTATTACAGGATCAAAACCAACTCCTCAAACTTCATTGAACTTCAGCTAGTTCATTCTCTCGAGAAGGAGAGCCTCTTCTGAAAGGAAAAATTTGGCGCATGAGACAGACCGAGTTCCATTTTGTGAGAAGGACATACTATTTACATGTCTCCAGGAACTTGTTGCAGGGTATTGACGCTGTCAGAAATAGGACACGAGCCGAACTTCCGGCGATCCGCAACGCGTGACATTGCGTGTATCCTGTTACAGCCAAAGAGCATACAGGGTCTAGCTGTCGCCTTCGCTCACTGCCTATCATCATGCTCTACCATCAGCAAGCAAACCACGAAATTGAAAATCGCACTGGAATTAAATAAAAACAATACCTTCCAATCTCTTCAATAAAGAATAGAAAGATGCAAAAAAAAAAGCAGTTGTATGAATGTCACGAATCTCTGTTGTTGTTATTGCACCTTCCACAACTGGGTTTTGTAAAAATATGTTTGAGTATACACTGTATATCACTGCACTAGTCTTACGGTAACTTTATAAAGGAATGAGTTGAAAGTGGAAAGAACGCTGTACATGCTTTACTTATTTCTTATTCTTGTTATAATGAAGGATGATTTTGATAGCACACACACACACACACATACACACACACACACACACACACACACACACACTCAAAAGACTTCCCTTGCCACATTAACCTAATGTAACGACTCATTTGCTACTGTGATATCACCTGATAGCATAGAGTGATGATATTTTAAAGCCAGACTACAGGAAAAAGAATTGCAGCCATTGTTAAAGCCTCTGTTTTCTTTTTCTTCTCTCTTTTCTTTTGCTTTTACAGACTATTTGAAACGCGTAGAATAATAAAAGTCTTTATAATACATCAGAAATGAAATGATTTTAACTTCAATTTCTCATGAGTAACAGTGCCTGTATTTCTTAATATAGTAATGAAACAAACACGTGGTTAAGTATAATGATTTATATAGAATAGGAGCTTTGTTTGAGCAAATCTAGAGTGCGAGAAAAAAGAAAAACGTTCACCATCTGTAAACTAAGTAAAGCACAAGAGAAAAATAATGTTTTTTTTTTCTCTTGGCTCGGCATATCATCCTTTACAGGAACATGTCATTTAGAAGTTGACATTTCTAAATTATTCGGCAGAACTCCATTGCTTGGATATAGGACATGTGTATTCCAAGATATTCATGAGCATCGCTCTATTCCGTATCAGTACGTGTTATTCCGCCTTGATGACTTGTTGTACTTTATCGACTTAGTGACTGCCTGTTGTGACAATTTCAGGAAATAAATGAACTACATTTCACTCCGTTGATTTCATGATCGTGCCACTTTGAGAAAGATTCACGCGCCGCGAAGGAATCGAAAACTGTGCAATCAGAGACAATACTGCTCCGATTTATTTTGGTGAAATGGCGTTCTTGGGTAGTTCGATATCTTCCTTAGATCGTGCTTGCCTCCGATCAAGAGACAACTGATGGGGGGGGGGGGGGGCCTGGTTTATTAACAGGAGTCTATTTCGCCTTTACCATGGACAGGCACACTAAATGACGAACCTTTAAATATAAAGAAAATTTCGTCCAAGAACAAGAAAACGCCGGCAGTTAAGGCCTAGGAGTGGCGATAGGAGTCTGTAATTGAACGATAGACACTCCAATTAACCAATTATGAACCGAAACCTGAGATACACGTATTATCCAGGCAGGATGATTGTTTGTTAGTCGGGTACTCGGAGGACATGTTATCGGATATGGATAATCTAATATCGTTGGATATCCGAGATTGAAGTATACAGCTTGCAAAAGAAGCGTGGTGTAACGCAACGCTGTCCAATGTAACATGACGTTTTCTTGAGCTCACGATGTTCATGACACCGATTCGACAAGAAGTGAAGATAGTAGATCTCACACTCATTGATTTTTATTAAAAAACTGTACACCAGGAGGACAAACATCCCATATTGTTAGTAGAGCGAGAGCTATACTTTTTTATTGACTAACTACAATCGTTTCATTAGAAGGAATCCTCTCTTATCTCCAATTATTGTTTACACTGTTTTTTCCTGTAAAATGTGTGTATATGTGTGTGTTTTAACGAATTCTGCATTTCTCTCAACCCTAGTTTAGTTTGAAACGCATCTATACGAATATCCTTATAAGATTTTACACAAATATACCAAAAAAAAGAAAGAAAACTCATCAAGTTGCCCTGCAGAAACGTGGATCAGTTGCTAAAACATCGCAGCTTTAGAATCATTAATTTAAAGAAAAAGAGATGTATAGTTATATGTGCATTTTGTGGAATGTAAGCTTTATAATATATATATATATATATATATATATATATATATATATATATATACATGAAGAGCTTTGTTCCAAAAGGCGCTAAATCCATAATTTTTCTATGGATTTAGCGCCTTTTTGAAGCAAGGTCTTCATATCATAACATACATACATATATGTATATATACATACATCATATAGATAAATAAATATATTTCACTTGGTCGTATTTACATTGTAACTCACGTTTGCATTACTGTGGATGTATTTCTCTATGAAAGGGGAGACCAAATACAAAGCTTTGCCATACAGTTAAAACTCGCATGTGACACAGTTTCACCTCCGTTAGCTAAAATGCTTTTTGGCCATCAATTAAATGCAATGCTTGTCACCGGAAATGGCCATTAACGTCTTTTATCGTATCCCAGCTAACGAAGTCTCATGTTTGAAGTACGTCGCACATTGATCTCTGGGCAACCCCGCCGCATTTCAATTAACAGTCATTAATAACGAACGTCATGACTGCCTTACAATGGGCTCCCTTTGCGGAACACTTCTCTTAACGATATGTTTGTATTGCAATAAAGTCACGAAAAGTGCATTAAGTAGTTGCAACTACCAGGCATAATTAGGGGGGCAAACGCTAAGGGGAAATGTGTAAATTAGCCGAAATCTTCTCGGATGGTCGTGACTCAGCATATGTCTATAGTCAAGTTTTGAAATTAGGACTTGTTCCGAAATAATCCCAGTATTCAACTATCAGTCTTAATATTTCACTTTGTTTCATTAAGTATTTCATAGTGCCGATTTTGATTCATGTTGATGAAGATGCCTATGTAACGAATACTGTCATCCTTGTTATCATCAACTACATTGTCATTTTTAATTATGTTTTAGCTACTGTCAATGCCATAATGAATTAAATGCATCATAGTGTTGTCCTTGCATCTGCCATTAGTGCATGGAAAATTGTAATGTCAATTAACACGAGAAATGATAAAGACTAGCATTAATGGACGTATCTTGTAAACCCAGGTTAGTAAAAGGAGAGCGGTCTAGCTGCTTGTGGATTCCTCTTTTGGTTTGTATCGTCACGTAATATATTTCATTTCTGGTGATTTCCAAGTCTTACACTTTGTCTTATTTGGACAATCAACCTACTATCCTGCCTTTAGCTACCTGTACCAGAATCTTGTTATCATTATATCCGAGGAACACAAATATAACCAAAGGATTTATTGCACTTGATGCGGTACTTTAACTCAAACTAATCATTAATTTCTATATCTTTACCTTGCAGTTGAAAACCTGTTGAAGCCTTTGGTGATTCCTCGAAGTCTTCAGGTAAGATTTCCTCAAATAAGTCAAGGAGAAGGATAAGAAAACTTGAGACTCTTTATCGATATTATACTCATGTCGTCTTAACTAGGGTTTCCCCCTGTGCAAACCACCCTTTAGGCTATAAGGGAATATTTAAGAAACTGAGCATTAATATTTCTGCGATATACATCTTTAGTTTCTCAAAAGAATTATTCATGATAATATGAGGTTTAATTGTCAAGATAGCATTCGCTGCCAACTTGAAGCTCCGTGACCTTTGTCGAAAGAGGCTAACTTCTCATGATCGTGACTTTAATGATTTTTGGATGGAAAGTTAGATTGATTATGTCAGCATATTGCATCTGATAATTGGCAATGGAGCTCCCAATGGATGTGAAAATGTCAGGGAGTCTCCATACTGCATTTCCAATTATCACCTGACGGCATTTGTTCTATTCCGTCCATCTGCCTTCTGATTTATATCCAGCCAGTAAACAGCACAGTTGTACCTCGTGGATTCCTCATTTCTTATTCTCAGTTTGAATACAATGAATCAAAATGATTACTTCTTTGTATCCCGTTCAGAAATATAATTGTGTTTGGGGTCAAATCATATCTGAGAAACTGGAAAATGTTTTAAGCCTTGGTTTGAAACAAAGTGCATTATAAATCTTAAACCTCAAAACACCAAGCTTGACCTTAAAATCACACAGTCAACCCCAGTAGATTTCATGCTAAAGTCTTGACAGAACAAAAAATGAGAAATCGATTTAATGCAATATAGTCATTGCCATTTATGTATTAGATAGGACTATTTTCACTAAATTTCCGGTTCGATGTTGATTTACTAATATCATAAGCATTGTGCTTGACAAAATAATGAGAGAATGTGTCAAATCATATAGGCCTCAAATTTCAGTGATTTTGCCATGTTATCATATACTCTGCTCCTTGAGGAGGTCAATATGGGGCTCGTTTAGACACTGTTAGCCATGTCTACATGGAACAAATGGATAACGCCAAAGACGGGCATGTGTAAAATTCCAGCACTGTATGAAAAATCGATGAACTGGATTGATAAACAAGCTGTATAAAAAACATCCATCACGTAAATAAGAAACAACAACGATATTTCTTTTGCATCGTTATTAGCATTCTACTGGTACTACAACCCCAAAGGTATTTTCACCTTTCCATGCATTTTCGAAAGAATGTACTTTAGTTTTCGTCTGTGGCGAGGCGTTAACTGAAAGATTTGCTTATAAGCTGTGCTGAATTAATTATGACTAATCTAATTTGTCGTAGTTTCTAACTTCGTAAAGCATTAATGTGGTTTACAATGAATCGGAATATACCACACACCTGTTCTGGGCAAGCATTGCGGGCCAGTCTTCTCCCGTATTGTGCTCCACGTGTCCTGCAGCTGAATACAGCACTTTACCTTAATGCCAATTTCGATTCATTTTGAATTCAAAGCGAACGTACTGCCTTGCAAATTGACAAAGTTAACTAGCACTATATTCAATTATGAATGGAGGCGCGTGTTCTTTTGATGGGTTAGTCTCCTCATAGGCAACGAGATTCTCACGGCAAGCAGAATTATCCATCTAGACCATTAAGACGAGCTGAAGTCGTTTTGTGTCTACGTTTATCCACAAGTGATCCACCTGCGGTACTTTAACTTGCTTCCAATGCACAAGAATGTAAGTCATTATAATATACAAAGTGCTCCATTCAGCATCAGTCATAGAATTTATAAAGACGATTCCTAGAATTGACGTGGTGAGATGTCAATTTTTCTATACTTGTGGCGTCCAGATAAAAGCTGCATACACAGACACAGACGCACACACACCCACACACACACACACACACACACACACACATACACTAACCAACTAACTAATACAACAACTACATTTTCGAGCCTTCTGCAAACAGCTGGAGTATTCCAAATGGAGGCTAGAGAACCTGAGGTTTCCGTCGCTGTGGCCTAGTTTGTGGCAAGTTCTGCAATTGAAAGGAATAAATTGAACTAAGATTAATTTAATGATTTAATAAGGTGGGAGTACTTTTAAAGAGTAAACATCATGGTGCAACCACAAGTAAGGAATTTTCAACAAAATCAATTAAATGATATGATTGTAGCAGGTCGTTACGGGGCCTACCAATTGCTCTAAATATTAGTCAACCCGATATACTTTGGTCAAAGTTTTAATTCCCCATTTCCCCTAAAAACTCTTGTAATATCATTATCATTGCCACTTGTCGGTGTGAATATCGTGTAATCATGTCCAAAAGCTTGCGGAATAGCAAGTAGGTGTATTACATCTTAACTCCTCACGGATATTCCCTTCTTCATTTATTCATGACTGTAGTGATAGTAGCGATGGTATTCGTTCATAGGTGGGCCCGGAATAATGCGCTCTGGCAGTAAGTTAAAAAAAAACAACAAATCATCAGGATGATATATCATAATCCCATTATTCATGTGAGATGGTTCCTCAAAACTCGATTGCAAGTCAAAATGCTGTTTTTTGGTGTGTGTGTTTGTTTGTTTTTTGATTCGTGGTTGCTGGCATGTTTTGTAGCATCACTCTTGAATCATTCCTTGTGCTGACCTTTGTTTTAGAACACTATGAAGATTTTTGTCAGTGGGTAATAGGACCATCAGTTCGTATAATCCCTTCAAAACAATAACGATAAGTAAATCTTGTGTGTTCCTGATCGCCGAAAAAAAAACCCCAAACCAAACATGGTGAAAGCAAATGAAACAAGAAAATCCTCTAGTAGGGGCTTGAAGAAGTATTCATTACTGTCTCTTGCATTTCCAAACGAATCTTTCTTCGTGCAGATATTACGCATTCAAGTAGGTCTATGAATTGTGTAAAATGTGCATAAAGGTTTGTCTGTAGGCAATGGACTTGTATGGCCTTACTACCAGAGATATTAAAACAGCGATAAATGTGTAATGTCAAACCACCAGTAATGGTAAACGATACTGTCTGTAGATGAAGGATCTTAGAATACTGCAGGTGTGTGCTTTCTATAATGTAATGAGTGTGAAGAAATTCAATCAAACATTCAAGATCCAAGATTCAAGATTCAAATTTATATTCACTTCAATTAAATAAACAAAGAAATTATATACATTGCATATGTACAGGATATTTGTAATACTTGCAGAATGTGATTTAACAAAGTACATATGAAAATGAGAAGTAGATGAAAAAAAAAACCTCTGAATGAACAAGTGTTTAACTATCATTGTCTTACTCAAAATTTGATCGTCTCTTACCCCTTTCTGTGCCAGGGACTTTAAACAGTGTGCATAATGCTATGTGGTTTTCTGTGCCAATCAGCACTAAAAACACTCAAGGGGTAATAAAGCCTCTCTTACGTGTTCATTGCCCAAGATTTCTCTTTCCCTCTCCTTTCTTTTTTGTCGGTTTGTCTGTTTGTCTGTCTATTTGTCTGTCTGTCGGTCTGTCTGTCTCTCCCTCTCGCTCTATCTTCTCTCCTTCTCTCTGGTTGCCCTTTTTGCACAAACCGATCGAGCCGAGTTAAACAGAATGGCTCGCGCTTGAACTGCGTGCTCAACGACCGTCAAATAGGCTGATACAATTTGTCAAGGTGAATTTTACGGTGCGTCCGTCAAAAATAATTCGCATGGTAAGTCGGCTAGAAGGCTGAAGGAGCCCTGTCCTGATCGGCGCTTACGTTAGCTTTCAACGGGACTGGCTGTAAATTTCGATTCATATTTGATGACAACGTATAGGAGTCAGTGAGTGATTTTTGGAGCCCTTAGGGGTAGGAAGAGGTGTCCATCCGATGGACAGTGTGTTGGTGGTGGAAAAGTCTCTAATCTACAGATTAGCCTGCAAGTCATGACACTTCACAGATTACTATAGTGACTTCCCTGAGTTAGGCAAAGTGCGCTTACTCAGCAGACGAGCTCGACTGCCTCATTTGAACACGGTCTTCTTATAGGCTTTCATGGTGTATATATCAAGCATAAATCCTGTTGTCATATTTTGCAAAGGTGCAAAGAAAATTTAACAAAGTGGGAAATTAATTTTCACTTAAAACGCGTTGGAGGGAAAATCTTCTCGGATGTTAACCAAGATTTAAATTTGCTGAAGTTTATTTTAAAATATCTCTTGAAAAGGTCTAAATTCATTAGAAATACAACTTTAAATTTAAATCTTCGAAGTAGTAACTTTATTCACAGGGCCGTGGGCAGTGAGATTGGTATCCTTCCCTGCTTTTGTAAGTCACACTACTTTATCAGTAATTTCCTTAATTGTTATTAATTCACCAGAAAAAAAAAACACTCAACAAACTCGCACTTTACATGGGCCGTTGCAAAGACAAACATGTGACTACTATCCATATAGGACGATCTCTGATACACATCTTACCAACTTTCCCGTCGAAAAGTAGGTGGTGACTTATGTAGGCCTTACTTTCAGTTACAAAGACTTAACACTGCCTCTTCATCGTATTCTTATAAGTCCGTAACATCTGGTGATAGGTTTCCATTGATCTTCATAGTATTCTATCCGAAAAGTCTTTCATCAAATAAGTCATAGAATATCAGAACCACAATGTCTCTCGCATATGTCTCAAAATTCATTATCTACTTCATAGTTTGCATCAAGGGCTGTAATTACCAGAACGTTTAAAAGAGATATATCTTTCTAATATGATTTGAAATATGTTCATTAAGTATTTCTCCATCTCTTTCTAGTTAAAATGTTGATGACTGCAATGTCATTAGACTTTATAGCGTAACACGTCTAAAAATATCTGCGGCGCCACACTATAACTCGATTATATACTTTAACCTTAACTTTAACTTCTCATTGACTTTCCAATCTAATAGTTTCAGCCGGCCCTCATTCATATCCATTATTTCTCTTTCATAAAAGAGAGAAGGCTCCAAAATGTACTAGCAGAGGGAGCTGAATCTCTCTAGTGCTTGTTTTGCCTGTAATTCATTTTGAAGTTGTTATCTTGCCAAAATGAGAAATGAAAATTGAAATGTGACGGTCCCCTTGTATCTACTGTTCATGAAATATTCATCGCCGATTATTTCAAGCCATAACAAAATCTAATTGGCTGTGATGAAAACGTCGGCAGAGACCCTTACGTTATAACTTTACATGATATTACCTGCGTGGGACCAGCATGGCATTATTGAATTCGATTTGTATGTGAATAGTAGATATTGGTATATCAATCATTCTGGTCTAATAATCGTTAACATGCAGCGGAAACTACCATGGCCGAACGTGTTAAGGGAGCAAGGGGGGTGATTATGGTGGTGGGGATAGTAATAGAATTGACTCTGTTCCGAGGCACAAGAATACCGAGGTTTAAGCTGCCTGACAAAAACGTGCTGGGACCGGCGTGTCTGTGAGAGAGACACGTACAGCAGAAAACATTGTAGATCAGAGTGTGTCTCTTTGCAGGACATGTGACAGAGGATAATAATATAAATGTCAATAAATGATGAACAACATTTTGTTTCTCTGTACGAATGCGAGGTAAGAACATCAAGTCAATTACTAATCACGGAGAATGGGTAGAACAAATTACAGAGTTGGAAGTATGTTGCGTTAAATGAGAGCGCAGCGTTGTGGAGGGCACTTTATTTATCAAATCATTCACTCCGCATTATGTTTTCCTTTCTTTTGATTAACCCAGTCTATCCATTCGGAACCGGTTCACCTTTGTTGCATTTTAGTTAACACGAGTTTTATGCGTATGACTACTACGAGCATGACCGAAGCGAGAAGGCGAACATAGACATATGGATCTACCATTTCTATGATCTCATTACGCTACACTCTAGAGACCTCATATGGGTGCCTCGGTGCCCCGCCCTTTCTCACTAGTCCGTGATATGCATACAAATAATAATGTTCGATCCAACTTTAGGGCTTAGCGCATCTAAAAAGAGTACTTAACATGCATCTCAAGTGTAACCATGACAGATTGTTTTACAGCTAAGCTCTTGTGGTGATATAGAGTCTTTGCTTCCTACTTCCGATTACCAGGATCTCATCATTATCACATGTCCGAAGTTGTGAACATTGACTTATTTTATATCGAATGAAGAATGCGCATCGCAACTTTTAGTTGTTCTATATATCAAGAAACCATTTCAGCACTCCTTACCCGAAATGGCTTTAAAGAACACCAAAGGTCAGGGGATGAATGTTTCATTATTGGCATGCAAGCGATAGCCAGTCACCGAATACTAGCTGTCAGAGGTAATGTGAAGAATTTTCTTTCGTCGCTTTTGCGCTGGGAAACAAGACCTAGCATGAAGTGAAAGATGCGTTTATAGGTATCAGCGTGTTTGCTGTAAATCAGCGGGACGTGCCGCGGTAGTTTGGGTGACGAGAAGTCCCTTCTGATGAACGAGTCTCCTCCGTGAACGTGACCTGACGTCACCCCCTGGACCCCACGCCTTGCAGAGGGCCTGACCTGGAAAGGAGGGGGGGGGGGGGGTGGGGTGATTTCTTGACATCAGCATAATGATTTTGTCCAAGAAATCAAAGGGTATAAGCTGTCATTTGAAAATGTATTGAGTAAGTTTTACATTCTGGAATTACACTTTTAATTTGACCAATCACAGCAAACTTTGACAAAACCAGAGTGCAACAAAGTAGCGGTTTAGAAAATTTTTGTGTCCCCGTGGTTTATAACATTTTACTCAACTCAAAATGGGTTCATGACAAAGCTAGAAATACATCTAAATCTATAAGTAGGCGAAAATCAAAGCGAATGGTATGTATTTATAATTCGAGATCCGGATACGGGCCCTCATATCGTGTGTAAAGAATCCCATAGAATGCGATGTATGTTGTTGTTGATAATGGTAATGGTAATGTTAATTGCTCTTTTCATACGGAACCTATGAAATTAAACGCAAGTATGTTAGAACCGTAAAAGTAATGCAGTTTTGTTTTTAACCATTCTTGTAAAAAGGTTGATAATTGTACACTTCAGATTGACAGATTGAGCTAAAAGTGATGGTTACGTACCTACTCAACAAAGAAACAAGATAAGAGACTCTGGTTTGTGAAAGAATCCTGTGGAGGCCTCCATCTTGCCCATTCTACCAGCCCGAAAGATTCTGACACAGTTTTTGAGATGACGTCTTCAGTCGCCATTATGTCCCAAGAATCTGACTCCCTCAAGACGAGACTGTTGGATGACTCTTGGAATCACTATTGTCACTTAGTTTGTACATTATCACCATCATTGCACAATTTAGATACAATGATTATTTTACCGGCATTATCATTCCTGTCAAAACCATTGTCAGGCTACTCTACGTGCTGTTCTAAAGTTGACATGAGTGATTAGCAAACGTACCACGACATATTTTGATGGAATTCATCGTCTTCATGGGCTTTTCCGCTTTCATGAAAAGCTGGGGGAAAAGTAGTCTGCATAAAGAAAAAGACCTCGACAACATCGACATTTATTTCATTTTTATTCTAACAGACGGGGGAGGGGGCGGAGTAGAGATTTAGATGGATTCAAGTGTATGAATTTCTTTTGCCTATGGTCTAAAGTGGAGGCCTACAGTAAAGTACAATCAAATTATTTCATCTTTTAAATGAGCCATAGTGACTCAAGATAGGCCTCAAAACCCGATTCAGTGATTCTCAAAAATACTTGACGCTTGAAGTACTGAACCCTAAAAGAAGGTATAGAAGACATGAAGGCCAGCTTGATATAAATTCAATACTTTCCATAAAAAATCTAGAAAACTTATAATCGATGTTTTCCATTGTTAACAAGAAGAGAAGAGCATTTCGTTGCCTCTCCATGGTAAATTCGATAAGCTGACGGCATTTTACAGACATCATAATGTCTACCTATCTGAGGCGTGTAGAAAGGAGGATCTTTTCTAGCAGAATGTATTCCGGGCATGTCTTGTGCACACATTACGAACTACGTCAAACAGACGGGGAATAGGGGAAAAAGTGGCAATTCTTTATGCGTGCCCCTGATTATTACTCGCCATTACCTGACTAGCTGTGTACAAGGGTACTCAGGGCCAGGGCCTCTCAGGATAAATTGAATTAGATATGTTTTTTATATCAGTATAATTTAACTGGGTCTCGCGACGATGTGTATGAAATATTAAAAATGTCGGAGTATTCGGTGGTCGCTCGAGTCATACTACATCGTGCATCAGAAAAAAAAAAGAATAGATGTACACTATAATTCATTGCACAGACCGACTGACTTTATTGCCTTTCATACTCTTTACTTCATATTTCTCATCATACTAACTAAATTACCAATTTGTTTACTCGCATCGAAAAGCTACGGCCTACCTTTTTTTTATATGTGTTCTTTCTACTAAATCAGTCATGCTTCATAAGAGCAAAAATGAAAACTTACAATAAAGATGTATTTCATGAAAAAAAGAATATGATCGTCATAAACTGAGAAATGTCCTTGGTGCAAAGCCACAGCAACGTCCACGAACAGATGGAAACATAGCAAACTTTCCTGTGTTTGCAGCGCCATTTTTTCGTCCATGATGATCACTAAATATACTCTTTGCTGGAGCAGCCTGCGCGTCAAGCCCGCCAGCTCCGCACTCGCTCGCACCTGCAAATTTGCGTATTTTGCAAATAACGGAACCCTGTCACTTTTGACAACACTAATACCGTGGGGCATTCGCTAGATACTTTGGCAACGGGAGCTCCGGCCGGAGGATGCGACGCCTCTGCTTTAATTGCTCAAGTACAAATTTGCATACATTGTTTGTGATGAACATAACCTTCCCAGTTTCTGCTGGCCACAGAAATGTGTGTGCACAGAGACTCGCACCAACTTTACGCAGCGGGGATTCCTTTATAGATGAACTAAAAATGGAAATAGAACAAAGCAAAAAATGAAAAAAAAAAAACCACGAAATCTAACACCACTCACAATCGAGCATTGCTGTAAGTCTACAATGAAACCCAACTATATGAATAATCATCAATAAAATTAATCCTATGTAATCCCCACCACGAAGAATGAATTGTTCACACATAATTATGTTCTGTATAAACTGTACTTGTGACTAATTAGAGTATGTGTGAGTGTGTGTTTTGGCTGTTGGGGTGTCTGTGTGTGTGTGTGTGTGTGTATGTGTGTGTGTGTGTGTGTGTGTGTGTGTGTGTGTGTTCTCATTAGTATTTCATGGACTATCATTAAAGCTGAATCATTTAGACTAAATCTTAGACTTCAGTCTTGTAAATCTCAGACGGTTAAAGTAGTACACAAATCGTAACTAAAAAGACTGTCACCTCCTTTGTAATCAAGAAGGGGCGGACGGGGGAGGGGGTATTCATATCTTTGCCCTCCCATATTTCAGTCCGGTTTAGCCCCTACTGACCGCCCTTTACACGATCGGAAGACTGGTAATAAGGGATTTGACTGTATTAAGATTAGACCAGCTATAGAGTGTCTGACAACTCTTACGAACATGTATGTTTTGTATCGGGGTTTTCAAATGGGAGTATTAATCACACAAAAATAAAAATACAAGAACTAATAAAAACTACCTTTTTGACGGGATAAAGTGTAGACGCATGGCCGGCGCCACGTTTTGAAAAGTGTGTGTGTTGCGGACGGGGGGGGGGGGGGGGTGCATTTTAGATTTCTACTACCACTTCCGGCTTTCATCAGCTGACAAGCAAAAAAATAAAATAAAAATAAGCCTCACCCACGCTTCATCGGGCTGACAAACGTCAAAAGCTTACTGTAACCACATTCTATTTTTCTTCCGGGTGAAAAAAAGTTGGGGGGGGGGGGGTGGGGCAAAGTGGTTACACCCTATTTTTTTTCCTATGTAATGCGCAAAAAAGTGGGGGGGGGGAGGAGCCGACCCCCCCCCCCCCCCCCCCCAATCCCGCCCTGAGACGATCTTGCGCCTCTTCCGTATCAACAAATAATACATGCAATATTAATTTAGAAACGCAAACTTCATCTTAAGAAAGAAAGACTGTGAGATGGAAACAGCCACGGACAAAAAGATGTTCACAAAGAAAGAGTAGTATGCGCAACTCATCTATAAGTCGATTTCCACGCTCTGCTGTCCTTCGTTAATGCCTGCCTGTGAACATGCTACCGTGTGCTTCCAAAATGATGTCTTTTCCTGAAATTTCATTATGTCAGTGTGCATCCTGATTATCGTTATAGTCTTGCGAAGGAAAGAATGAGTTTTCCACCCTAACTTCCATTTTTGTTTCATTTTACGGTCGCCATTTTCAGATTTCGACGGCAAATGGAAATGAGTCAGAGCACGTGGCAGCCAGTTGGTCTGTGTGTGACTTGGTACCTTGTCGTTACAATTAAATCGACACGCGATGCAATATTTGTGGAGAAAAAAAGGTTCGAGCATCCCGCTGTCTCCACTGGCCGTGTTTGCTGAGCGTGTTTATATCGAGAGCGTCAGATATCTTGACTTGCCGACAATTGCTTCGCTAATTGACAACACGCCTCTGTTTGTATTCTAAATAGAAACCGAAGATCGACCAAATTAAGGCTTCCCGTGATTTGCTTGAACATTCTGATGTCATAGTCATGATAGTTTTACATTCTAGCCTAGTTTGACTGTGCATATGAGTCCTATTTTCAGATTAACACTGATTAATGACGAGTATTATAGTTCAGTTTTCGACAAAACATCGTGTTTAATTGTTTCAGGAAGAAAATTCACTTACGATATCCATAGGCTACCGCTTGTAACACGGTCCAAACATGTCGATGTGGTCTCTTTAGAAATTGATCATCAATTGGATCCATCATGACTGTACGTCATACCAGTAATATCATACATTATTGGTGTCGCACAAAATATTCCTGTCACTTCCTCTACCCAGGTGATATCATTTGAACTCTCTTTTCAAGTACTTCCGTGTCCCTGCACTCTCTATATAAATCATCACCTCACCAAGAAACCCATGTAATTAAGCGAAGAGCGGAGCTCCAGTGGTATAAACAAACATGAAATAGGATTGCAGTTTCTTTCTAGCACAGAAAGAATGACAGGACCACTCAGTGCTATGGGATGGACATTTAGGTTGGGAGGGAGGGATAAGTGGGCAAAGCGGAAAGGAGGAAAGAGTAGTAATCGGAGTGAAGGGTATGAATAATGAGGGGGGGGGTACTACGACAGGCTAACTAAATATAATATTGAAGGTGTTCTGTGTTTTGATGATAACGATATAGTACCCATGATGATAAAATAATATCATCGCTCTTATTATTGCAATCATCAGATCTAATAGCGTCATGATTGTATATATATATATATATATATATATACATGCATAAATGAATATCTTTTTTCTAAATATGAAGGTATTCCATGCCTAATAAACAAACGTAACTGAAAGTTAAAAAATAACCCACTAATAACACGAAGGCAGATTTTGGCTTGTGTACTTTTTGCCCTAAGTGCAGACACTACAGAATACTAACAAATTTGAATACACTATGTTTTCATCAGACGACATTTTTATGGCTGACATCTAATTCGAATTGTATGTCGTGTCTTCTTTTCCAAAGCGTACGTGCCCTCGAATCCAGCCAAGTGTAGAAACTCGAACTTACTTCTGAATGAGCGCTTTCCACTTATTCTAAATATTGTATGCCCTCATTTCGTGATGATATCATATCACTTCACAACACTCCCCCTACTCTCCCCCTCCACCTCCCCCTCCACTCCACCCCCCCCCCCCAATCCATCCACCTCGCGCCTAAATGCCTCCTACGATATTGGCTCTCACGACTGTGGGGAGCATCGCAATTTACGTCGAGCCTAGCGTTCACGTGATTTATGGATATCATGATACCTAGTGAGTTGTGTAAACAAATGAGAGCTACATTTATTAGGTTTATATCTGTCACAGGGCGGCAATTCATATATCTTGAGCTGCCTGCTTCAAGTGGATTTATAAACCCGAACGAAAGTCATACATGTAGGATTACGAAGACGGACAATGGAAGAGAGTGAATACAGTGTGATATGGGATAGTCAGAATACAAGCAAGAAACCTGACTAGACTGCTGATAGACAGATAGTTGTGCAGACAAATCTGCGGGGATACAGAAAGAGAGGCGTGTTGTAGAATGCGCAGAAACGTACACAGTTAGGGCGCCCGTGCAACTACATGGCAAAATATTTCACGTTCAGCACTATACTTACGTCGCCGTTTATACAAAATAATTTCCTCGTGTTCACGAAACCTATAGTGGTAACATAAGAATTTGATATGATAAAGTAAGATTTCTAAATTGTTAAAGATATAAAAAGAGACATGTTTATATTATGTAAAAGGAGCTCAGTGGGGAGGGTGCAGGTAAATTATTCATTTTCTCGATAAAAAGATTTAAAAAAATCTAAGAATTTGTTTTGGGAGATAATTGCAGCTTTTTGGTCGTACATCGGTATCACATGCATACATTGCTTTGTAAGGTGAGATACAGATGATTCTAGCACGTTATCAATAATATGAATGGTTTTGATTAGGAAATATTAATCTACCCTTGTCCTTAATCAGTTTTAAATGCATGAAGTTATATAGCGAACCTGGTGGCGGTAAAACCCTAATAAGGATGACCCTGCCAGTGTACGATGCGAATCAAAATTTCGATATAAAATGACACAGTATTCATCCTTGAAAAGCTACGGAAGGCTAACTTAGTTGTTTAGTTCAGTTTACTTGTTTGCTTTCATTTGGAGTATCGAACTATTGTATGTTTTCTGATCAATTGATCTTCGCCCAAAATATCTTTGGTACATGAGATAACAATTTATACTGCTGCTCCTTTGCGTCTACCTTCATGTCATCACTGACAATAATTATACCATGTCATCACTGACAATATACCATGTGTCCGAGCGTCTCTCTCCATCTATCTTTGCTCTACATCATTCTTCCACCTTCGACATTTTGTATTGTTTATATCAAGTCATTTTTGCATTGATTTCACCATTGTTTAAGTAGGGAAGGATAGTTGCTTTGATTGGGATTATTTCCACCTATCAAAACGAAGAACTTTCATCCTGTTCATACCATCTCCTTATATAGATGCGTTTGCACGTCAGTGTTGACTCATGATTAATTGATAGTTCCCAGAAATACACCTAAATACTCAATGAAGTATGTAATTCACTGCCACCATAGGCAAATACAAGTTGCGATTTCAAAGGCTGTTTGAATTTAATAATGGACTCCTACCCATTGATTACCGGTAAATAGAATAGGTAAAGTTCCCTCAGTAGCATGAGAAGATGATGATAATCAACACTCTTCAGAAAAGAATAGTACTCCACGCAAGCTTGCTAATTATCAATCACAATACTATCGTGCGTGCGTTATCACTTCTATGAGACTCGTACTTAAAAAAAAATGAAAAGCAAAAATGTCCCTGAAATTATTTGTCGTCAACGGTTATTATGTGAAAGTCTGTGCAACTACTCATGCGTTTAATACATACACGTACGTACGTACACACACACACCCACACACACCCACACACACATACACACGGAGAGAGAGAGAGAGAGAGAGAGAGAAAGAAACATGTGCTGCTCATGTCATCTTGCATCCTTCCATCCTTTCTTTTTCACTTCATTCCACTTGTGTTTTTGTGTGGGTGTTGTGCCTAATTTACAAAAATAAAACATGACAACTCCATCGCTTTGTCGTGTTTCCAGTGATGATCAGCAATACTGATACAAGATACTGATATAAGAATTTATATGTTTATGTACATATATATATATATATATATATATATGTATATATATATTAGATATATATATATATATATATATATATATATATATATATATATATAAATATATATATATATAAATATATATACAGGGCTCGACATTAACGGCGGCCCAGTGGCCCGGGGCTTCTAGAAAATGATGTCGGGCCACCAAATTTCCAAAAAGGTCATCATCATCAAGATTTCAAATTAGAAGATTTCAGTAGCTTAAACGAACCTACAGAATAACATGTTAGTGTCGAGCCATATATATATATATATATATATATATATATATATATATATATATTTATATAATCTATTTCCCGGCTGTCAATCGTTTCTGCGAAGTGATAAATCACATTTTTTCATTAACAATTAGAGTATCTTATAGACACAATCAATGGTTTTTGGTGGGGCTTTTTACCCAGTAAATAACTTGTTATCGTGGAGTAATGATAAAATATACACATTCCAGTATCGAATAAAACTGAAATAGCCTGACACCTTGGTTAGTGTCATGTTAATGTATGATAGATAAACAAAAACTCTCATACACACATGTAAGTATGCACATAGTTAGACATTAACTCTCATACACACATGTAAGTATATATGCACATAATTAGACATTAATGGCATGCAGACACATTATACTTGCTATTTCTTGAGTACAGTGTATAAGAAAAGAATACGAGAGAAGAATGGAGTGAAGAACATCCAATGTAATTTGATGATTTTTGTGCACTATTGTGTCGCATTACAAGTTTCGAAGACAGTATTTCGTACAAAGTGTCACTATAAAATGTGATACAATTGTGCTGTCTTTTTCATATCTAGGGCTGACAACGCCCTTGTCTTAATGACTGATTGTGTTATCGTTGTCAAGCATTATATCAATCACTTCAATTCGTTTGCGCTAAAAGAGCAAAAACAAAACCCTTATCTTGCAACTAGATTCTGCGTGCTGTATGCAACACACAGCGGAGGGTAAGGGAGTCATGCGAGGAAAAGCTGCGTTTTAAACATGTGATAAGTCATGTAATGTTCATGAAGTCTTGTGAACACGCCTGGTAGGAGGTTTGAAGTTGCCTGTGCTAGTGACCGCCAATTATATTTTGAGGTTCCATCACGCTTATTTTAAATTCAAGACGCGCTTCCCTCAGCCACAAGTAGAATTCAAATCGGAGGGCGAGAAGGGGTGGGGTGTTAAAATCTGGCGTATTCATACGTTTTGGACTGCGTCTCTTGTGAAATATATAATTTGCTTAAAGAAGTTGATGTGAAAACACAATTAGGGTGACATTGCCTCCCCTGAGCCTGTTTGTTCAGAAGCAAGCCGAGGCGGATCTTGTTTGAGGCCCGGCAGCTAAGTGTGATCTCCTTTTGGCGGGAAGGCTCTTCGTATCTCTTGCCATACATAACTCCAATTTTCCCTCGTGGTCTTTCCAAACACTTCTCTGCTAACCTGAGGGCAGCAACAATGGGACAAAATGACGTTCAAACCGAACTGACAAGAAGTAAAACAAAAAATGCAGGGTATAGCTATTGCTACTGAACATTTACCTTTTCTGTAGCTGTCTTAAATATAAGTTTCTTATTTCAATATTTTGTACAAATCACGTGATATCATGCAATGTATACGTGCTTGAAGCTAAAACGGAAGCAAGAATACGAAATACGTAACACAAATTCCACTAATGTATAAGTATATGAGTCTGTCTCAGGTTGTAATGATGATCAATTAAAAGTCTGAAGGTTCAACATTATTGAAATAAATGAAGAATTCATCGCCAAATGTGCCATTTTGAAATAATTTTTTTTTTAAATAAAGCAAAAAAAAAAGAAGAACCTTTCCAGTAATATGTTACTTGTACGATAACAGGGAATATTCTTGAAATAATAACAATATTTTCGTATTATTTTCTTATCGTTCTATTTATTTTTTGCAGCTGTAATCGCAAATATCTGGACTTAATAAGAATATAGTTCACAACCTCGTTTTAAAACAAAACATTTCAAATTGTCAAACTATTTGTGTGTGTGTGTGTGTGTGTGTGTGTGTGTGTGTGTGTGAGTTTCGACGCTATATTTACGACTCGTGTCACTCACTGTAAACAAATGTTATCTTGGCAGTAAGCAAGCAAGACGTATCTATATTTTTAATCATATATTTTTACAACTTTTCAAATTCAACCAACATCATCACCGCCGTAAATTAGTTACTCCACTACAAAAGACACACATACAATCTGAAGATTGCTAAAAAAAAATAGAGAATTGCGTTGTAAAAATAAGGACTTTTTTTTCTGAAGACCGATCTTGCAAAGGTTAGAGCTGTAGGATTACAGACAGAGAATACATTACGTCAAATCTGAGCAGACAGAAATACCTGCTTGCAAAGAAAACTTTACCAATTATATTCGTTGTAGCAGCTTGTCAAGTTTTGTATTCCTCCCTCAGGCTTGATTCCGTTAAATGTTACCTTCAAATATTTGGCTTAGATGTAGACAAAAGTATATAAGTACAACACCTTATTGTTGAGGTGTCAGTGTCCTGGTGATGACGAAAATGTTACAAGAAAGATCCTCTTGATGTCAGGATGAACATGAAGAAACAATACCTATAATTTTGATGGTTCAGGATATGATTGACGTGCACAGGAGCAATAGTTGAAACCTAAAACGAAATCCAAAGTTTTCTTTGACGCCAGAAAAAAAAAATGAGTACACTGCGTAATTGAAATGACTCGGGAGTAAGACCTGTCCAATGTTTTGCCTATTGTGTACGTCGAGGACTCGTGCGCACCTGTGTAGAAATATGCTTTTGAGGTAAAAGGAGATATTCCTTGCAAAGATCTGAACAGTGGCTGGTAACAGCTGTAAGCAACACAAATCCGTCGGGTGAAGATAAGGTATCAAGAAGAACTGAAACATACATAAACTTTCAAGACTAGAACATCGCCGTTAACAGTCAGCACTGGCAATGCTTCCTATCTAATTTAACAGCATTAGAGTGTTTGTGTAATTGTTAAAAGTCATCCTATCTTAGAGTTATTATTATATCGCAGTTCGTTTTCTTTCCATTATATCACAAATGCAAAGCTAACTCGTTCAAGGGCTCTCTCAATGTTCAACACGTAAGTCACTGTAGGCCATGAAACAACACACATACTAACATCATTATGAAATTTAGCCATAAGATCCCGAATAACGCTGTCCACTTTTACGCAGTTACTATCAGATTTGTCATACACGAACACTTCACTTGTTCAGACTGACCTTTTTGACGGGTATTCCTATCAAGCTAGCCATGTCTCACACATCTACATGCCACAAGATCTGTCCTCATGGGTGCAGTAATATGAACAGGTGTCAAATTTAGAGTCAATCTGACCTATTTTTCTCAGCACAAACATAATATGCACAGCAGATGAATGACTGGATGAATAGAAGACGTATACAGAGATGGTTATTTCTGACGGGGAATATATCCATGCTCTGGAGGCTAGCTATCTAGGAACATTAGAAGATTTCACTTTCAGATGTTACAATAACAAGTTTTGATTGAATAATGTAGTGAAGTGTAGGTTTCTTCAGTGATTAGGCCAACGTGGACATGTTAGTTAATTTAATATATCTAAACAAAGTAATGCTAACAAAAACAGTATGGGTTTAGTCTAAGATGGTTAACGTGGTTACGTAAATAAAGAAAAATCCGTTTTCCTCTTCTCAGTTCTAAGATATTCACCACCCTGATGCAACTATCATGTTATTTGTACCCCACGTAATAGTAATGTAAGGTAGTTTTATGTATGGTTGATAAGGTTATAACACCAGTAAGGGTTTGTATGTAAGTTTGATAAATGTTGTAACACTGTATGTATAAACAGTGTGCCCAGCAGTAAGAAACTGTGCGTCACAACAGAATGAATAGAACCCAATTGAATAGGCTTTAGATTAACAATATAGCACTAGGATTGAGAATATGATACAGGGCACAGCATGTATAGCCCTATCTCTACTCCCCAAGTGAGTCACTCTTTTATATCAAAGCAGTATATTGTTCACTTGTAACATATACTGGTACAGCTATTAATTAACATGACTGTAGTTATAGTAGACTAATAAGTATAAACATAGATACAGTGTATATACAGTGTGACTAAGAGAACAGGGTCAGTCTTGATTCCCACCTTCTTCAGGTGAGGACCTCAGATAAGCTATAAAACCCTAGCCACCCCTCCGTTGGGTTACGGCTTTTATATCATATATGGGTTGTATCGCACTTATACTTGATATTGGATATCGTGACTGGATATTGTGAACTTGTTTCCATGTTCGAAGCATCTTGTGTTCAATAAACCTGCTGGTAGACTTCAAATAAATGTGTTACGCTTCATCATTGAACTGCTGTTGTTAACACTCTACACGCTACCTCTGAATTAATGAGTGTTACAGTAACTTTAATCAGGCTAGGGTTACTTTCACTGAAATAACTTTGATTCAAACCATCTATGTGATGCTGACGATGGCACTTTGAATCTTTTGCTTAATTCAATATTTGTTTTTATTCTTGTCTGTCCATAAGTCTACAAGTATGTTGCAATGGAGGCTCAACCTTTAAAGATATACTTGGATCACTTTCAACAGAAGATATGGGGAAATGTAAAGAGCTTGGATAAGGATTTTTTTTTTTTTGGGGGGGGGGTGGGATATGAAGAGTTCCTGTCGCCAACGGAATGATCTGAGTCAATTTCTTAATTTGTTTCAAATATCCGTGCGAAAGGGAGAATGGTTATGCGTTTCCGTAAGATTTATGCAAACATTTCCCGCGCGTGAGTAAATCGTGAGTCGATAATTGCGGAACCGCCTCGATGACAAATCCAATAGTAACACAGATTTGGTCCTTGCAAATTCTTCACACTAGCTTCCCCGTCCAGCCAGTTTACCTACACTTCTATCTCTTCATAATATTCCCTTCTTGGTGCACATTTTTCAAAATATATTTTAATTCATTTATTCGTTTGTTTTTAGTTATTTCGTTGCCTCAGATGATTGTGAATAAATGACAGGGTAGTGCAGTCACATTAAGTTTAGATTGACAAGGGTGGAATAGTGGTAGTGTAGAGAAGAAGCTAAATTGACATTTATCGTTTTCTATTCCAGCCCTCCTCCGTATTTTTCCTAGATGCCATTTGATTGTTCTTTTATATCATTAGGAAACCACAACTTCCTATGGCAATTTAATGGCACTAGAGATCGGTTAAGTTGGGTCTGTACGGAATGAAGACTAATCATACCATACTCTTTATTTGCCCGTGGCTCTCCAAAATTTCAGTGCATTTTGTGAACTTGTGCAATGGATGATATTTGCTCATCGCACTAAAATGTGTATTCTGTGGTACATCAAGAAGTATCGCGCGTACCATTTTCTCTATTCATTTCCCTGCACCGTCGTTTACAGTTGTACTGCGGAGTTGTGTTGACTCTACCCATGCAACGCTCAAGTTCATCATATGAGAGCTTGGGTTTGGGATTGAGAGACAATTTGAGATTACCAGTCTGTCCGTCTTTTCTTTTACTTATCTGCACTATACATGCTGTCTATGTGTCTCCTTAAATCCAATATGTCGGCTCAGCATGGTCTCATAGTTTCCCTTCTTTCCTTTTTTTTTTTGTTTCTCTGCCGTTTTTTCATTGACAATGGTATCCAAGTTGACC
Organism: Diadema antillarum; assembly: GCF_040938485.1. Taxonomy (NCBI): domain Eukaryota; kingdom Metazoa; phylum Echinodermata; class Echinoidea; order Diadematoida; family Diadematidae; genus Diadema; species Diadema antillarum. Next base: position 322,308 of record NW_027271292.1, on the reverse strand, counting down.
GCCTTACTCACTCAACCTCAGCTATATTTTCCTTTTCTTTGCAACTCTATCACTATTCAATGTGTCACACTAAGAATTACAGCAGGTAGGCTCCATTTGACATTTCTGCCAAATATCCTCCAGGCTTCAATTGAGTTACATGAACATTGATAACACCTTACAGCCTTTAGTATCCGGTGGTGACTCAAAGATCTCCTTTGCACACTCAAGACTCATCTTTATAAGAATTACATCACCTCATCATTGAGTTTGTGGTTAAGCTTGACCCTTGACCCCTGTGAGAGCTGAAAAAAATTCCGGTCCGATAAATGCATATCTTGAATTGTTAACGCATTATCACCTAGGTGCCAGTGGCTGGTCCTGTGTAGTAGTCTGTCATGAGCGAAGTTTGTTATCAACACTGGCACTGGCCTTCTTATTTCAAAACTTTGTTCAAACCTTCGGTATGCATGAAACCAGGTCATTTTTTGCGATTTACTTCACTTCCGGAATAACATCATCGAGACTAAATTGACATATTAGACCTGTTATCGATGATAGGCTCTTTCTAAACAAACTCAAAATTAAACCTAGAGAGTACCTTCACCAAACGTCGATGATTACTATATTTGATAATGAAGTAACTGTGTGAACATAGTATTTTGTCGTCTTTTTCTTTTTGAGGGGGTGTCTATTTTACTTTTATGCGTTTTGTATATACTAAAATACGTACTTTTTCAAGTCTGTAGTTCAGTTGTGATATCCTATTTGCAGAATAACCCTACGATATAAACATGATAACTGCACTCCTTATAGGCAATTTTTTTTCTTTGATCATAATATAGCATACATTGAACAATGACCACAGAAGTATCATTACGGTATGAGAGTATGCTACTGCAGTGTCTTTCAGTATTGTGAGCTTGCAACAGTTTCTCTAATCTGAAAGCAACCTCAAACAAGAAGTTCCGTTCATCTCATGAAAGATACTTCCAAATTTTGTCAGCTATTATCTTTTGTTTGTTTCTGGCAATGCCACTCTAGCGGAGCATCCGTCCGCGAGGCGCTTTCGCCCAGATTAAATTGCCCCTCTTTACCGATAAATTGATTGAACAAACGCAGTCCTTTCAGCCAACTCAAACACTCACTCTTCAATGTACACATACCTTGTCAGACCCTAGTGAAAATTATCCGCATTTTGTTTTACTTTCTGCCTGTCTAAAAGTCGTTTTCATTACCAACCGTATCCCCTCAACGAGTCTAATTTCAAGTCATGAGTATCTAGCTCAGTGTGTCTTTCTGGTGTTGGAAGTCCCGGTTCATCCCGGAGCGTCATGTACATGAACCATTCAGCAAATGGGCTAGCTACATGTAGAAAAGATATATAAAATTTAGTGCTTTCATTCACATTGCTTGACTCTAGCTTCTATTTTTTAAACTAATTTTGTGTGACAAAAGCGGCCAGAAAAACAAAACACACAAAACAAAACATGCAGCGATGTCGTATATGAAAATGTTTTCCTTTGATACGTTATTGTCGTGTTTGCTCTAGCATCATTTAAACACGTAGTGGTACGTTCCTATGTAACGATGCTCCTATTCACATGCACCAAAACAGCTTCTTTATTTTTATGGAATACGTGACGTCTTCAACTGGCTACGCGATGTCCATGTCAGCTCACTGTCTGCAGTGATGCTCCTGATATGATTAGATGATGGAGTGAACGCCTTCTGAATGCACGGAACCTACTCCATTCAGAAACACTATAGGGCCTAGTATGTAAAGTGAGGTGTTTCCTAGGCGAATTCTAATTACTACGACTAAATTATCAGAGCACGTGAGCAACATCCGATAGAGATTAAATTCACATTTTTAATGGTTATTCTGGTGAGAGTTGAGTTCACATGGCGACCATGCACACACAATTATTCTTCCCTGCGCACTCTTGTCCTCCCCTACTCGTCATTATGTCTTGCATTCACGCTTTATTTAACAGTGGTTAAAAGCAATGTGGTAGTTATGAAATAATAAGAGGAAGATAGGAGCGAAGGGACATCTTTAGAAGGTCTAACTCTCGTCCGCTCATTTAACCTGACTGGTTGCACCGCGAAATGGTAAGAGATTTAAAGCGAGGTAAGATTGTCCTCTTTCAAACACAGTGTGAGTTGGGCAAAATCAGGTAGAAATGATAAAAAGATAGGACTTCAAGAACATTGTTACCACAGCTCATAAAACAGATAGTTAATTTTTTCTCGAAACTCTGCCTCCACAAATATCTCCTTTTGGAATACAGGATAGTTGCTGTTCAGGTGAATACGTAATTTTTTCTTTTTTTTCCATAGCAACAAAATGATGCAAATGAATGAATTAAGCTACGCAAGGTTATGAGACACGCATTAGATGAGAAATCCAATGTTAAATACAATATTTATTCTTGACAGAGAGAAGACAAGAAATTTATTTTGTCACAATAGAAGACGTGATGGTTTGATATTAATGATTTTGCATGCAAATACTTCAAAAAATGGAAGACAAATAAGACGGAAGAACTGAGACATCATAACTACATCCTGCCATGTGTAACCACAGCGACTGTTGAGTCTTCACAGCATTCCATTTCTAGTTATTACCACCCAAATTTGTTTTCCAATTACGCATTTTACAGACGGTAAACTTTACGTGAGAACATATTTTTATTCAATCTGATGACCGCTGAATTCTCCATACTCTTTAATGACCGTCAAATCTATTTAGCACAGGTTGGATACCTCACTGATGGCTAGACATTCTACATTGGAGTGTGAAAGAGGACGACTTTTCGACGAAAGACTGATGAGTGACTTTATGTGACTCACCAATCGATAAACAGTTGAGAAGTTAATTAGTTTTCGCCAATATTCATGAGTTAAGTGTTGTCTTGATTTGTATTCTTCGATGCATCTTTAGCTCCTCCGTTTAGTTTCCACTTCTCGTCCCCTCGACTGACCACTCCCATTCGATTCCTGTTAGAGCATTTTATATCTCACTTGTATTGGATTCTTTAGTGATACCATTGGTCAGCCTGATGGTATAATTCATTTGCCATTACCATGCATAAAGGCCTGAGAGAATTACTATACTGCATTTCCACTCCCCCTACTCTTCTCTCAATTCAATCTGAAAAAAAAGTCATGGGAAATGGGGTAGTGAAGGTGCTGTCTCTTCCCAATTCTTTCCTTCTTTGATAAGAAATTATCTTGGATCGTTGCAAACGTCGTTTAAAGAATGGTGCGATCCCTCCAGCCTCGCCGCAAATTACAAAAATGACTTTCATATCACGATCAAAATACTGGGAGAAACAGAAGGTTGTCTGTAATGTGCGTGTGTGTGTGTGTGTGGTGTGTGTGTGTGTGTGTGTGTGTGTGTGTGTGTGTGTGTGTGGGTGTGTGTGGGTGTGTGTGTTTGTGTGTCTGTCCATAAATATGAATGCGTGCACACTGCTCAGGTATCTATTGAGGGACATGCGTATGCGAATGTACGTGGGGTATTCGCGCAGACGAGGGGGGGGGGGGGGGGGTTAGTTCTATCATTGATATACCTCCCGTACCTTTTTTGTATATCCTACACTCATACGGTCTTGTGATATCAAGTCATCTGTCTGAAATAGAACTAAAAACTTCATTTTAATGCTCAAAGAATTACTTTGAATGAACATTGATAACTTACGAATGCCGACAGCAAACAAACAAACAAACAAACAAAAAACCTTAACACCAAACGGTTACGTACGTGATTACGTACGTCAAAAGAATTTACGCAATGCAACTTTGATGTTAATTCATTGTTGTTGACGCATTGCTAAGGCATACACTCAACAGAAAACAAAAAGAACATTTTATTCAGTTCATACTTCCGTTCGAGCAGCAAAAGACTGCCGTCACTGGAAGTGATGAAGCGCCCTCCTGTCTCTCTCTAAAGAGATGTCTAAGGAATACCTAGCCTGGAGGCTGAGACCACACCTTCCTGAAAAAAATACCTTATTCGGAGGATAAGAGAACAATGTACTTGTATCATGTGTATAGGGCGTATTGTTTTATGCGATTGTTGATTTTTTAACAAATTTGACTCTCATCATATTTAAGTCGAGATTCATGTTTCACGTTTATTAGGCAACAGTAGAATCAACGAGGACGATGTCTCAGCTACAGTCTTACAGCATCGTTACAAAGAGAAGTCTCCCACGTCACTAGAATAGACTAAATGATTCTGTTGACTGAAGTAAGACGAGCATTACCTTATATATCACAAGCACGTAACACAGGCAGGAATATCTAGGGGTATTTTCATCTATTTTTAACATGCTTACCTGGGAATATCAAGTTTAACCCTTAAAGGACGGGCTGATTTTGCACCACGCATCGTCCTGACAGCAGTGCAGTACAGACATTTGGTAGTAATATCTGGTTGAAATGCTTTTTTTTTTAACTTTTCACCTGCATTTACTCATTCCTCCATTGATTTTGATGAATAAAAAAGTTAAAGTAAATGATCTATAGGTTTCTGACATGGTTTGATATGTATGTCTTTTCTCTACTTTTTTTTTTTTTTTTTTTGGGGGGGGGGACTTTTTTAGAAGTGGAGTACTGCTGAAAGTAACCGGGTTGACCCAGAACGAATTCCGTTGTAGCCACTTTTCTAGCTGTGCCAAACCGAATCATAAGGTATCTATACAACAACCGAGAAAAAAATATGAAGAGATGGGTGATGCCAGCTAATGGCGAGCACTTTAATCAAATTAGCTCTTACACCTCTCTCCGTTTGCACTTTGCAAGAGATTCCCATATCCAATATATTCCTGTGCCATCTCCTCCCCTCTGTCTTGGGTGACATGTCGCTTCCTCTTCCTGATTCTAGTGCCTGCGGGTGAGATGAGCCGAGGTTGGTAGGACCCTGCGGTTAAACATACACGCGTATAATGTCAATAGTAGGCAATTCATTTCGACTGAAATCTATCCGAGCTGACACCTGTAGGCAGCGCGGCGCTGGAATCTCAACTCTGAACTTCTTGCTTCTCTGCGGGGGATATTCCAACACGATAGAGACAGGAAGCATCCAGGAGCCCTTCAACCATCTTTTCCTCTTGCAATATCTGAGCGTCACAAAAATTAACCGTGGGGGGGGGGGGGAGGTAGGGGATAGAGAAAGAATGAAGACGAACAGACAGACAAATACAGAGGGAAAGAGAGAAAGAGAATGACAAACATACAGACACACAGACATTCACATAGACACACAAAGATACACACGCAGACAATGGGAACGAAATATCTTTGTGCCTATATATACGTAAATATAATTATTGATATTCTTCCATTTCTTTCAATTTCATTTCAACCTGTTTCAGGTTTGTTTTATTGTAGCTCATAATAGAGCAAGAAAAAAAAATGTAAAAAATTGCACTTGATTTATTTTTTTTTTAAAAGAAGAATTGAATTCACTTGAATTGAATAAAAACACAGTTTTAGCTTATGCAAAATCAACGCGTAATAATGTCTGCGGTTTAGAGATACAGTGTGCAGCTTTGTTGAAACGAATGAAATGGTTTCGTTTTAAGAATGTCTCATGAGGGAAAATCGCTGCCTTGTGCAAAGTTTTCCACTGCACGGTGCGTGTGTCTGAGCGTATGACTGGAACTAATCGATAGTCATAATCGTGAAAGTCGTAAGGATCGATCGATGCCGCTGTTTATTAAATTACGAGTCGTAGCAGGAGTGCATGTATTGATACTGACGAGTAAATTGCTGTACTGGTGGCTCACCAGCCATCTGGACGACCGGTTCGGGGATCGATCTACTAATGTTCTTTTCCGGTATCTTTAAAGACCCAGTGCTAGAGAGCACCACGGCCAAAGGGCGCCACTCCGAGAGAGCGCCACTGCCAGAGAGTGACGTAGTCGGGCACTATCTACTGTCGGTAAATGGAATGGACAATAGATGGCGGATGATCATCATAATCCTTCAGTGTGACGCTAGGTGATGTGATGTGTCAAAGTCAAGGAAAAGGGAACTCATATTAGCTTGTTCAATTGCGGCTACTTCAAGATCAATCTCTTTCCTTCCTCTTTAGTAAGTGATGCCTGTGTAAGTGATCATAGATCCATCAGTGAAAGTGACACAGTCATATTAATTGTTGAACATTTCACCTTTATGTCTTTCAAAATGTCGGATTTTTTCATCTATCTTTGAGAACTTCATTAGTTTTTAAAGATGAACAATATGTCTAAGTCCTTCCAGTCTTGAAACGGCATGAGTTACTAGTATCACAAAGGAGTTGATTGGGTGGTATGCAAGTGGCAGGTTTAATAGACAGATGACATGGGAATGATGACACATTGTACTAAACGCTTATTATGTATATGGGGCCTACATCCTACAAGCTTTTGCTTTTTAGTAGATTCCTCATATTACACGATATTCATATGTCCTTATACATTTGTTTAGTTCAATTTCGAATTGATTGCTGTGTTAATCTTTTTTTTTTCGAAATCAAATGGAATGTAAAATTTGTACGAAAATGTGGAATATGGAACAATGAATGAAAAATGTAGTTCATTCGTCATTGTGCGTATCTGACGCTTGAAAATAGAAATATTTGATGGACAGCAAATAGTAAATTTACGGCCATGTCTGGAGCTCTCTATGTCACCGAAGAATACACTACTGTTCTTGTCGTTTCCTGTTTACTGGTGTGCTTTAAAAAATACTTTCTGCATTTCTCCATAAATGAAATGCTTTCAAACGGCTGGCGATTCGAAACTATCAAGTTATCCTGATATTTTTCTCTCAATAATGATAATAACTGTGGACTAAGGACGATTCGCTGTCCTTCGTACGTGTATGCAGGTCAACCGATTGAGCCATGAGCTGAGTGAGAGTACCGCAAAATGTGACGAATATAATGAGAGATTAATTTTCGAGAGTGAAGGGAGAAAGTGAAGAGTGAGCATGAAGGATGAAGAAATATTTCATTGCTCCATTCTGACTTTCCTTTGTGGTGTGTGCATGTTACGCTATTTATTGTGTGCTTTATTTGTGTGTTCATTTGTATGTGTTATTAGCGATAACAGTACAAGTCAGGTATAGTGACTGCAAACATATCGAGCATAGTCTAAATGTTGATCGATTTTTTTTTTTCTGGAGAGTAGTTGAATTGCAAAGAGATATGTGGTTTGAATTGCTTTCATATTCGTCAATGGATGTCTGAATTATGCCAAGCCCTCCGAATATAAATGACTGATTATGGGTTTGGACTACAGCGTTATCAACTCGCAGTACAAAGACTATAGCATGCTATTTAGCTACACTCTTTGCACTCATGGAGAGCGGGGCACCGCTGGGTAGATTTCTTTTGACACTGAATTAGCATTACTTATCACCAATCATTGCCATATTATTCTGCAAGGTTGAAGCAAAATAAAATATATTCGTTTTCAAATGGATCAGCATGCGTTTCCGCCAACTTTCGTGTTTTCTATTCGTCAGCTTGTTTCCTTGTGACGAATCGACATGGCGGTAAATGTCGTGGGGAGCGTGTTGATGTTATTAACTTTGCATTTTAAGGTCACCGTAGAAGTCGGTGTACTTTCCTTCCTTGCAGTTTTATTGCATCTGTCTAGAGCCGATAAAATGATTGCCGCTGCATCAATCAATGCATACGTGCTTATATAATCATAGAACTGCGGAAGCTCAACTTGCAATTTAAAGTCATACTCATGTTCGCTTTGGCATGTTTATCCAACAAAGATTTTAGCCATTGTCTGCAGAAACTAGGCAAATAGATTGACATGATTGAAATTGTCACAAAGAAGGATTCGATTACATTTACTGTAGGGCCTAAATAAACAAGAATCAATGGATACTTGTTTTTTAGGCCCTACTCGTATAGAAGTGTTTTCCCCTCTCTCTCTCTCTCTCTCTCTAGTTCTTGCTCTCTGTACATACATCTATCTATCTCTTACACAAACATACAAACACACAAACACATTTCTATTTAAAGTGATCGCCTTCATGTTGTGGATTGAAACTATTTCCCATTTGATATTAACATTTCTTTTTGTTCTGGTCTACATCTGCCATTCGAAGTTTTAGCCGTAAGTCAGATAACATGTAATAATCTCGAGCAAAGATGCAGCACGCAAGAAGCCCAGATCCTCTGAATTTCTTCTGACTTAATCTAGTTGATTCATTCCACATCTCGAAACATTACTAGCATGGAGTAACAATTCAGTAAACATTGACTTCCGCCTTATAATAAATAGAGAGTGCGGCAGTCTCGTTAGCGATGACCGCCTGAACGGAATGAGCTTCAAGTTTCTACATCGAGGGAGAACGCCAGCACTCTTGAGCTTATCTACTATAGACAACTTCTCAAATATCACAGCAGCGCCATCTTATATTTGCAGCTTGTGTTTGATGTCAATACACGGACACTTCAGCTACCAGTGTAACATAGAAAGTAGCCTGACACCTCCTACTATTGCACTATACTGTAAGCGGCGTTTGCCGTGTACTATGGTGCTGTTATCTTGAAATAGATCGATGACGGCTAAAGAATATCGATAGGAATGGGGTGTACTGATTTCACTTGATCCTGGGCTCGAAGAGGACCCATAAGTTCGAATCGATTAACATGGCTATCCTCTGAATTGTACTAGTTTTTTTTTTAAATCTATTTCCCACTATGTGTGATTACTCCTTATCTTTTCCCAGCAGGAATAAACACTAAGTGTATGTACAAGAATTGAAAATGATTACAAATATAGTTATGGGTTAAAATTCAAAAGTGTATACAGTGAGAGCAAATTGTACCTTCACGAATAAACGCACAGGGAATTGTCATGGATACTAGTAATCATTATGCGCTACACACAGATCGCAGTTTACAATATTATTGTCATTATTATTATTATTAGTAGTAGTAGTAGTAGTAGTAGTAATAGTAGTAGTAGTAGTACTATTATCATTATCATTATTATCATTATTATTATTATTATTATTATTATTATTATTATTATTATTATTATTATTATTATTATTATCACTATTATTACATTAGCATTACTGTCATTATCATTACTGCTATATTTTCTACCAAGTCCTGGGTGAATCAAAACAATGGTCCATCTGCGCCATGTTTGTACGCATGTCTTGAAAACACTTAGAGCACATGACATTGTTATGTGTGAATATGCAGATGTACGTGTACAAATGCCAAACATTCACTTTTCACAAACAGGCTTATGTAACCTCGAGAATAATATGCGTTTGAGGACCCCTTTAAAAATCTGTCCTAGCTATACATGGAAGGGCAATCCTTCCCATGAGTAAAGAATGAATAAATGGACTAGAATAAAGTTTGCTTTGGTCATGTTCTTTAACAGTAAAGTTGTATAGAGGAATAGAATTAGTTATCTAAAATGAGACAGGGTTTGTGTCGTGGATCATAACGTTTGCTCACTTTATCCACGATCCAACTGCTTCTAGGGGAAATCGTCGCTGCGAGTTTTGCTTTTGTTTTCCTTTTCTAAACCAGTTATTATTGACGTGATATAACATCGATGTTGAACACCAGTACATTGACTTTCCCTACAGACTTAAATCATACCAGTTCTTCACTGAAATGGATTCGTTGCAAATATTTGACCAGCGATAGTAATATTCAGGGCAAATGCAATAAATGAACTCCATGTCAATCCATGTGGGACAAGCAGTACACTCTGATCGTTCTTCTCTCACGCCATAGCCTGGGTGTCTGTCCGTCTCCCTCCCTCCCCTATCTCTCCTTCTCTTTCTGCCCTACCCCCCCCCCCCCCCTTTCATATTATCTCATGCTACATTTTGGTGGGAAATTGAACACCAAAAGAGAACGGGCTTGTGCATCTGGATTCCCATACGACCTGCACTGTGTTTACATTCGCGCCATCAATAGGTTCCTTTTTTTCTTCTTTTTTTTTTTTTGCTTGAAGATTCCTCTTAGACGGGTTTCTTTTACGTTTATTTCTTTAGGAATTCAGATCATTGTTTTTCGTTTCCAATTTACATTTTCATACTGCTGTTGCATCTGTATTTTAGACTTTGTTATGCATTTTTAGTAATCCATGGGACGCAATTCTAAGAATGTAGCTATTGAGAGGACTGATATCCTATCCTACCGTAGCATCATCTCTTTACCAGAGTTTTATGAGTGCGTATTGTGACTCTATTCTTTTAGATCGATGGTTTGCGAAAGTAATGGAAGAAGTCCGAGGAAAATATGTTGGGTAGTATTATACACGCTGATTAGCTATGTTCAACAGAGCCAAAAACTACATTCATAAGTCTGGTTCCATACTTATGATACTGAATTACCGTAAGAAGTAACACAAGGCACTCTGCAAGGGCTCAAAATGGAGGCGTAGCTCAGCCTGTCATTGCTGGAGGGATCGTTAGTCATAGGTTTGTTGGTCATATAGGTTTGTCTATCATTATTTGAGGTCCGATTGGTCATAGGTTCATCTATCATTACTTGAGGTGCAATTGCTCGTAAGTTCGTCTATCAATGCTTGATGTGCGATTGGTCATAAATTCGCCTATCATTGATGGACGGAGTCGTTGGTTATAGATTCATCTATCATTGCTGGGCTTGGTACTTGGTCAAAGGTTCGTCTATCATTCCTGGAGTTGTCAATGGTCATAGCTTCGTCAGTCATCGCTGGGGGACACAATATAAATATACATAAATAAATAAATAAATAAATATATATATATATATATATATATATATATATATATATTATACATATCACTTACACTGCAGGGTTAAGATTATCACTACTGTCGATGACTGCTCGACATGAGCTGTAGTGTCAAGTGGCCAAGGGTTGCTTTAGTGGCGGAGACAGTTCACCTCAGATCAAGTAATGAAGGAATTATGAGAGGCTGACTCGAAGAATAAACACGTCGGTGAGGAAAAATAATTATATACGTTCTACCCTCTTTGCCTCGCTGCGAGGGAAGAGCGATGGCAGCGTACACATGTTTATTACATTAACTGTAATTCACCGTCTTCCAGCTCCCCTCAATTTGCATACGAAACTTTGTACCAAGGCACACCAGGGGAGGGAAAGAGATGGGGGTGAACATTAAACCGCAAAGAACGGTTGAAAAGGCGTTGTGTGTCTACGGTCACAACCAGGTTTGAAAAAAAAAAAAAAATCTGTAGGCAAATTAGTGGTACGAGCTTACAAAAAAAAATATGTCTTCAAATACATTGCAAGAAATCATAGAAAAATGGAGCACTGATGACAGAAATGTTAAAGTACACTGCTTGTGTCGAGTATTCAGGTCAGGGAGGCATATTGCACACATCTGCCAATGTGATACTCTGTTTCAATGAATGTCATTATTTACAGCACGATCTGAAGAGACATGTACGAGATAAGAAATGGAGAATATGCAGCACATTTACCGATCTCATTCACATTTATATGCAGTAGGCCGGTCACAATGTAGGTCGCGTTAGTATTGTATCAATGAACCCTGTTGCCGTATCGCATGTTAAACTTGTTTCGAGAAAACACTCGCACACACACACACACACACACACACACACACACAAATTGCCTTTTTCCTTAGATTGCTTTAAACATTTCGTTATCATTAAGTGGTTGGAACCCAATATATCGATTTCTAAAAAATAAATGAATAAAATAGATGATAAAATCTTCAGGTTTCTCTGTCAATCTTTATATCCTATACAGCTAGGATCTCTTTTTTCATTTCTGCTTTCTGAATGTTTTTCTTAGATTACAGAGTACTTACATTTGTTGAGGTCTTATTTTATTTGTCAAATATTGACAATTAGCAGACAATCTTAACTGTCCTAACGATCCTCGTTCTAAATCTTTGTATCTCTGTTATATTCTCCTTCCCGTTTTGCTCTTTTTCGATGTCTTTAAAGGACATCAAATGATTAAATGTCATTAAGTGGCATCGCTGTCACTCGTTATTGTAGGGGTTACTCTAACTAAACGCTCCCACTAAAAATACCACCATTTCTGGTATTCCCACTCTTCTTTGTTCACTTTGAGGATTAATGGTGTGGGCTTATCTACTCAGGGTTGCCTTTTCAGTGTTACGTAGCATGGCTCTCCCAGAGGGTCCTACCATTACTATTACCCCAGCATGGACAAGGTTCCCATTTATACACCTTAGTTGAGAATGACATTATGGGTAAAAACATCTTGTCCAAGGACGTAAGCACTCGACATGTATGGCAGGACACGAACTCACGATCACTGTTTGAAAGCCAAGAGTCGTATCCACTATACCACAGTGTCCCCATTGATGCACCTTTGTTGCACTTTCTATGTCTCACTGTACCAACAAACTGTTAGCAGCTATGTTAGTTTGGTGGAGCTACCCTACCAACCGGACAGTTTCCAGACTGCCAGATAAGGATCGTATCCTGAAGTTGCCAACTCCAAATGCAATGCAATAATCCACAGGATAAGAAAGAAGTATGTATACTAATGGTTGAAACCGAGGGTTGAAGCTTGATAAAGAGAGAAGTGCAAGCAGATATTGATCCAGGAGAGTTAATATGACCGAGGAGGTTCGTGTATGTCATTTAAGTGGGCAACGTTATAAACTACGACTTTGGTCTTCTCTCGTTCAATAAAGAGGAGATTGACCGTCTCGACCGCTGAGAGCCTAAGAAACGAAATACCTGCACAAGCATGCAACTATTCATTTAGAAAAAAAGAAAGAATGTTGAAATTATACTCCTCACTATACTGTAATCCATGCGGATTGCCTTGCACCAAAAATAGTTTAAGTCACCGTAAACATACAGGCAAAGTCTTTGCACACCAATACAAACATCGAAAAATCATGACCTACAAATTAATCAGTTGCCATTCAACCCTATAAACAATTATGTATGATTTGGGTTATAGCATTTCAGGAAGATTTTGAATTTCTTCAAGAACACGATCCTATACCAAGTTCATACTTTCTAGTTACGAGCGTCTTGGTAGCTGTGATTATCCCTCTTTGTTTTAGGGTTTTGGAATGTTATAAAGTATGTTTCTCCTCTGAGTTCTCTGCAATTCAATATGAGACGTTTGTCTGTAAGTCTTATCTTGTTCCCGTTTTCAGGGACATTACAATGAGGATTATCTTTCTTTATTATTTGAAATGCTGCAAATCGAAACAAAGGAATTCAGCTTTCATTCTTTTTTTACACGTATGATTGCTTTATGCATTGTAAATTTTTTCACTTAGATTTACGGGCATTGCTGTGTTTCGACGACCTGACCAATAAGTTGATATCTACTGAAGACAGCCATGAAGGTTGGTACACTGCCTTGCCTAGGGTGATGAACGCGGCAATAACTGTGGGTAGTAAGAAGAGCCATCTTGTGGGTGAAGAAGTAATTCAGACGTCCTCGTGATGCGCGAAATCGGAAACAAGACTGGAAATTAAACAAATATTCGAAAACGAAGATTCGATTCAAAATTGCTTCACTGGAAGTGTCTCAGAGCTTCTGGGTTGTATGAACATGCTTGTCGGCGTCCTTTGAAGAGATATCAAATACGCGACAACATGACATGCCATTCCCCTTACGATATCACCAGGGAGGTTATGTCCGCAACACTCTAAAACGAAGCCTCTCTCTTCCTCTTTGTATTCCCTTTAAGTCCTACCCAGAATGACACACATTCTCTCTCCCTCTCTCTCTCTCTCTCTCTCTCTCTCTCTCTCTCCTTCTTGGCAGGTAGTGTGAAGGGAGACAGAACTCGCTATCAACTTACTAAATCAATGTCCGTTTGCTTTTGTTGATTATAAGCTGTCAAATACAGACGATGCAGAACTAACATTAAACAGCCCAACGTTATGTACTAACACATTGACTTATGCCATCGTTAAAAGTCAGCGCTGTTTCCCATGTTTATGAATCTAAACACTAACATAAGAACAACCAACCAATCTAACATTTATCCATAAAAGCAATAAATACGTTGTGTGTGTTTTTTTTTCTCTCTCTCTTTCTGTCCAGCCTATCTCATTCCTGTCTCTTCTCTCCCCACCCTACCCACCTCACCCCCGTTCCTCCGGCTGTAGTAAAGTAGAACCACGTCCCAGATCCACGGGAGCCAATTATTCCATCGCTTACAAGCCGGATATTGCGAGAGACCCAGCTGTCCACAACACACGTATCGTTCACCTCCATGACAAAGTCAACTCTATAAACTATGAAGGGCTGTGAGGACAGAGATTATTTTCAAAATCTATTCCAGGTTTACCACAGACAATGCTTCAATTCGCAATTCTGCGTTTTTACCCCTTAACGCCAGATAGATATCCTCCCAAAATTATACCTACTTATAAAACAAGTCATAACGTAGTTCATGTCGTCGCTGTACATTAGATAAGATAAGATACACCGCATTCAACACTTAACAGCGTTAAAATATACAAATATTGCACCTCTCCAATATCTAAATGTGAAACTGTAGCAAGCTGTTTGTCAGTTTCTACCCGAAATTAACGTGGTGTCAAAATATGTTTGATTCCTGTAAAAGTCATGTTATGACTCTCATAATTGTAAAGTTTACAGCTCTAAGCAATGACACTGATAATCTGTCGTTTTACCTCCCAAGACAATGAAACCGTGCACCAATTTAACGCTTCAAGACGATGCCTATATATTGTTCTGAATGCCAAACCCTTCTAGCAACTTCTCGACTCCACCCCTAACCCTCTCTCATTTATCCCTCTTCTCCTTTCCCCCTCTCCCTCTCTCCTTCTCCCTTCCTGATCAAACGGCAGCGAATTGACTTTCAAAGAAAATGATATTGGCGTTGAAATTCGTAGGCACGACGAGCAAGTCTTGGCTCAGGAGAGAAGAGGACAGGTCACAGTGCAGGGTCACCACTAAGATCCCTGATGATGTCAGGAGTGCCAAATAGTCTTCTACGGTGAATGGCAAAGGGAGATTTCAAATTTCTTGAGCAGGCTATCGGTCTCCGTGGATGAGAAGCACGATGTTGAGTTTTGTCCGTGATGATAAATCTCTTCCACAGATTAGTTGTGGCGTGCCTTTCTCACACTGACAACTATGTTGCTTTTGTCATGCGACGTGTTTCGGACACATCACACTTTTTTTTTTCGTTCTGCCGATCTCTCTGTAAGCTAGACCGGCTACGAAAAATAGAAAAGAAGAAAGAATTTTAAAGTCTCAAGTTTTGTGTCTACAGGAATTTCCTTCAACACCTGCTCCAGTAGTTTAGAGTAAGACAACAAGGTTGGTGGTTTTGAAACATGTAACATTGATGCTCATAAATACTTCAGCAGCAGTGTCATGCAGTGTAGGGAAAGAGCAGCGTGAATCAAAATGATATATTGTTATAGGACCCCTTTTGGATGTCACTCAATAAACTCTTGGGCAATACCGTCATAAGGGAGCATGGTAATATAGATATTCATATTTAAGTGATTCTGGATTATCAAACGAGGTCCCGGGTGCAAATCAAAACTTGACAGGAAGTTGAAGCTCTATGCTCCTCACGGCAATGGTATACAATAAAGGGTCTATTATATCATAAGTAGTATTTATCGTCAACCTGTGAAGGTGCAGAGGAAAATGTGCACATTGTATGCAACGTGTGTCTGCAACACAGTAGCTGCAATTTGCTGTTCAAAAAGGTATGGTAAGCATGTTTTTCTGCCAACCAGTGTTGCTTCCCTTGTAATGTCTGTCTTCACAGAGACGCGAGGTAAGGAGGGCTGTCGGCGGCTGGTCGCCTCGGCCAACCCGCTGCACTCCGCTGATTACAGCCTGCTAATGACACGGTATTGACTGATGCAGTGCTCCTTCTTTAACAAGATTGATTTACAGTGTAGGCTCAATTAACTACCAGCAGTCTACGTCACTGCGCTTGAATATACACTTTTAGTCTTGACATTAATTTGTGCAGACCCTTACTTACATTTTGACTATAATTCATCCATGATTCGTTTTCGCCCACTGTTGGTAATTCACGTCGAAGGTACATGTGACGTTCATGTTCCGAGAATACAGCAAGTTTAAAGCACTTTAAACGTCAGTTTGGTGTTCAGTACAAGTCACTTCCTTTATTCCTTTCAGACAATGCTCTTTCTTCTTTGTTTTAGCCATTTTTTTACATGCCCCTGACATGGGCAACTGTTTACTTTTGTAGTTTATACAAATTGATGGTGAATGATATAAATTAACTGGAATATGTCGAACTAAATCAAATGTAACCACTATCAAAGGTAATAAGGGAACTCCGCTTTTGATGCGACATGCTATCACAGTAGACTGGAAAACAACATGTAACACTGCCATATATTTTCTTTGAATTGTGAAAAGACGTCATATTAAGGTAGGGTTGATTTTTACTGGAAACAGGTAAAATGTGTTGAGATTTGAGTCTGATATTTGAAAAGTGTAGAAAGAAAAGGACAAGAAAATTCTCATAAACACATGAGGAATATTCTGTTTCGTTAATCTTAGGATCACGGATGTCAATGGATATATCAGTCATTTTTTTTCCTCATTATCACTGACAGTCGCTTTTAATATTTTGTCAAGAAATTCGCATGGAAGTGCGTTTATGTTATAGTAAATGACATACGTAACAATGTATTCCCTGTCGATAAACAATGTTGCCACATTAAGATGTAGCTTGTAAGTAGGACCAGGATCACACGCATACGACGCAGTGTAAGTAGAACCCGTGAATGATTCGCAATGAATTGCAAATCAACTTTTACCGTCAATAATCAAAATAAGATTCCCTGTCAGCTTGTAGGTTTTTGTAGCAGGCATACATAGATGAGATAACGATATCTCGATTTTCTAGGATCTAATGTTGAAATATACAAGAGATTGGTATTAGGGAAAAGAACAGAAACACGAAATTAAAAACAAACAAACCTGATATCCATTGCTTAGATATTCAATATAATATCTATGAAACATTATTTCCTACATCTACACAACACGGTAGTTTGTAGTATTCTTACTTATTTATTTTAGCTCGATTTAGTGTCTCTGACATGTCTGAAGTACTATCAGGCGAAAAAATCCTCAAAAGATAAGAATATAGTCCAAACCCACTCAAAGTGTCATCAAAGCATGAATTTTAATTTGATTTATGTACTGGAGAACGTGTGAGGGTATACTGAAAAGAATCAATCCCAAAATGCTGGTGCATGTCACGAGCTCAACTCCCACGAGTCATACAGCCCACGAGTGATACAGTCTCACTAGTTAGACACTTAGTGAACAAGGACCTTGAGCTCGACACCAGGCAAACAAGGCCCACGAGTTCGACAGGCAAAAAGGGCCCACAAAAAGGCCCACAAAAATATATACCGTCATGACATCACGTGGCCTAATGTAGGCAGCATCGGTCTCGTGGGCCTTTTCCCGCAGTGTCGAGCTTTGGGTATCATTTGCCTAGTGTCAAGCTCATGGGCCTTATTTGCCTATTGTTGAGCTGGTTAGCCTTTTTTGCCTAGCGTGGAGAGCGTGGAGAGCGTCTCGTGGGCTGTATGACTCGTGGACCTTGTTTCAATATCGAGCTCGATGGGTGTGGAGCTCGTGGGTGTGGAGCTCGTATGGGTGTGGAGCTCGTGGGTGTCCCCCAAGAAACACCACACTGCGCTTGAGGAGGGAAGAGGAGAAAAGACAGTTAGATGTGAAGTGAGGGAGAACGAAAGAGGAAGGGAGAGGGAGATAAGAAAGAGAAGCAGAGAAAATGGAGCAGAAGCCTTAATGTATAAAGACTAGTTACACTTCCATATTGTGTGTTCTTAGAAAGTGTCACATGATAAATTGCACTTGAAGATATATTGGATCAATAGGAACGGAAATCCTTAGTCACAGCTTCAGAAAAAAAATAACTTATTTAGTTTCAGTACATGCCAATTAGTTAAAAACGACGCATGCTCATACATTATCTTTTCGAAGCCCCGTTTTTTTTTTCCAGGCAGACAAGCCCTCGTAGTATTGACTTAGAACTCCCCATGCCTCACAAAGATTTCGTAGGAATACGTACGTTTCCATCAGTATGACTTCTCATGAGCTTATCAATCTATTTGAGACAACATAATTGTTCAAATGTAAGATAACAAGAATTTGAATCTGTGTTTTTGTTACATATACATGTATATATTTTTCATGAAAGCTATACCATATACAAAGCAAAGTTCTACAATTGCAAATGCAGTCCTTATTTTCGTGCCTGCCAGATCGAGAAACATGGCCTCCGTAAAGAACGGTTGTAACATCGTAAAAGGCCGAAATAATGGCAAGCTTATGTCATTGTATGTACGGAAATATCTTAAGTGAAGCGGCGCCAAAATGTCATCTGAAATCTTCCATCCATCCAAATCAATTCTTATGGCTACAATGATCCATCTAAAGTGTTCTGCGTTAACTTTATGATGAATTGGACAAAATGTAGAACATTGCCTGACAGTGCTAATCGTGGTCAAAAAAAAAAAGATTTGGCAAGACTTTGAAAGCTCTTGTTAAGAGTAATTTAAAAAAAAGGCGTAATAATTGACGAGGATTTCGTTATGAAATTGACCTTCTAATATTTTTGATATTCAGGGGGCATAGTCGTGATGCATAACAGATATCCACATTGTCTACCTTTTATATTTGACTTTAATGGCCCTGACATTTCACAAATTCATTGGCGACATATTTATTGACTCTCAGTGTGGGCCTGCAGGACTGTCATTATCCAGACATCACTACACATAGGCGTCGGTTCAGCCGTGCATGCTACTTTCTAACTTACCTTCCACATCACTAGATGGTCATGAAAATTTTCTATTAGGTTAGGAAGTCAACCATATCTAGTTACTGGAGAAAAGTCGTTTCTGTTATCCTCAGAGTATTTAGTAATTTTGGATGGTCAACAACAACAACAACAACAACAACAACAATTTTTTTTTAATACTCAAGATGTATGTGTTGTGAGAATGCGGTGTGGCAAAACTACCAAGACACCTATTTGGCCTAAAACATGTGGAATCCCGACCCTTCGTCCAGAAACCGAGAAGCCACTACCTCGCTCACTCAGCCACACTTCTCGAACCGCTTTGTCCATGTACACCTAATCAATGCGCACCTGTCTAGAGCTCTTCACAGCGGGTTCTTTCTCCGGCGCGCTTTCTCTGACGGCCGAGCTAACTCTCGATCGATTGATCGATCACACAGAAGGCCCTCTTAAACCGCTATCGGCAAACTTTAAAGATTTCAGATATTTGTCGACGGATGCCGGTATACGTGCCACTAAAATGATGTTTATTCTTCTTGCCAGCAGTAACCCCGTGTAAAATAAAACTTATCTTACATTAGTACTCATAAGTAGGCCTACTTTCAAAATGAGGCGACAAAAATGAATGATGAGTCTGTCTGTGTTCTCTTAAAAAGGCGAAAAATGCACATATCACAAATTATTTTCAAATGAATGAGTACATCTGGTCATTAATCTTGATGAGTATATGTCTGTTTTTATTTTGTTTTGCAGAATGATACGCGCAACCCTCCACATGACAGAGCTTGGTAATACTTCATGAAAACTAAGATTTAACTGAAAGACAAACTCTTCAGAAAAAAAAAATATAGGTAAGTGTTACACGGAAATATGATATGATAAGTGAGACTTTTTGAATCTAATGAGAAGTATCCTTGGAATCCTTCTCTCTGCCTTATTTCCATTTGTTCATTATCTTCTGCTATGAGACTGAGCTGTCAAGACGACTCCTATAATTGAAAGCCAAGGTTGCATGAATAAATGAAAGACTTGTATGTGTGAGTCCGTGCGAAGGTATAATAATCATATACCTACAAACGGCATAGCGATACACATAGATTCATTGCAAGCACGTACATATGGATATAGAAAGTAATGAATACAGATACCTAGAGATATATAGAGAAAGGGGAGAAAACTAAGGACTCTCTGAGAGAGAGAGAGAGAGAGAGAGAGAGAGAGAGGGAGAGAGAGAGAGAGAGAGGGTGGCATTAAGGACGTTTGCAATTGAACAGTTCAGTGTAAACCGGAAATGAAGTATCATTCTACTGAAGTAAAAATGCTTAGACAAAGTCAGATACATTAAGACGAAGCTGGCTTGTCTTAGTCTCTTTCCTTCCAACTTCTTCTTTCTTATGGTATGTGAGGGATCTGAGAGCTTAAATATTACGCCATCATCCCGGAAATTTCACGATAAATGAAGCGTGAAAATACTCTTTTCCAAATATCGTCTTCTGCTTGGAAAGGCAAGATGACACCTCTCTCTCGTCGCAGACGGCAGTCTCAGAGATCGGCTTGAGGCGAGATATCTATTAAGAGCGCCGAAATGCCTCTGCAAGAACTCCTGGGGGTTACCCAATTTAGTGAGCAGGGCAGGCAGGCGAGTAGGCGTGTAATTTGGGCAAGTTTGCCTACCCTTCTTCATTAAATCATGGGCATTATTCATGTGGTAAATTAGGCTGTTAGACTTGGTATCATTGCTAGGAGGAATTAAGGAGTGAGAAAGATGGCGGTTATCTCTGTCGGTGGCTGGAAGACACGGCAAAGCGCATAAAGTAGAGATAATCTCATTCCAAATTAATATCAGTTTGTGTTTTCAATGTGCTATGTTGTAGTTTTCCATCCTCCATAAGTCCTGACTCTTACCCTAAACAAGTACCCCACCAAACAAGGAGGCCAAGACATACCGTTTCAAAACGTCGAAAGAAAATGTGTGTGGAAGGTATATGTGGTAGTACACGTATCACTAACAATTTTTTCTTTGTCCGATATAATGATAATGATGATACATACATAACCGAAGAAGATGAAATACAAAGAGATAAAGTTGACAGACTGTGTTGCCTGTCTTTGATTCCATCGTATGATAACTGCAGTATGCTAAACGTTATTATGAGTAACGAGTGTTGCGCTTTGCAGTTGCCCTTATACAAGTGCTTAACGTTATATACTATGAAGGCCTAAGAGCACCAAGTATTTGTCCGAGGAAAATAAAACCAACAACAAAACAAAGACAAACATTTCCAAAGAGACTGACTCCATACAGAGTGTTACCTTCCAAGGTATTTTTGTGTGGTCAAGGTAAGATGATGACGTAATATGAGACAAGTTTAATGCATCCTTAACCCAGTAGCACGCCTCGTGGTGTCACGATTTCAAGCCTGAGGCCATCTGTATACCTATCACTCCGGTATTGGAAGACGATACTTGTGGCACAAAATGGCCAACAGTTCTCATCCTGCCTAGGTTAGGCGTCAGGGGATAGTCACCTCGCATGACTATCAGAAAATCGTCGGGGGTTACCAACATGACACGCACAGAGTTTTCATGTCTTTTTGCTCGGTTGTATGGTTGTTGGTCTAACCTACGATCAAAAAAGCCTGTAGATACCTATGTTATCTTCTTCTTTTTTTGAGGGGGGGGGGGGGGGTTATCCCCTGGCGCTTCGGATCACCGAATTAGCTCATTACCCTGTCATGACACACGAATTGAAATATATCGTAACTCTTGTATAGTCTCAGAATGTTTTAGTGATGTTTTGTTTTTGTTTTTGTTTTTTGGCTCGTGGTAAAGGTTTGGAAACATATCACTCGTGTCTTTCATCCCGATCAATATTATGATGTACACACATCTATACATCTACACGATTCAACTATATCGTATGAAGAAAGTACAACAGCGTAGGTATTAGCACCATCGATTTCAGTGAGAGTGCCCTAAAAGTCCTCACAAGCTACAGACAGGGGCCAAATAAAGAGCGAAAAGTGACTTACATATCTATCAGAAATGGATTAACGTTCTCAGTTAAATAATATCTACAATAGACATAACTGGTGCATATCAGAAAAGTTTTCTAATGCATACATGGCGAACATAAGGATTTGATAACGATGTGTAGTTAACACGTCCGACTTCTGGCCGGTGATATCATGCACTTTAAACGAGAACTTGAAGACGAAAGGCAGCAAGGGCTGTAAGAGATTTCGAGTGGCATATCGACGGCATTTGTGTCACCACTCGTCGACTCTCGGACGGGTAACCCAATCTCCGCGCTAGCCTGCTTTCTCGCGCCTGCTGCTTTGCTAACTATTCATTGCATTTTTGGAGAAGTATCTTGATATACACTTTTGCAGAATATTTCTGCCTCTTCCCTGCACGGAATAGACACCGGGTAAAGGAATCGTTAAGAATATGCTCATAGACTACATGGATGAACGTTGACCCTTGGTGCATGTTACGGTGTTTCCATCACGTTTACTGCGACCTGTATTCAGGACAAACTTTTCATGGCTTCTGGCCACAGTCTTAATTGTCCCTTTCCTAAATATGGCTTATTTATAGATTTGCTTAATTATTCTTTATTGAGGCTCATCACGCACTCACAGAGAGAGCTCCTCGTCTATCATTAAATGTTATCTTAATGGAACAATTTCTGTAAACTTTATTTTTTTAAAGATTTGTTCCTTATTCTTTGTAAAGACTATAAGCAGTCGTTAAAAACTACTCCCCTTCACTTTGTTCTTTGGTACCTGCGAGCTCGGAGGGAATTTCTGATACATATGTGCTGCATGCTTGTAGTGTATTTTCTTCTCCACTTTCACTGTGTATTTAATCCCTTCACAGTATCTTCCACCTCAGCCTTTGATTCAACCTGTGCACTGTTTCGTCGTCTATTTCATTCACCCCTTGGTGTATGTATATCCGCAATGCTTCGTGCATCTTTTCATGTGACAAATAATACCACAATGCTACAGCCTTTTCAGAGCACTCCATTTTAACACATTATCACATTAAGGGGGTTTGGTGAAAGAGTTTAAGTAATCCAGTGCTATCAAATGTGAGCTTCTCTCGGCAGGTTTGACCTCCATTGAACAGTGGATATTTTTGGTATTATGAAAGAACCAAAGTCTGAAAGGAAAAGAAAAGAAAATGAAACGCCTAATTGGCGATAGCATGAATAAACAAAAGAAAACAAAGCTTTTATGGCAAAAAAAAAGGTTAGTCATGAATGCAAAGATTTTCTGTCTGTGGAGAGCAGTTTGAATAAATAATCAGTCTTTGAGTCCAAACTAATCGGGAGCTCCTATCTTTGTTTCTTTTGTGCTTCCAGGTTTTAAATATCCACTGTTCAAGGGGCAACCCGGGCGCACAGAAGGCGGGAAGTAGCACAAGGTAGTCTGATTCATCTACTAGATCTCTAAACCACAACCAACCATGCAGATGCCAACGATACCAGCGTTCAACATGGATGATACCAAGGAACGGATGACGGAGTTTATCGGAACAGCCAAGACCAGGATCAAGAACCCGGTGACTCAGAAGAGATTTATCTTGGTGATTGTGTGCATAGCTCTCCTGTTGGACAATATGCTGTATATGGTGATAGTTCCTATCATCCCTGACTATCTTCGGTCAATAGGAGCCTGGGAGGTAGAAACCACAAGCCAAGCGAAGTACAACGAGTCCATCTACGGCAACTGGTCCAATTCTACCCAAGATACATCGGTAGAGTATAAAAACGAAGACGTTGCCATTGGAATTCTCTTTGCCTCCAAGGCTATTGTCCAGCTGTTTATAAATCCTTTTTCGGGCACTTTGATCGACAAGATAGGATACGACATCCCCATGATGATAGGATTGGTGGTTATGTTCATTGCGACTACTGTTTTTGCATTCGGAAAGAATTACGGGGTGCTCTTCTTCGCTCGAAGTTTACAGGGAGTTGGATCTGCCTTTGCGGATACTGCAGGCTTAGCCATGATTGCAGATAGATTTACCTCGGAAGAGGAGCGAAGCCGTGCGCTAGGAATAGCGTTGGCATTCATTTCCTTTGGGTGTCTCGTAGCGCCACCTTTTGGAGGTATTCTCTACGAGTTCGCAGGAAAGGTTGTTCCTTTTATGATTCTTGCTTTGATATCTCTTTCCGATGGTTTTATGTTGCTCTTCGTTGTGAAACCATACGCAGAGAGAAGATGGCAGATGCCGAGGGGAACACCAATCTACAAGTTGATCCTGGATCCCTATATTGCCGTTGCGGCTGGGGCGTTGTCCATGTCAAACGTCGCATTAGCGTTCCTGGAACCCACCATGTCCCTTTGGATGGAGGACACCATGCAGGCAGTCAGTTGGCAGACTGGGATCATCTGGTTACCAGCATTCTTCCCACATGTCATCGGTGTTATCATCACAGTGAAACTTGCGGCTCGATCACCCCATCAGCAGTGGTTGATGGCTGCTATCGGTATGGCCATTATTGGATTAAGTACATTCATTGTCCCGTTCTGCAAAACTTTCGGTGTATTAATCATCCCTCTCTGCGGCATCTGCTTCGGTATTGCCTTGGTGGACACTGCTCTTCTCCCTATACTGGGCTACCTTGTCGATGTTCGCCACAATCCTGTCTATGGGAGTGTCTACGCCATCGCCGACATATCATACTCGCTCGCTTATGCCATCGGACCTATCCTTGCCGGCCAGATTGTTCAAGGCGTGGGTTTCCTCAATCTCAATGTGATCATTGGGGTCTTCACCCTCGCGTACGTGCCAATGCTGTTCCTTCTTCGCAAAGTTTATGACATGAAGCCTCAGTCCCATGAGGATACCATTCTTCTTACAGAGGAACCAGCCACAGGGCTTTACCAGGCCGTCAAGGACGAATACAAACGTAACCAGCAGGATGGAAGCAGTAAGTCGTACACTCAGTACGATGGCTTTGGCATGGAGAAACTCGGCAACGGAAGGCTAGACGGAGCCTTTGAGGTGGAAAAGTCAGAGTCAAGCGACAATATCAACGGTTATGCTGGCTCACGGACAGATAGTGGTAAAAAGACCAAGATTCCATATGTGCACAAGGTTGTAGCTAGACAACAGGATTACAGCTCATTATCTGAGCAGGAAGACTGACACTAAATACTTACTGATAGAAACATCAACAACATTTTATGCAAAACATCTACTGTGAATAGAAGCGATAATGAAATCAAAGTACTTCGCAAAATATTTAATGCAGAATTTCCAAATGACAAAAGCGAGAATCTTTGTTGTTTGTTTGATGATTTAAGATATCCATCGTGGTTTGATCTAATGTTTATCTTTATCATGCGGACTATGTCTCATGAACTCAGTTTTACATACCCCATGTGTTGTTCGATCATAGTCTAAAACTCTAGAGAAGACGCGATGATACTGAGCATTACATGAATGTACTTTCAGCGACAAGCACGACATTGCATTTACGGTGGCCTAGGTAATTAGCCATGCCTTGACAACATAACACCATGGTGAAGATCGCTTGCCAGCCTGATATTGCGTGCCAAAACTCGCTGCGCAGGCAAGGTACAGCCATTAGACCCATGATGCAATATCGTAAACTCGGTCATATTCTTTGCCTAAGTGATTTACCGGCAGACTAAACGAATTCTCACGACGTTCTCCATATTTCCCCACCGCTCAAAGTCTTTAATGATTTTCAAAGATAGCATTTTAGATTCACTATACAGACACACCGCCAAGGAGTGACATTAACTATTTAAGAGGACTAATTAGCTGAAGCTCTGCATCTCTTCCGCCGATATCTTGTGCATCCATGCCAGAATTTAGAGGTACAGAAGACGTATAGTCTCAATGTACATATCAAATGTCTCCAAATTTAAGACCAATACTGACCATTTACAACCCAATCAAACGTTATTCTGGCTTCAAGATCATGGAGCCTGCACCCTATATTACTGAAAAAAAAAGATCAATGACATGAAAATATCAAGTTCAATTCTAATCGAGTTATCAAGAATGTGGATACATCATTTTATCACATCATGTACGGACTACGTGTGGTATTGTAGTATTTGGCTGAAATACATGAAACAGCTCTTAGAATGACTTAACTTTGCTCATTCCTGTATGAATGCTTACTTATGATGGTTTATCTTATGAGATCAGGTAAGATGAATGATATCAATGATTGCTATTGATTTTGGTATGAATATGTTTTAACTTAGTATCAATTTACATTTCATTTGTACTGCCTGAATTCCTTAGAACTATTTAGATATTACCGCAGAATAGCATTCCTCGGCAAAATTATTATGACAGCAACTTATCATGTCATATGAATAAATGTAACTTCATATGAAACAAACAGACTTAGAGCTGAGACATGATTTTTATTAGAAATTCCACACTTCCACGCATGAGCGAAGAAATTTCAACAAGGTACCAGTTGTAATACAATGTGTTCTTCTTCCCCCACATGAGGTTGCGACGAGTATCGTTTTATTGCACATTCCATTATCTACTAGTTTATCTAACTTGCAGTATTGCAGAATAACATCTGGAATGAAAAAGTTGACCAATCTATAAAATAAAATTATCGTGAGAGCTGATGACCGTAATCAAGGTACCTGATACAACCTTTAGTATCGTGTTCGAACAGATAACCTGTGATGTGGGAATTAAACTCAGCGAGTTGATTACCCACGGGATGGGTATCCTAGCTTTAAAACGAAGCATTATGTCGTTCTTCATATCTACCAAATAACGTTCTTCACATGAGTTTGGTTTAAGTCATCACTTTGCCGAATGCTTTTTAGAACTTGTATTTCATTTGCTCAATGAAATTTCAATTTAAGTAAATGTCTGATGTATTCACAGCTTTCCTGTAAATGAAGTTACTCTGTGACTGGTAATAGAAGGAAACAATTATTTTCCTTACCATAGGAGCATGGTGTGCTCATATTTCTGCTGTAACGGTGCAATTGTTTTTTTTTAAAGGAGTAGAAAGTTATTCATTTGAGATAATGGGCTAGTCTCCACTACCGTTGTGTTGGTAAGCGAAACTATTACATTCCCTTTATATATATTGTGTTCTATTTAATGTGCATCTTCTTAGTGTAACTGAATAAATCGTTATGCTCCAAAGAAGACACAAAAGTGCGTTGTAATCATGTTATCTTTCTTGTTCGTGTTTATGTAAATCAATCGTAAATATTTTTGTTAAATGATATCATGTTTAAGTAGACTTTCTAATCTACTGATGTAATTCTGCCAGTACTGGCCATTGCATAATTTACATTCCTCTATAAGGTTATTGATTTCCTAAATTTTCTCACACATTGGTAAACAAAGTGGATCCAACTTTGTCAGATTTACAAAATCATATATTTCCTGTTTTGCCGCGATGTCCAGTTTTCAGTGACAGACATAACGTTGGTGTTCCGGGAAAAAAAAAAAAACTATGTAATTCTCGTTCTTTGCCGAAGTAAACATCAAGAAGGATAATGCATCAGTGGTTATAATCAAACCATCTAATTCTTTAAACCCAGGTATCTAGATCTTTAAGAAGATCATTTCGGTCTTGTCATGTCAATGGGAAATGGTTCGAGGAGAGCTACTTTAATATTTCTTTACTCATCAAAGACGGCGGCTTTCTTAAAATTTGCATTGTGGGATAGTTCTTAATAATTCCTGAGAAATGGAAGTGTATCCTTTGAATGATTCTTCATTATCTTAACATTGTACACGGTTGTATGACCTACTCGTCATAATCATACTAACATTATTAATCACGCTGTGATGAAGATAAAGTTGATAACCCTTCGTTTGGTAAACAAAATCAAACTAACGTCTTCGGAAAACTCATGATGATGAACCTTTTTATACGTAATTTATCTATGAAGCCTTCCCGCATACATTACTGACAAAAAGCAAACACTATCTATAGTGGCACCCTGTGCATTGTAATTAACACTTAGTAATACAAACAGTTTTATGTCGGCAGCACTGTATCACTAAGTGGTTTTCCCCCTTTAGAGCATATTTCATATTGAAAGTCTGCATACATGCTCCTTTCTGGGAAAGCAAAACCGACACACAATGGAAGATGGCGGAAGGACAAAAGCATAATTGAATGGGGTCTACAGAGTGCGATGATATGTACAATGAAAGGTCGGTCATTTCGTGGCCGCAACAAGAGTGACTTGGACTGAGGCGGTGTGCGAGTATGGTCGAGATGGCGCCACCATGTAATGAAATCTAGGAAGTAGGTCTGCGTTAAAGGACTGCGCAAATCCTATTCGCAGTGGGCATATAAACATTTACTCGTTAGCATGTGTATGTGTATGTGTATGTCTCAGTGTGTGTGTGTGTGCGCGCGCGCGCCTGTGTGTGTGTGTCTTAGTGTGTGTCGCTATCTCCCCTTTAAAGTCACTGTCCACTCTTTAAATCAGAATCTTATTTTTTCATCAAAAGTTCGTTTGCTTTTTTTTAAACATGCAAATTACACCTTTCGCTTCTTTTTTTTTTTGTTGCTACAGTCAATTAGGGCGTTTTTTTTTCATCTTTTTTTACTCCTCGAGTTCAATGTCCTAAGCATTCATAAAACATTTACTTCCGGACATCCTAACTGAATGACGTCACAAACCTGTAATCCTAGCTCCTTCTTGTTCCCTTACACATGAACGAATGAATAAATACAGTTCAAAATTTGATAAGTATCAAAAGCGCTGGTTGGACATGATAGTGTTATTTCAAAAAAAAAAATATCATGACTTTGTTGTTGATGCGTTGGTATAAGTGTCTGATATGTCTTCAGGTAATGGTAATGACCCTGAGGCTTTGAAGTTTCGAAGATAATTCTAGTCAATATGACAGGGGGTAGGGAAGATGTTTGCAATTATATAGACCAAAATCCCTGTTAACCTCTATCTCGAAACTATTTGCTTGAAAAGGTTATTTACTGAAGACTATTGAACGTTTATAATGTTCATATAATATTTTTTATCTAATTATTTCGTTTTCGGCAAAAACACAATACATCTCAAAAATTCATTGGCTTATTACTTGATAAAGTCTTAAAAGCTAT
This sequence comes from Diadema antillarum, assembly GCF_040938485.1. Taxonomy (NCBI): domain Eukaryota; kingdom Metazoa; phylum Echinodermata; class Echinoidea; order Diadematoida; family Diadematidae; genus Diadema; species Diadema antillarum. The sequence continues at coordinate 293,372 of NW_027271292.1, read as the reverse complement.
TGACGAAATTCTGTCAAACTATAGGTGTCTTCTTGGACTCCTGCTCCGCGTGGGTGGGTATTAACCTTTAACCCCTCTTCCTTCGTCCCTTTCCCTTGCTCTCTTTAGTCTCTTCCTGTCATTCCTTCCACCAATCTTATCTCCTTGTTTAAGAGAGCTGCCTCGTATGTGTGTGTGTCGGGGGGGGGGGGGCATTTTTTCCTTTGCTCTTCCTTTCTTTTTTTTTCAATGAGATTTGCCTTAGATTTGATAATTTCGTGATTAGACGGTGTTCATGAAGGAACAGCAAATTATAATCCCTGCTTATCAGCAGCCCTCTCCATTTCTAACAACTTTGTTTCCGTTCAGGTTTAAAAGTCACTGCAGAAAATCGGATTCCCGTTCAGAGTGCTTTCTATTCCAATGGTGTATTGATTTTTGAATAATTATGCATACGTAAATGTTTTACTGATACGGATTGCATTGTCGTTAGGAGTGAAAATAAATGAAATAAGTTGAATCACTATAACTGATAACTAATGGAACCAAAACCATCAACTCTATTATAATTTACGTTCATCCTGTTGTTTTTACTAATGCAACCATATAAACTGACAGAAAGACTTTTGTGTGAAAAATACAACGTGTGACGTCATATCTGAGTGCATGCAGAGAAAATGCAAGTATGAGGCGTCGAGTTTTTAATGAATAGGTAAAAGCAAAATAAGTAAGGCTTATGTAACGAGGCAAAGATATAGTGGGTAACCCCCCCCCCCACAACAACAACAACAAGCAAACAAACAAACAAAGTAATGGCGACGTATTTGGACTTCAACGTTTAATCTATTCTATGCGATAAGCGATAATCATTACGGAAGATGGGAAACGTCATTGTGTATGTCTCTCTCTCTCTCTCTGTCTCTCTCTTTGTCTCTCTGCCTGCTATGTGTGTGTGTGTGTGTGTGTGTGTGTGTGTGTGTGTGTGTGTGTTTGTATGTGTGTGCGTGTGTGTGTGTGATTCATTATCAGATATGACGACCTTCTACACGATTGAAACATGCATTCAAACATTAAACAGATGTCTGAGAGTGCGTCATGCATGTTAGCGTTATGTTTCAGCCGGGCTGCATACAACTTCAAAATGCATCGCATATTCCTCAAATGCTGTAGCATTCATCCATCACACACTAGGTAACCAGGTGAAACTTTGCCAGCTGTGATACGCAATGTCTTACGTGATAGCACTCCCATGTCGGCACTCTAGCTTCCGATGGAAAATAAACAGACACTCTAATGGAAACAGATTCACTGCTTCGAGCTTCTCTCACTCTCTTCCGAGTATCGGCTAAGATCAAATATTATTCAGGTCGAGCTCTCCAATGTCTCGATGGTATAGGACCGTGATCGTGCATACGAACCGAGCCGCCTTCTCATTATTGCAGAAAAGCTCACCACTCGGACGGACTCCTCTCCAATCAGGTGGCTTTAATGTATCACGTGGTCTATGTCACATGTGGCCCGGATCATGACAGCATTCCTAAATAGGAGCGTTTGTTTCAGGGAGACGCTATGAGGCCAGATTTCCTTTTTTTTTCATCCTCCGATTTGTTATATTTGGTCTTCATGATCAGACAACACTTTTCTTTATCATTCAGTTAGATAGAGAATGACTAGCATTCTACTCACCAATCATGGCAGTGCATGGTACATCTGTTGCGGAGATCTTGTCTCATTAAGACGATGCCACAGTCAATCTATTAAAGCCATGTAGGAATGTTTCGATACCTTCTACTTCTCAGCATAAGTCGTCTTTTTCCCTCACCCAATGTTTACCATGTTTCTTTCCAGAAGAGGACTTCCGAGACCACTTAATGCATACATGTATGCTAAACAGTGCACAGTGCAGCGATGATGCGATGTACCTATGCTCCAACACGGCTTAGAGAGATCTCGACCATATCCCATGCCGACACTCAATTTTTATTCCAGAGTGTTGTTTAAGTATTATAGGCCGGGAAGAGGTTTGTAAGGAATCCAACCTACTTATCTCACCCTTCAACAAGATTGTTCGATATCACATAGGAAAAGAAATCAGTTATATACTGTCTCAAAGTGTTCTGCGGTTGATGATGACAATATATATAAATCACAAATAGATGTAAATGTATGATTAATTATGCTGTACTATTCCCATTATATTGTCATTATTAGGGTAGCTCATACATCTATCAACCTTAACTCATTTATGTTGTTCTAATATAAAGGTTTCTTCATCTATCATTACAGTTATGTTATGTAGCAAATTACACACCAGGGATTCAACATCAAGCATGGCTTGGTATATACAGGCTGATTAATATCACTTTACTCTGAGTAACCGAAAAAAAACAACAATTAGATATAATTACTTTCTTCATAAAGGAAGAGAAATGCATTTCGATTTCGATGGAGATATCATGTGATCTTTATCAGTCACGATTGTTGCAATATGGAGATGCTTATTAACTTCTGACCTTTCATGATAATAACTACATTATGAAGTGTTGTGTATAGAATAAGAGAGAGAGAGAGAGAGAGAGGGAGAGAGAGAGAGAAATATGGGGGGGGGGAGATGTTGCAAGGCATAAATCTTCGTATCTGAACTGTTGGCATCCTTGTTCAAGGCACGTCGTAGAATCCCCGACTTTGCATGAGGTGTCTCCGCCGCTCATCGAGCGGGGAATGAAGTGGTAAGGGCGACTGCCTAGAACAGGAGAGAGATATGCTCAAAGTTCGAAGTAATGACCCGAAGTATCGCCCTCAACACAAACGTCGACTATGTTTGCTTGACGAAGAGAAGTCAGGAGAGAGACCACTCAAATTTGGTCTCATGTTGCCTCCTCTAGCTGACATTCGACATTTTGGCTTGACGCTGTTTGCCTTTCCCTACGGTCCTTCCTCCATTTCCACTTGGGGTCTTGTGTGTGCTTTGGTGTTGGTGTTGGTGACTAGAATGTCATTACCTATATCTTTATACTATGCCTTTGTTTTTCTAGGCGAATTATAAACATAATGATCGTTTTTTGACTGTGAATCTTGTTGTTTCACTTTTTACAAATGAACTGGTCTAAAAGAAGCAAATGGTATTCCATGAAATTTTTGACTAGACCCTATTTTCTGTTGATCATTTTTCCCATCTGATGCTAAACTTTTGTCAACAGTTATTTATGACAATGTCCGTGACCGCTGCATATGAAAGAAAGTTATGAAAGAAATTAAAAAAAAGAAGTAAATTGAAAATAAGTAAAATAGAATATAACGCAGCTTACAAACGTGTAGAAGATATAATTGAGATTTGAGGTAATAAAAAGAGGAACTGCTTTTCATACTCTCAATAGTTGCCTAGGATCCAAGCGACAATTCTATGTCGATTTGTTATGATAATAAAAACAGAGTTAATGAATATTTGCACGAGTTGCATTTGTATTTCCGACACACAGGTGAAAGAATCGCATAGAATCTTTGTAACGAGAATCGTTATAAACAAGTACCGCCAATAATTACAGAATTTCATCAGTTCAATTTCAAACAGTATTTATGTGCCACTATTTAGAACATATCTATGAGCAGCATAACTAATCTACGAGAACATATGTTTTGCTTTATTCATCTTTTAGCTATCCTTATTTTCTGTATGCATTATAGCAGCATTTTGCATTTTGGCATTTCAGAGTGGAGATATGAAGGGGGATTGAGTCTCGTGTGATGTATTCCATCAAAGTGGAAAATACCCTCTCACCCTAATGAAGTTTGCCTTCATTTGCTTTCACATGGTAGACAAATTTATCATTTTCCGCTAACTCATTTGTTTCCATGCCAACTAAATATCACCTAAATTTGCAAGACTACTGGAGCATCTCATGTTTGCCTACGCATTAATCTACCAGGATCCAATTAGGTCTCTAAAGAAATGCCGCTCTGCTTTGGAGAAAAGGTTTCGATCTGGTTTGTGGTAAATACTCTTTGTTTTTTTTCTTTACTCTACAGCGATGAGAAAATGCAATTATCTTTGTTCCATCATAATCTTAGGCACTTCCTGAGGAATACAAGCTACATGATGGAGACGTTATACTGTTAAAGAGCACACATGCTGCTCGCTGGTAATAATCTAAGTAACTGTATAATGAGTGCTTGTGTTAAGAATCGAAATAACAGGTCTTAACCTGGCGACTAATGAATGCAATCTGACCAGCCTTGAAATTAAACTTTGCTAATTGAATAGTGAGCATCACACTCGGTTAGAATTAAGATTTACACGTCTGAGTAACTAAAATATGACAGAAAACCCATTATGGATTGCAAATATTGTCATAATTATTCTTGTCTCATCTGCATATAGCTTTTTTTTTTTTGATGGCGGTCAATACAGATCTCTCTTGTGAAAGATATTGTGATGCTACACAAGGACGAATGCACTTATAAATTTAGTAATCATTCATCAAACCACTTATCTAAGTAGGGTGTATTATGTGAATACATACATACATAATATAATATATATATATATAATATATTCACATAATATTATAATTGATTATGTGATGGTATATATATATATATATATATATATATATATATATATATATATATATACATATATATATCATGTATCATGTCATTTTTTGGCATGTCAATAAATACTTCTAATCATGTGAAGCACAAAGTTTGTTTATTTGTACGAAAGCAACAACATTTTATATTCATTTTTTTATTTCACTTATTTTCCTTATTCCAGTCACACGTATATTCTTCCTCTCGCTATTATTACACAAAGATCATATTTCGATATCTAAACTCAATCGCACTGAAACGTAAATATCTTTTTCATGGCTAAAAGGTTATATTTCTTATGATACTGATAAAACTTGTGAAAAGAAAAGAAGGAGAAGAAAAGACAGAGGAAGAGGAATGATGGTAAATAGACCGAATAGAATAAAGGAGATGAAAATATGGGCACGAACTGCGAAACAACTTTTGCAATCATAACAAAACATACAGATGTGATTTATTTCCATGAGTGAGGTTAGAGAGCGTAAAGAAAAACATGTTTCTCAAATTGGCAACGTGGTAAGAATTTTTCACACATAACTCAATTAACCTTCTTGCCCAAATTAGCAGACCGCTTGAGTGCCAGATCAGACGGGTATGAATTAGCGTCGTCAGTGCAGCGGTGTTTATCTTCACGTGACATGGTGATTCATTAGGCAGATTGAACCTCACCGCGATAGACTCTCCCTTCCTACCAGCTCTCTTTCCATCTTAGGAAAGAAGAGAAGCCACAAAAATACACTGCAACTCAATCTAAGTGGACCCTCTCTCTTGCTCTCATGGTAACAGCAACATAACCAAATAAATCAAACAGAACGAAAAAAAAAAACAGAGCTAAAAGTTATCACTTTTTTGTATGTGTGTGTGTGTGTGTGTGTGTGTGCGTGTGTGTGTGTTTGTATGCTGGTAAGTAAAATGCCTGTCTATTAACAGCATTATGTATCTTTCATATATTGTGTCGCAGAATTTCAGAGAAACATATCATCACATGTTATTATTCACAACAATATTCTATTGGAATGGTAGTTAGAGTAACTATGACGGATACAGGGATGGCACTGTCTGAAAATGCAGTGAAATAAAAAAGTTACATTTCTCCTCTCGTTTAGCGTCGTAGAAAAAAAAAGCGAAGAAGGCTCTCCTCGTTGCCTCAAAAATAAAAAGAAAAGAAAATCCTGCCTGCCACTTGATATTCTTGTTAGCTGATAACTCAGAAGAGAGGATAAAGTGAGGAACGATGACGTCAAGACTGAGATAACCTAGCTTGCCGACATGTTTTCTTTCACTCCGTCAGAAGTCCCGCCACGGAGCGGAGGAATAGTAACCACGTTTGACATCAACACAAAATGGCGATTATCTTTACAGACGACAGAGGAACGCGTAGGAGATCAAAGGAGCGGACTTGTCTTCCCTGAGCGCCAGCTGAACAAGTCTATGCTGTTATGAGGTGCTGAATCAGTATAGCTAAAGTAACACACAAACACACAAACAAACAAGGAGTAAGCAAACGGGAATCATGTTGAAATATTGAGAAAGTGCTAAACATGTATTCCGTTGAAAACGTTCACAGGCTGTAAATGACTGCATGATGTTATGTGATCACACTTATTTTATATACCAACATTTTATTAACACAAAGCAATATCTGTGAATATATGATCTCATGTAATTTCATGAAAATATGGATGCGTTTACATTCTGTCACATACATAGCGGATATGTGTATGTAACAATATGGTTGCCATGGGAAGAACAATTTTCTTTGGAGCAATCCTAGCTGTGGTGACTATAAAGGTATACATGCAAATGCTATAAAACGTTGCCAGTATTTCGTCATATAAGGTGGTACACTGTGCCTCAAGTCCAAACTCTCAGACTGTACATAAAATGAAACAGAAGTATGTGCGGAGTGTTGAAAATTGAGTGAAACCAATTTATTTTATAAGACGCTGAGTATCGAACCAATGTTTAATGACTGTATTCTTTATCAAACCCGAAAATCAATTTCGTGTTCTTATCATATTTTTATCTGTCTCAGAAAAAAAAGACAACAAAACAAAACAAAAGTAAAAGATATTTTTAAAAGACTGGAGACTGCATTACCTTATTTTTTATCTCTGATTATAATGTTTTAATTAGCTATCCCGCGCATTCCGTCTTGAACGAGCCATCATATCATCCCTGGAATCACTTCCACACCATATGCTGCTACGATCAGCCATTTATTCTTTGTGGACGCTTTTCCCACTGTTGTCATAGAGAGGTGTGAAGACTGCGTCATCCGAGCGGGTCGTGTTCATCCAAACCGTGGTGCTGAACCCCTTGTCCACACTTCATACCATGAGCCGAGGGATCATTTACCTGTATGTTGTTTGTTTCAGGAGGAGCTATGCTCATTGTGTGGTACATGTTAATCACTGAAGATAAACAACACAAGCTGTAAATGAAGAGAGATGGAAAGGAACAATCAAACATTAAATTATATGATTTTATTATAGTTCATATTGTCATAGTGGATTGCTTATATGTTTCTTTGTTTGTTCGTATGATGTGCAAATAGAATTATGACATTTCCCAAGCAACGGTGAAGTGATAAGCTAATTGAACTCACACTCAGTTACACACGACAGATATACATGCACACCAAGAAAACAATGTTTGTTTCCTATAGCTGGTATTCTATGAGGTAAACGTGGTGTTTTGAAGAGGCTATCTCCCTGTGCCCTCATTGTAAGTAGGACAAGAAGACATTGCACTGCCTCCATCCATTCGATGTTCTTTCAAACGAGAAGTGAGAAAACTATGCAGACCAGAAGGGGCAGAAAGAAAATTGCCATTTAACGTTTTATTCATTCTTTTGCTCACTTTTGTTTTTGGTGTCGTTTAAAATTCAATCAGCGGGGGAAAATATTCAATTAGCCCAGGGCTACGTCACAGCGAGGTTAAGAATCTGTTGGGATCTGCGAAAGTATCCATGTGACTTGGACGAAAGGGTCCCTTGACGAGCGTCAGGTTAGTGTGCTGCGGAATGGCCGATCGTGATTAACTCGGTTAGCGGAGACATGTTTGTGATTGTTTTATGTATTCTCGTCTTTCGTGCTTGGGAACAAGTTGTCCAGAAATTACCGCCTCCTTCTCCTATACCTCGACCGGAGGTGAAAATCAAACACGCAGACTGGCAGAGAAAGGAGACAAGCTAATCAGTTCAGATGAATCGACAAATAGCAAAAGGTGGCGTTGCTCGATTGCATACTGGAAGTACATAAGAACCTAGCTAATCTACGAACTATTACCTCCAGATTCACGCCATACCTCGCCATGGTATACTGTCCACCGTATCTAAGACTACGTTTATGCATATCTGTCCTCTTATCTGCTCATAAATGTATTCATCTATCTTATTATATATATGTCTCTATTTCAATTTTCATCTCTTTACCTCATCACTAAAAAACAAAAAACAAAACAACAGCAAAAACATAAGTTTAAAGGTCATATAGCCCTTTGGTAAACTTCACGAAATTGTGCATGGTTGAAGAATAATGTTTCCCAACCTCTTACGGTAATACATGTTATTAAGAAAGTTATTAAGAAAGTTATTAAAGCCCCCGTTCCACTATGCCGTTCTCGCTACGATTTGACAATTTTCTCAGGTCGGGAAGGATCGGGTAAAACCTGAGCCGATCTGGACACAATACGATGTTAGAACGCTCTAAGTACGCTGCAGTTACGACTACCAAGTGCTTGCTACGCTCTTACTACGATGATCGGGAATTAGAAATTGCGATCTCTGCCGCTGCCGGTACGCTTTAGAACGATGTAGCTACGCTGTTAGTGCGATGTTGCCGATGTTATCCGATCAATGCACGCTGTATCTACGCTCTGAACGATCTACACGATCTTATCACGCTGTTACCCCGTTCAGAGAGCTGAAAAGTGCCCGATGCGCCCCGATGTACCCCGATTCTACTGTGGGTCAGCAGTCAGTCAACTTATTAGCATGCAGAACCGAAGAAATATACTGTGGACCTCGAAGATTCATTCTTCTTTTTTTACTTTTAATTTTCAAAGTTGTTGTTGCTTCGTTATTCTCACTACTCTTTCTTCATCAGCGAGTCCGTGCTTCTGTGCCTCCAGTGCCCTGGTTATGACCCACCATTTCCCTCTCCTCTCCCCTCCTCCCCCCCCCCCCCCCTTGTCCACCTCGGACTTACTACCTTCTTCACTACTATATCTTTCTATCCTCTCATCAATTTTTTCCTTACAAGAGAGCCGCCATGTGTTTGTTAATGTGCGTCCGTATGTGTGCATGTATGTGTGTATTACTCTGTCTGTCTTTTTTTTTTTTTGCTACCGCTTAGGGATATTTGTTGTTGTTGTTTTTTGCAATTATATATATTTCTCTATGAGGGGACTGCATTCTAATACTACAAGCTCTGCTTTTTAGCAGTCCCCTCCATTTCCAGCAATATTTTGTATGCATTTACCACAGTGACGTAACTGTTATTTGTATCTCTGTTGATAATTTGCCTGTATCTCTTTTACAATGTTATTCTGTTCATCGCATTGGGGTACTGATTTCATGACGTCTGTGTATATGAGCGTTTCTTTGTATTTTTTATTATTTGTTTGTTGGAAGTGAAATAAATCAACTTGAACTTGAACTTGAAGAGCCTCCTCAACTCACGGTTCTTTTGCAGCAATGCATTGTATAAACAAAGACGTGCTGATTTTTCAAAGGATTTTTCTTGATGTCCTTGCTTTTATAGTCCGTCTTCCTCCAGTTGTAGATGATTTCATATTCTTCAAAATTCTGCTATGTCCTCTTCCTCCTCTTTCAGCATCATGCAGTCTCTCTTTCTTCGCCTTTTGGGTAGCTGCTTCGCTGCTTTCTTCTCTTCTTTTTCTTCATCTCTTCTTCTTCTTCGAAAATTACAGCTAAAATTACTTCCCGTTCTTGTGCCGATGTTACTACGCTCAGAAAGACCTCATTACGCTCTCCCCGCTGCGTTTACGCTGTCACTACGCTCTCCCCGCTTGCCGTACGATTAAAAATATGTCCATTTTGATCGGGGAGATCGGGAAGAAATTTTGAACCGGTTCAAAATTTCTTCCCGATCTGAAAAACTGCCCGCTCCAACCCCGACCTCCACACGCTGCTGCTACGATGCTTCCGATCCCCGTACGCTTTTGCCGCTCTCTCCCGATCTGCTAGATCGGGACAGATCGGGGTCCAAATCGTGATAGTGGAACGGGGGCTTAAGAAAGAAGAAAGAGTTATTAAGAAAGAAGTGAAAAACGGTTGATTTTTTTTTTCTGAGTCCGAATGCATTCACTGGAAATCTATAGTATTGTTTGCCCTCCATCAAAAAGAATTTCTAGTCCTATTATTCTGAGAAAAGGTCCGAATTACCTATCTCTGCAATTTACCAGCTTATGAAAGGAAACTATTTCTAGAGTTTTTAGGGTTGCAAAGGGACACACGAACTTTAACATTCTATTTCTTTACTTGTAGAATTAGTCATACAGCTACACGCCAATATGTGTATACTAGTGTCTATATTTAATTTAGTTTTATACACAAAAACGTTCAGTATATACATATTTTTATAAGTTAGAGTCAAAGACAGAAGGTTTACCTTCTGTGTTTGACTCTTCAAAACCTCTTATTTATTTTTTTTTTTTGAAGAAACAGACTTGCTAATTTGGCTGCTGCTATTCCACTGAAATGTCTAACTTTGGAATGGATATCTTTAGCCTTCAGTCCCCTTCCATTTATCCACTGCATGTATGGTGACAATGTGAGATTACATTTCGGCTTTTGTATATACATGTGAGTGTGTATATGTGACTAACACCAAAAGAATTCGACAGAATTTGTAGCACGATTGACATTGTGTCATCTATAGAGTGTAGATTGATTCATTAAATACATCAGTTTTTCCTCAAAGGTTAAGATATTTTCACTGCACGATGGTAAAATCCGAACAAAGGGAAAAGAGGGATTGTAAACCAATTGAAAAAAAAGTTGTCGTCTACGCGAAGTAGCATAGAATTTGACTCAAATCTAACGTGAAACTGATCTGAGTAGAATGGTGATAATGACAATGATAACAATAACAGCTCAAGTTCTACAGCTTCTCATACTACTAATGATAAAAAAATGATACGATAATATGGCCGTTATTTGCACATTTCAGGTTTAGCACAGAACCCATGTCTGCTGCTTGTCGAGAGAAACATGATAAATAGAATATCTTGACCAATGAATCGAGTTCACGTTTTCATTCTGAAAAGTCTAGAGCCGTTTTGTCGAACAGAAAAGCTTCAACTTTTCGATTTTTTTTTAAGTGAAGAATAAAAACTGAAAATGTGCGTAAACTTGAAAAGGGCAAAAGGAAATTCATAAGGAAAGATGTCCCAATTACAAGTAACGACCTTTTGCTCTAGGCACATGGCTTCTTTCCTATTTTCGGAATTTCCGCCGATTCTAGAACTGTCTTTATAATAAGAGGACGGCTGTGGAATGCGATTGTCGATGTTGATGAATTATCTTCATCTCACCGTCAATGACGGATGTGGCGTGCTACATCAGGCAATTTGCTGCCCGAGTCGTTTAATGCACGTCATTCATCAAGTGTTTTGCGTCTAATGTTATATTGCTTTCCCACACATTTTCTGTAGGAAGGCGCTAATGAGGGCTTAGTACATACTGATGAATACAGATGGAAGGACATGAGTGTTGAACACTCGTTTCTTCCTTCTCTTCCTAATCCTTATCGACGTCTCATGTTCGTATGAGTGAGAATAAACATTGCCAGGACTTCTGAATTTACCCACCGTTTCAGGCAATACATACGTAAATATATGAAGAAATACAAAGTAGTAGATATATTACATTACTTAGATTAGAATATGTCTGAAAGCGGATCTATGAGCTATTGAAAAATTAGTTACATGATTAAATCACATTTTGTGGACAGATATTTTCAAACTCTCTTGTATAAAAAGAAAGAATGACTTCATCTAAAAGGTGAACGCTTCTTTGATTCTTTAATCACGTGAATACATGTATGCATTGCAATATCACCCACTTTGTTGCCTGGACATTGTAATATATTGAAAAATGTAGTGTGCATGTATATGGCACAAATAATTTTGCGATTCCATTATTGTTGTGAATGTTTCATAGATATCGACACAGGTCAAGATTTCGGATGAAACATGATGTTAGATTTGAGGAAAGCAGGTCTGGTTCACGTACATTTCTTCCGTCTGTTATATATCCTGGAGGTGCAAATGACATCAAATTTCTCGTTATCTCGTGATATGTGTTTGATACCTGCATTGGTATAAATGCTTCATATGCTTAATCGTCAAAAATGCAGTTCCTTTCTGTCTAGTGTTTCTCCTGACATTATTTACATTTGCTCTCATTTTGCACACACTTCATTTACAGAAAGCAGATAAATCTAGATTAATTGATAGAAAATCATTCGCGTTTGTCAATTAATCTACATATCTATCATACGATTACGGAGACATCCAAATCCGACGAGATAAGTCGATGAGATCGTTAAGAAGTTTTACGATGTTTACGTGTTGATTTACTGTTAGGAAATATCAAAAACAATAAAATGCATAAAATTCGCAAATCGGAATCTTGACTGACTAACCTGAAAGCACCGTGAAAGCTTTAGGAAATGGCAATTCCCTGTAGATATCAGGATGCGGTAGATTGGTTTATGAGACTGACTAACCTGGATTGGTGATCATGCAAGCAGATGCTGATGCAAGGAAGAATCATATTAGCTAGAGAGTCTTGAGAGTGCGATCGAATCATTCCCTTTCCAATACTAATGAATTTAAAACCAATAATCGTGGTTAACTTCTCTGTCTTATCGACCGGATGATTTCCGTAGAGTCAGCTAAAGTTCGTCTATACGAATCACCTTCAACAAGTCAGGCCGGAACTGACTTCACGCATGCCGTGCCCTTTTGCGCATCAGTCTACCAGGTTCAGTGCTACCTCCCACTTCATTTTGTTGTTTTTTCTGTCTTTTTAATGTTGTAGGAACATTATGTACGTGTGCATGTGCAAGCTCCTCTTATTTGATTATGCAGAAATTCATAAACACATAATCATGACGCCACATTTGCGTAATTCTATAAGGAGCTGGTATGATCGCCATATTCGTTATGCATGTAGATACGCCCTGTCTTCCATGGATCTAGCCATGCAGTTTAGCTGTCCCCTGAATATTTTGTTTAAATCCATTAATCCCAGACGTCCCTTGGTCAGGCCTGCAAGAAATCTTCAGGGTGAATGAACTTGATATGGATTGGGAATTTGCGATCCCATTTCCGTCGGATCCGATCATGCCAAACGAGATTAGCGGATTGGAAGTTCGGCTCACCTTCGTCTTCCAGTTCTCCTGACTCCAGAGTTAGTAGACAGATCTATCTCTCTCTTGTTCACCCCCACTGGGGCGTCATACCAGCGGCTCTCTGGTGTGCTCTCTCTTTCTGCTGGCACATCTTAACATTCGAGATAATAAAGTTTGAGTGGATGCCAGGAAGGAGCAGTTGTCCTCGTTTAGCCGTAATAATTGGTAAGATAGCTATTCGACTTTTCCACGTAAAATGTTGTAAACAGCGCTGTACTTTCTTGGCTTATTTCTACTAGAAGTGAAATGATGTAACCAAAAATAAGAGGAAAAATCTGCAGTTTAAGTTCGTATTCTGTACATATCTAACGCTCCAGTGAAAAATTAGGCGGTTTTCTCATTAATACTAGGAATACAATACAAGTCCACAATCGACTAATCTAGTCATCATATGCTCCAGAGCTGATGTAACACCAGAAAATGGACCTTCTTTCTGTCTCTAAAATGAATGTAGGAAGTCTGAGTTCCGCAACCTAAGATATACGTAGCACTTTGCGATTTTTTTCACTAATTGCCTTTTAGAATTTTGTAACATAACTGAATGAAATCAATGCGCATAGATATGTGTCTCCCATAGGCCAGAATATAAATCTCCACTAAAATTTATCGTTGGAATAAAAAGACAAAGGAACTACATGTATGCTCAGCGTAGTTGTAATAACTTACCAATTACGCTTTTCAATGGGAATGAGGCTTTAATTTTTTGAATTACAGACCAAAAACTTGATTTCTTTTAACGCTGTTTAAATGCACAATTCAATATGGGAATTGTAGATTCCATTGCGATCGATATTTCTGTTCCATGAAACCATGAAAAGTTTTAGAGTAGAAGCAAAATATCTAATAAAATATGATAAGTAAGTCATATATAAAATCATCTACGCCTGACTTCTGTTGGGGTGGCGTTGCTCTGTTTATTGAATTCAACATGACTGTAGTAAACATAAAATACATTTTTTTCTTTGAGCTCTCAGGGAGCCTGTTTCGGAAGGAAGAATGTCGCCATGTCTGCTCGACACGTAGTCTTTCTGCCTCTCTTGGAAGATTCACTCTTCTTTTTGTGCCTCATCAGTCACTCACAGGGAAGGTTGACAACGTTGCGTCGCTTTTATTTTGTGTCTGGGAAAGCAGATTAGAAGAGCAGATGTTGCCAGACTATGTCGCAGAAATGGATAAATTACGAAGAGAATTTCAAGCCATAGTGGCAGAGTGGTATACATCTTGTCGACTAAGACCCATGCATCACGCGAACATCTTAGAGGTAAACTACTGCAGACTACACATGGAGAAAAACAGAGAGACATAAGTTAGGGGTCATCCTACTAGACCGACACCCACGAGTCATACAGCCCACGAGTTCGACATTGAAAACAGGTCCATGAGTCATACGACACTAGGCAAATAAAGTCCATGAGTTCGACACTAGGTAAAAACAGCCTACGAGTTCGACAGATACAACACGGGACTTACTGTGTCGATCTCGTGGGCCTTGTGAACTTAGTGTTGAACTAATGGGCTGTATGACTAGTGAGCTGTATAACTCATGGGCTGTATGACTTGTGAGCTGTATGACTCGTGGGCTGTATGACTCGTGGGTGTCGGTCTCGAGACGTGCACCCACAAGTTATTGTTATCAAGTAACGCAGAAATTCGTCTTGCCGGGCATAAGGTCTAAGGTCTGTCATATAAATCGAAATCGATGGATAAAAGCAAAACAAAACAAAAGATACATGAATCATCCTGCAACCGTCAGCCGGGAGTGGGTTCATAGGGTGGGTCATAGAAGGTTGTGCTGAAATGGATCTGGATAGATATCATCATCAATGTACAATAATAGACATGTTTTATCTATACATCCATTGTTCCTGAACCAACGCTGGCTATTGTTCAACCTCTCACAGAGCTTTCACAGTGGCATGGTATTCATTCCTCTCTTAGGATTGTACAGCATGGTTTGAATTATCTTAATCTTTTCTCTCATTGATAATAAACAACAAAGTACAAACTCTGGTCACAGATTTCTAGATTTCAGAGAGATGTATAAAAGTCACGTAGAAGTATTGCAAAACTGTATTCCATGATCGGGTCGTCAAGTAGGAAGTGAAAGAGTTCTTGAGCAGGTGGTTGGCTTCTCAAAATGCATTTGATAAGCTGATGGGATCTTACTTTAGTGAAAGGAATATCAGAAAAATTATGATAATCATGCGGCACATGGGCGCCACCTAAAGTCATCTAATATACCCATTATGTCCTGCTTCCTTATGCTGCGTATTCTGAGGTAACTGAATGAATGCATAGTTCCTGACCCCCCTTTTCTTCTTCTTTTTCTTCTTCTTCCATCAACTCCTCATGCTCCTCCTCCTCCTCCTCCTCCTCCTCTTCTTCTTCTTCTTCTTCTTCTTCTTCCTCTTCCTCTTCTTCTTCTTCTTCTTCTTCTTTACATTACGTATTTTCTGTAGAATAGTGAGAAATCGCACACAATATCTATGTAGGGCTGTTCACTGATACTATAGTAATTTGACCGTGACTAGTAATTAACTTTTTAATTTCCTTTATGCTATAATGACTATTTTTTTTCCCGTAATTGCGGAGTGACGAAGGACTATGAGAGAGGATTAATGAATACCCCTGTACAAGTTTGGTTCATTTCATTGTTTGTTATGATGATAATATATGGGGAAATATTGTGAGGTGGACACAACTCAAATAACATCTATAGGCCAGTAAGATAAATAAAGACCTGTAATGGAACAGACGATATTTTACAGAAGAACCAAACAGCAGCAGGAAAGCTTCGAATAAAAAACAGCAACAAATTTTTATACCGTCGTTTATGGAATGTGACTGAATGACAAACAAAAACCCATGATAGAAAGCTTACATAACGATTTTTGTCGTTCGTGCAGACAAATGTACTTGCCGTAATTATGTTCTAACTGAACTGAATGAAAACGTTTCCAGCATGTTTGCTTTGAGTTTAGTGCACTTTTGGTAGGCATCTATAATAAACAGTGCCTGAGTTTTAATTTGATTAACCTTTGGGAGTTCAGGCGTTGTAATCATGAAAGCGTAAAAACGGAAGTCGGGTGCCTATTTTCGAGGTTTATGGTTTAGCATCAGGTTGGCATTCCCTTCTCCTTGCGCTCTCCTGGGTTACTTATTCCATTAACCGTTGATTCGAAGGCAACCAATGTTCTGGGCTTTGAAAAAATGTCAGTTGAGTTTAGTAATGAGCTAAATCTTTCTTGCTCTCAGAGATAAGTTGGTGACAATGTGTTGTTAAACTAGATTTCTAATTTGTTATATATTATTTAACAATAATTACTTTGGTCTTGAAATTATGTAATCATGTCATAATGCAAAAATGCTCGATGTGTGGACTGAGCCATCACTCCACCGGTAAACATCAGGACCGATAGAGCTGGCTATTAAAGTTTCTACTCCTATATCTTTGAACTGACTGTCTTTCTTCCACGGATGATGATAAACATAAAAGATTTTGTCGTTGTTTTATGCCAACAGAGAGCATTGATTATTCTGGAAGACGTGTACGTCATCGGGTGATATCCGCCTAAATTTCATTAGCTAATTGAAAGGCGATATTTAAGGGAACTGCCTCGTAAGATATACTGCTGAATCACCAGGTTCTACTTCCGTGACAAGATAAGTCAAGTGCTCTTCCCCTCTCTCACGCTAGTCTTTTTTTTTCTTTTTTTTTTTGACGTGCATTCCTTTCTTCCCTTCTTTTACGCTGCGTGTATTATGAAATGCATCGAATACATTTAGCATAAATCACCCTGGAGATTCAAAGCATCTGTTTTCTAAATCACACCACTTTTCTTTTTCGCCTGATTCGACCCCCAACACACATACACACACACACACACACACACACACACACACACACACACACACACACACACACACACACACACACACACACACACACACACAAATATATATATATATATATATATATATATATATGACATATTTTTGATTAAATTGTCTCAGATATTTTAAACCATGTCTACAAGAATACAATGTATCCAAAGAGTAAGGAAAACTGTTTGTAATCAACCGAAGCAAATAATCCATTAATATTCACGCATTAACTCAAACTCTTGCCTTCCTCTCTGTCATGTTTCATAATAATAATTTGTTTGTCTCGGATACACAAAGTGATATCAAGAGTAAACAGAAAGGTGGAACTTTGGCTTAATTTGGACATTAGGTACAAAATGAGAAGGAAGTCAAAGTTTCAATTATCCCCAACCCGCAATCTCACGGATGATATCTTGCATATTTCCATTCATAATATTCTATGAGATTCATTTTTGAAAATAATTATCAAATGTGGAATTAATAAATGAAGTACATGACATCGAAAGATGAGTGTATTAGATCAGAAATAGTTACTTTGAAGAAGTTGAATATTGCAGTTGATGGATTGATGGATTATCAATCATACACCTGATTTTAGTCATGCATTTTGTGTACACACCAATGTACAAGTTAGTTTTGAGGATATGTATGGCATCATCAAATTCTCGGTGTTTCAAATGTTGTTATAATGATTGATTTCACTCTTGTGTGACAATATTTTACATTATCTGAAATTTTAGCATTCTGCAATTGTCTCATTCTATATGTCCAATCATTATCATAAAACATGACATTTTTTTTCCTCCTTTTTTTTGGGGGGGGGGGGGTGGGGGTGGAGGAGGGAACTGATATCATTAATTTTGTCTCTCTTTATATCTTTCCTCTCTGCTTTACCCACTTCCCCTCCATATTCGCCTCATTTTTTCCCTAAATCAAGTCCACCTCATATAGTGGACCTTTTTCCACGACTGTGACCTTTGAACTTCTTCCTTTCGTCTCTTCTCAACTCTCTGCTTTCTTTTTATCTCTTCCTTTCCATTGTACTTATTCTCACATGATGTCTTTGTCTTGAATTTCCCGATATATGACACAAGAGTAGAAGACGCTCGCGTCGAACCGAGTAAGATTGGCTCTTCTGAACATGGTTAGACGCCATGCATTGGGTGGGGTTCAGTCGAGAGAAAGGTGACGGGTAAATGTCGCCCTCTATCGAATGGAACTCCCCTCCTGGAAGGAAGCCATGTGAGCAGTGCACTTTTCTCCTCTCTCAGACGACGTACATCAAGAATCATCAATCCATCTGTACCAAGAATGTTTCTGTAACTTGATAAGTGTAGTATCGGTTTCACTTTTGATTGAATAAGCTATTTGCCAGATGCCTGCTTTCTAGGTTTTTTTCTCTCTGTACAAGATGTGCTCTTTTTATGTGATAAAAAAAGGCTTTCAAGTTCCTCTGAGTGCAAGATGCCAACAAAAGATCAGTCAAATGCGACCAAGGGTAATTAGTCTACCATCTTGTCTTTTTTTAAATGGATTTCGTCGACTTCAAGTTTCTGACGGTGTAGGCCTTTGCAATAAGTTGCTGATGTGAATGTAGTAAGAGAGTATCAAAGAATAAGAGATAATAATTCCTCAGACAACATGGTTTGCTTAGCTCACAGGATCATGATGATGTTTCTTGGATAAAGATAATTATACCTTACTCAAAAGCGACACCTGCACTTCAAAATGACATTCGTTCTTAGGGTTTATTTTTCGTCTTTTTTTACCAAGAATTTTTTTAAACATGATTTGATTTTTTTTTGGTACTTTTAGGTACAAGATCTATCTGAGGGAATATTTCCTTGATCTCTAAGAGTATTCGGTGTAATTTTTGGTGTGTATATATATTTGCGCTCAAGAGCTTATAAGGTCATAATATATGTCGGGTCATCCTTCCATGCGTTGCAAAATCTGTTAGACAAACGTATATAAATAATCGATACAAACATTTTGGAATTTGAGTCACGGGAAGTGTGTGCCGTTTGCTTGCTTTCTACATCTAACCAAGATTAACATTATTTCCATTATCAGGAATGTTACTCGATAGTTTTCATTGGCTACTCCTCAGCATATAAATTCAAGCTTTACATATTTATCTATATAATTGGGATTTGTCAGAAATACGAAGCAAAGACGTGCAGAACATGTTATAAGCATGATCAGAATATTACTAGTACTTTATTACTTTCCTGAAGAGACAGTGCTAATTTATGTGAGGAGCAAGTAACTTGGTTAACAATGTTACGTGAATCCTTAGATCTTGATAAATGTATATGTATGTCAGGGATTGATATGTTTTGTACATATTCGTATACAGCTGTCAGGACTGTACATCCTCATTGTCTGTACTCTTCATATCAAGGATATGTATAACATTATCAAGTCATGGATTAAAAATCAATGAGAGTATGACGAAATAGCCACATCAAGAGGTCAAGGCCAAGTTACCCAGCTAGAATGAGTCTTTATCTTCATTATCCAGGAAGTCAGTTGTAACGAACACCATGTTGGGAGTGCTGCTAAACAGGCGTGTGGTCATTAAGCTGCTGGAAGTCTAATGTCCATATTTGCATTTTTTTTTTGTCCCAAGGACTGCGAATTGATGAGACTTTTTCCCGTCACACAGAGAACCGATTGAAACTCATCGTTCTTAATTGAAGTCATCGTCAATAGCATGTCATGCATATTAAAACACTGTGGATAATATCACCGTTTCGTGGCATCGATACGTTGTGGATGCATTTACATAATGACAATTGAGTCTTTATCGTACGAGAAATTAATACCGATAGGCAACCAGAAGTTATGTGTTGCTTTCCCCGTTCTACCAGAAATTGATTTTAGGGGCTCCTCTTGATATACATATTACGCCACCATATTACATGGTGGTACTCTGTGCTGTTTTCTATATCTTCCTTTAGTAGAAACCAATCAGAATAATTCGGCTACCAATCATAAATCAAGTATCAATAGTAGTTTGAAGCGTGGTGTTTTCGTCTCTTAGAGTTGTGGTAATTCATGTTACAGTGAAATCACATGTATACTTTTTTATATCGATTTAAATGATGATTTTTTTTCTTTCTTTTTTTTACAATCATTGAAAATCACCCTCGAACATTACTGCATGAAGATGTTGCGTATAAACCTGAGGCCCTCATATCAGTGAAAGAGCGATTGGGCAATGAAGACATCCTATAGTCTTCTTCGTTGCTCTCTCTCAGACACACAGGAGGCAGTTAAATCTTAATAATGATTATGAGAGGTAGTCGAGGAAATAAATTGAGCTCGCAATGGGCCATTAACAGGGACATTATTCAGACTAAACTCCGATCAATAGAGTCCTTTGCAAAGTACATTACTTCGGGTAAGAGATTTGTTTCGTCATTATTGCAGCTATTCATTAACATTAACATGGCTGGAAATGCCGCTGGGAGGTCACGTTTAAATTGATTATATAAACATTGTTGGATGCATAGGTTGCCTAACATTCCGCCTCCTAACAAGAAATATTGCAGTCATAGCCAAAGAAGATACTTAGATCAGACTTAGATACAGTGAAAGATTTCAAAGTTAGCTTAGCTTGTTCGACTATGGCTTCATGGTTTCTATTTATTTTCATGTCATTGGCCATGAGATGGCACTTTTGCTATCATATTATTCCAGACACAAATTGGCTCTTTGAATTGAAGAGGGTACTCCTAGACGAGGAAATTTGACATCCAGATTAAAAGGTCTTCAGGTGGTTTCTTCTACTTGAGGCTTTAATACTCGTCTCGGTACAAAGTAATAAGGCTCGGGAAATCTCAATCGATATGACGCCTTACTGCTGGATGGAGCGATAGACTTTCAGTCAAATTTCAATTAAACTTGATAATCACCACCAACGTGACTCCCACTACATTATCCGTGTGCATAGTCGTTAATCTTCCAACGCCACTTTCTATCTATCTCTTTGCTCTTGCTTCCTGCCACTTGTTGTCTCATAGTCAAACGCACACACACACACACACACACACACACACACACACACACACACGCACACACACGCACACGCTTACACACAAAAATCTCTCTCTTGGTCTTTTACTATTTTTGCATATTCATTACACCACAATTATCCTGCCTTGAAACCTTTGTCTCTGCTACGTCACTTCATCGTCGTGCTTTCCCAATATCATTCCCGATAGTGTAGTTTTCACACCACTTTTTATGAGCTAATAATTGTCTTCACTCCCTCGTACCGTAAATATTAAGACGTTCGTCTGACACCGGCTATACTTGACATTGAACAAACGGATTCAAACATTATCACACGGTGAAGTTGGGACTGAGTTCCTTTTCCCCACCCTGGAGTTTCCCCCATTTCTTTCCATTCTTCACTTTCATCAACTCCATTGCCATAACAACCATTATGACGTTATATTTGTAGTGCTCTTACATTCGGCCAGTCATAGCCTTTGTTGCGTTCGTGTAAAAGCTGGTGGCACTTTTTGTTCTTCGTTTCACGTGAAACACGCTGTAAACGTTATCGCAGTATCACTCTCTGCTTTTCCAGTCCGAATTGAATTAGATCGGAGAACAGAGATTTACTTTTAAATGCATCACCTTTCATTCATCGTTTACGACAAGCTACTCAAACACCGAGTTCGCCCTTCATCTTGAAACGCCGGGAAAAGATTTATTGAGGTTCGTGGACTAGATATAAATATTGGTTGATTGTTGAACGTTCTTCTTGAACTTGAACTGTATCACAGAAGTCGGTCTACAGTCACTGATCATTTGTATAACTTGCATTGGAACGAACAAGATAACTGTGTGGAACTTTTAGCATGCAAAGTCTTTGAAACGACCTCTTTAATCCCATCATAAATATTGTTTTTAAATCTCAAGGTATGTATCATCGTGTGTCTATATACAGGAATCTTATTCTTATCAATTAGATATGTATTGTCTATAGTCTTGTGTTTGAACAAATCATTTGATTTCATCTTTAATCAAATACATCAGTTCATATTATCTTGCGTACAGACAAATCACTTGAATTAAGTTACTTTTGTGTTCGAACAACTTACTTGATGCCATTGTGCATTCACACAAGCCATTATTGATGGGAAATGGATACAGATGAATGATGGACAGGAAAACCACAGCAATTGTTTGCAGCCATGCAGTTTGTACAAGATAGTGACGCACTCGTACAGACAACAACTGAAGTAAAGAGATAAAACTAATTTATGCCTAATGTTGAATATTCTGCTGACAATTGCGTCTATCGGTGTATTTTCCAGCTGTGATTCTTTAATGTTTCATCAGTCTGTCATGGTGAGCATTTGCATGTTTGTTTATTTGTTTTTGGGGAGGTTGTCTTTTTTGCATGATTTGTGTGTGTGTGTGTGTGTGTGTGTGTGTGTGTATGTGCGCGTGTGTGTATGTGTGTGTTTGTGTGTGTGTGTGTAAGGGGAGTTTTTCATGATCCTTTTGTGATTTTGTCCTGAATTTCTAGTACATGTAAGTCGTTACCACAAGAGAGGCATCCTTTGATATGGCACTGGAGTGATATAATGATGATGAAATGACTTTGCCCTTTGTAGCAATCGTGTAAATGCAGTGTTAACAGGGTTCACATGTTATTTTCCAATATTACCGTGTACAGACATTTCCAGAAAACACCTATATCATCTCCATAGGGGCTTTAAGATTGACTGTTCAAACAGAATGACGCATTTCCCCCTGCGTAAAACGGTAAATATTAAGCAACGTAAATGAGTAAGTTCTCTTACTTGAAAAATAACACGAGGAAAAAGCAGAAAATCGCCCTTTTCCCAAAAAGCTTGTCATGTTATGAAGAAGGTAATTTAAAAAATCGCTCCACTTATCTGTCATCTTTATAGTCTGCAATATTATCATTGTCATCAAGCAATCCATAATTGTTTAAGAAAACACATTGGTGCGTTTCTCATTCAAGTGATGAGATTTGATTATCTCATGAATATCATGTACAGCAACAAAGAATATCGATTGCTATGCTTATTGCTCAGAGACCCAAACCACTGTCAAAGAAAACAAAGCAATCTGGGAATGACGTGAAAATGTTTGATCTTCACAAATGAGTCATCCCACGTCGGTAAAACATCGCTAGTAAGGAGGGTTGTCAGTTGCTATCAGGGGTGCCAGCAAGATGTCCACGGGGTCTAACTTTAGTGCATCTTTCTGTTTAGTGGATGATTTTTTTTTCTCACTCTGTTGTACATTGTATTTATGTCGAGCACCGAATGCTGTTTTCTTCATAAGATTGTTGTTGGACACTCATGAATAATGTGCCCGTCTTTATTATCCTCTGCAAAGTTTGTTAACATTCTAGCTTTACGTTGCTTTATTCACAGACTTTTAACCAGCTGTGGTCAAGTGGTCACTACGTATGAAAGTGAGGAGCCACGCTCATTGAATGTTGTCCCTTCAAGTTTCTCTCGATCAATCGAGAAGGAAAACCTCGCCTCGACCACGGAGTCGCAGGCAGGCACCTTTGATTCCATTCTCTGCCTCGCGTCTATCCGCCATCTACGTGTCATACATGAACCACATGCCGACCCGTCACAACCCCCAGTACGTGACTAATGGAGAGATTGACGATGACATCACAAACCCAATTAATCTGGTAAGATCATTTCACCATTTTACTACTCTATACTCATTCCTAGAGAATTTGCTGAATCAGAAATTAAGATTTAAATGAAAAAAAAGAAGAAAACAGCCATAAAACAGCGACATAATGATGATTCAAGCAAACGAGGGTTATTAGAAATTGGTAGTTCATACTTTAGTGCATTTGTATTATCAGTTACTATTTATCAAATATACACGTTCAATGCTCAGTGTTCCGTTCACAAATGATAAATTTACTTTTCTGTCTTGGAGTGTGTGTTAAGCATAATCCTCATTTTCCACGTATCTTTGCCACGTATAGATATATATAGTATATTTGTGATTCAGTTGCATTTTGTTTGTTTTTGCTAGTTTGTTTGTTTGTTTGATTGATTGATTGATTGTCATATTCATTAATCAGAGTTACTTGCTATAAGAATTCGGTATTATGTTCGTGCATTGTCAAAGTCAGGCATGATATCATACAGGCGACGTTACATAATGCATTCAAGCTTTTGTGCCTTTGGGACACTCGGACAAAGATGTCCAGGAGTGAGCAATCTTGTATTTTAATTGTGCGAGATGCTCATAGAAGTGCTTACATTTAACATGCTGCACCTAGCCAGGGAGTTTTCGTCTCACCTCCCTGACCCAACCGGTAGTCACCTACAGACAAAATAATAAGCATTTACTCAACATGTTTTTGGACTGAAAATATATGGATGATAGATTGGTCCCCTGCCATCATGGTTCCACACGAATCGATACTGTCCGACAAGACGTGTTTATTCCTATCGACTGATGGGCGAAATGGAGCGAGAGAACTGTAATGCAAACATAAGGAACGTAATAAACCTGTTAAATGATTCGTGCGAGTAGGCGTACTCGGTACTGTAACCTAAAGTGCAGTTGATCATTCCTGAGAGTGCCTCAGGAGACTCGAGTTTCTTGCAACAAGATAAAGCTGGGAGAAAATATTACTATCTAATTTGACATGTGACTGGAGTCAGGTTTTCTTTAGAAAGTCAATTTTTGTCACAATCTCTAGGGATCAAAGTGTTTATTACTAGTGAAATGGAAATGTGTTGACAACAGAAATGAATAAATATCATGCCAATAAATTTAATGAAGGCATGTTTGGATTAATGGGGCGGTTAGACTGAACGCAAAATAAAATGCAGCTTTTCAATATTCATTCTCTGACATTATAAAGAATATGGCCCTTGAAAACGGGACAGACATGACCGTCCCGTCTTAGTAATTACTGTTAAGCAAATATTAGGGTAATCTGAAGGCAGAACAGAGGAAATATCTATTCTAAGGAATACCAAGCGGGAAAAAAGACTATCATCTATAGGTGGCGCCAACTCCGGATAGAAGCGGGAAATCATAGTTTAGGTTTAATGGTTCAATGTACACGCTGCCAAGGGTTTACCTGTCAATTTCCACCATGCATGTATTCATTTACTTATACGATGTCATATGGCAAAGTTAAGTTTACCGCAGAGTACCAAAGCATTCATACACAAACTATGGAATCATCCTCGCCGCCGACTTTGCCTATGCTATAGATTCCTCGGGTCGCACAAATAAAGTGTGTAATACAAATACAATGTAGTATACTGAAAATACAGCGCAGACGTCACTAGATTCAGGTTGTTTTGTAAGACTTGGTGTAAAGAAAAGCGAAGCTTTAATGGAATCCATAGCTAGTTCTAACGAAAATCCAAACAATGCCTGTTTTAGATGAGAGAAAGCATGTACACTTTCGATGATTTTAGTTGTCCAAATGCGCTGTTATTTTTCTGACCTCTTAATCTGCTGCCAAACCTATAGTCTGGGTGCCAAAGTCATATTTTGGGCCTAACCTTGCTTTACCGTCTGCCCGGTGTTTTTTAGATGGATTTACCCTATTTCGAGGGTGCTGAGTCTGAATCTGGATAATGCAGCTCTTGCATCCTTGAGGGTTTTGAGATATTCAAAATGGCAACCCAAATGGCTGCCAAAATATGAAATTCCTCTATATTTCCTTATAAATGGTGGAAAAAAAAACTGGAAAATTGAAAAAATGGGGTTTTATTGCATTTCCAGGGTGCTGAATCTGAATCAGGATGATGCATCTTTTGCATTCATGAGGATTTAGAGATATTCAAGATGGCCGCCAAATATCTAAATTTCTTTATATGTCCATTTATAGATGATGAAAAGTTGAAAAGCTTTAATGGTTTTAACTCTATTAAGTCCAAGCTATTTTGACTCCTCGCAGGCCCAAGGGGGGGGGGGGGGGGGCACATTGTGCCCCCCTATATAATTTTTTTTTTTAATTATTTGATGTATCATCGCCATATTTGGCACATGGGTAGAGTAACTCATACTCTACATGACCGTACATTTGAATTTTCACAAGGTGGCGCTATTTACCAAAATATAAAGAAATACATAGGAAATATGCTAAAAACATGATTTTTCTGTATAATTTCTTTATCCCCATTATATATGTCTTATTATAGACCAATCATTTTCATATTTGCCACAAATGATAAACAAGTGGAATTTCATTATTTGTTGTGGTTGAAATTTCTCAAGGTCACCACATGGGGGCGCTATTCAGATCAACATAGTGAAACATTATGAGACCTGAGATGAAATGTTTGGGATGGGTACATGTATAGTTATGACATTTAATATTTGCATATACTGGAATTTTGAGATTACAAATTGATAATATGATAAACTAATGATATTAGAGGCATAACTTGGGCGAAGGAATCAAAATAACTCAAAATAGAAGGGCAATCTTTAGAAAATATTATTGTTTTCAATTGTCTCTATTATATCTATTGCTTTATGCCTTTGTCACATAAAAACAAAGGAAATAATAAGAAAAACTTTCCAGGACCATAATTACTTCAAATTTTGCTCCTTCAACAAATTTCAGCCAAGAAACACCCATTTCATACACTGTAATGCTGTTAAATAAAATGGGAACAGAAAAAAGGATGCAAAATCTGACTGACATGGTTGTCAGTTTATGGTTGCCATGGCAACCAGCAACATCAAATATAGCTAAATTATATATCAAAATGTTTGCAATAAGATTTTAGGAAAAGTCACCAAATTTGGTTGAAATCGAATTAAGGGCGAAGGAGTGGCAAATGAAAATCTGGTAGGGGGCACAATGTGCCCCCCCCCCCCCTTGGGCTTTATAGGGTTAAACTATATCGAGGGTGCTGAATCCGAATATGGATATGAAAACTTTTGTATCCCTGAAGGTTTTGAAATTTCCAAAATGGCCGCCCAAAAATTTGAAATTTTGATATTAAGTACTTCCTATTTCCTTTTGTATGAATTGTACAAAATGAAGAATAAATTGATGGTTTTACTCTTTTCCGGCGGTGCTGAATCCGAATCTGGTTGATGCAACTCTTGTACCAATGAAGATTTTTTTTTTGAATGTCTTTATATGTCATATATTATATTAAGTACAATGTATTTCCTTATAGATGGTAGGTTAATCAACACGAAAATTATGGTTTTACCTTATTTCGAGGGTGCTGAATCCGAATTCGGTTGATGCAACTTTTGAATTCTTGAGATTTTTTTGATATTCATATTGGCCGCCATTTTGAATATCTCAAAAACCTCGATGATGAAAGACTTGCATACATTAGATTCGGATACAGCACCCTCGAAATAGGGAAAAACAATCAATTTATTTCCAATTTATTCACATGTAGAAAATGTCAATATCACAATTTACATTTTTGGCGGCCATTTGGGATATCTCAAAAATGTATGGGATGCTGAGAGTTGCTTTGTCCAGATTCGGATTTAGCACCCTCGAAATAGGTTAAAAACGTCAAATTTTTCACATTTTTCACCGTCAAAGAAAATATATAGGAATTTTCATTTTTAATATCTCAAAATCCTCATGAATGCAGTAGTTGCATCATCCAGATTTGGGTTCAGCACCCTGGAAATGCAGTTAAACGCAATTTTTGTGTCCATTTTTGTCGCCATTAGGAAATATATAGGAATATCATATTTTGGCGGCCATGTTGGCGGCCATTTTCAATATCTCAAAACCCTCAAGGATGCAAGAGTTGATCCAGATTAGGATTCAGCATCCTCAAAATATGCTCAAACCACCAACAAAAAACAAAACAAAGCAAAGCAAAACAAAACAAAACAAAAACAAAAAACAAAACAAGGTTCAGCCTCTGGCACCCAGACTAATAGGCCTACCAAGAAACCTTTTGAAAATAAGGTTTAATGCGACAGAATTATTGAGATAGGATTTTTCCTGGTATGTCACCTTGTAAAAATGAAGTAGACTTTATTTTCAGCGATTATTCAATCACTAATTTCATGACTATAGTCATTATCTTATAGAGAATCACGTGTATTTTACCAGCATTCTGATTTTCCTCAAATATTGACATAATGAATGATTTTTATGTTGTTGTTGTTTTCGATCAAAATAAAGTGCCATGAAACGACATTTTTTTTCTTTTTTTTTTGTCTGCTTGTCATAAATAGCTTTACTTATGGGCAAAATTACAATCGAAGAGTTTCTTCTTATCTCTCACTATACAACAGAAGCCATTGCCGACTCTGCCAGTGCCCCCTCTACGGCAGAGTATGGAGAAGTACTTCAAATCGTTACGGCCCCTCGTGACGCGGGAACAGTACGCCAGGACGCACGCCCTCATCGAGGAATTTCTGCGGGCTGGCGGGGAGGGGGAATTCTTACAACAGCAGCTGCTAATAATCAAAGAAACCAAAGTCAATTGGGTAGGTATCCGTATGGTAGCATCGAAATTTTGATAGAAACAGCTAGATCAAGATGAGCTATTTGGAGATGTAACAGTTTATGTACGGCTATAAAGTCAGTCGTGATTGTGGGGTTTTGTTTGTTTGTTTGTTGGTTGTTTGTCTTGATACTATGCATCACAGTACAAGGTGTTTTTTTTTTTTTTGGGGGGGGGGATAAGCGTTGTTGTTGTTGTTATTAGGTGATACGCTATCAGCGTATCACCTATTGTGATTGTCAAAATCTCTCTTTATTAGGTGATACGCTATCAGCGTATCACCTATTGTGATTGTCAAAATCTCTCTTTATTTCTTTTTATTCTTCTTTCTTTCTGGACAATTTTGTGTCATCAATATCTCAAGAATGACATTACGGAATAACATGACATTTTCAGGGAACATGTCTCATGACAATATCTAGCCACAATAAGGTTTTCATGACAGTAACATATCTATGACGTCGTCTAGGCGCCATTTTGTGATTTTTGGACCATGTTACATGATCGATCATAACTTCATAACTAAAGGTCATTTCTGTATCATTTTTTGTGGACATAAAGTTCAGGTCACGTTCTATCTTACTTCTTTTGATGCTAATTACCTAGGACATCATTAAGTGCGCGTAAGCGCGCGTCAAAATTTTAAAAGGCTCAAAACAACTTTCCAATGGGAAATCTCGAAGTTTCAGACAATTTTATGCGTTTCAAACAATTTTGCGCGTGCGCGTCCGTCCGCGCATTTTCGCGCGCACAGCGCGTCAGCAACATGAAAATACACTTTTTTTGACAGATTTGGATTCCTGATACTTTGAGCAACAATATCCATTGATTTCTAATCGATTCCTACAAATAACAAAGCAATGCACTTGCGTCAAAGTTCAAATTTCGCGTGCGCGTCTATGTGCAAATATAGTGAAAAAACATGTCTTTGTTTATTTCGCCATAGCTCTTTAAAACGTCAGGTGACCCTATGTTTTTATTGCATATTACAAAAGCATATAAATTGGACATGACGTTTCAAGTATCATTATTTCCATAATTACATTATGACGTCATCATATCGTCATCTGAAATCAAAAAAGTGGAATTAATTTTTTTGAGGTACTGTTTCTGACATTCATTTGCTCGTATCTCTGTTGTTTAAGCTCAATATTATCCCAAATTCAGATATGTTGTACTTTGAACATTTGCCTTTCAAGTCCATGTCATGGTTTTGAAATTTGATGACGTCATCATGCTTTAAATTGTGTTTAAAGGTAAAGACGCAAAATCGGACAAGTTTACGTGTTATGTCTATGGGAGGTGATTTTTTTAGAAACCATGCATTGACTTGACAACGTTTAAGCACCTTTATCTCAGCTGATTTTGCTTCATTTCCTCTGAAACTTATTTATGTTGTAGCTGTGACAATAAGCTGCAGTAATCATGCATTTTATTCTTTGAAATCTCCTCATGAGGTTGACAATTTTGCAATTTAAAACTGAAAATGAGAATGGAATGCGGACCAAACGATTCCTGATTCATCTTTCACGTACATAAGCTTACGTTCCTCTAATTTTCTCGTCGAGACGTATGGTCGAGTGGTTAGAGGCGTCGTCTTAGAAACGTGGGGTTGCACACGTACGGGTTCGATCCTCACAAGAGCACGAAAGAAAATAATATATTTTTTTTACTTTTTTTCTTCAATAGAGTACTACACCTTCGTCCATGTAGAAATCACGTTTGCATGTAAACACACCTATACGCACACACTCACACAGTATACCTTTGTTTTGCGTTGGAGACTGCATTACTTCGACTGCTGCAAAATTATAGTTTTGCAGGTTGGGCTTTTCAAACTGATATAGTATACTGTCACAACATGAAATTTGTTCATATTAATTCAGTAACACAATGTAGTCGTGGTTACTTTGTGCTGATTTATACATGTAACAAGCTATACATTGTAAAAAAGGTATTCAGTCTTCTGTATTGATGATTATTTGTCAATTAGTGGTTTTTGTGGAGTTTCAGATAGTGATAAAAAGTATGGATGATAAGTGCAGCGATAATTCCTATAGTTAGTTCAAAGCTGTGTTACAGATGTTTGATACATACATTTAGCATTGTGTGTGTGTATATACGTGTGTATACAGGTTGGCCATATGACACATGCTAGACAATTACTCTTAATTGATTAGCAAACGTGATCAGCTATGGAACTGAATATGGTACTAATGTATGATGTTAATGATTCTGATTAAACTGTGACGAGTTTAAAGGGATAGCGTAACTGTGTGTAAAAATAAGGCAATTATAAGGATATTTTAGGGCAATTTGATAACCATGCCTATAATAATTTCATACAGGTACTAATGCCTGCCTCATATTCAAATGATAGATCGTCATGTCAATAGCAAACTGACAACGTACGATGAATGTGTTATATATTGAACAACTGTCTTTCAAGTCCATAACGTTCCCCATATTTTCCCGTCGAGACGTGTCGCCGAGTGGTTAAAGGCGACGTCTCAGAGACGTGAGGTTGCGGGTTCGAACCCCACAAGATCACGAAACAAAATAATTAGCTACTTTACTGTTTTTTTTCTTCAATTTTGTATTACATATTCGTCCATGTAGAAATCACGTTCGTATATAAACGCACCTATACACACACACAGACACACACACACGCCATATCCCTCTTTTTTGTGTGTTGGAGACCACATTGCTTCGACTGCAGCAACATTTTGCAGGTTGACTTTGTCAAACCGATCATAGTATGTAATGACGACGACTGAGGTGTTGTACTTTGAACAATTTTCTTTCAAGACCATGTCATTGTTTTGTAATTTGATGACGTCATTACACTGAAAATTGTGATTAAAGGCAAGGTATCAAAACCAGCCGATTATAGGTTTTATGTCTGCGGGACGTATTTTTCCCAAGTTGCCAGAAATGGCATAGCGACCTCAGTCGTTACAAGGCCGCTTTTCCGTCTAGCAATGCAATAGATGTTCACACGGCCACGTTAGTTGAGTGGGCATTGACTTTCCCCCCGTTATATCTATACATTGTTGTTGTTTTTTTGTCTTACCATTTCCGTGGATGACCCGTGGTCGAGTGGTTACAGATACGGTTTCGCATGCACGCTCAATATAACTTCAAGGTGCCTATATCACATTCTTTTCTTTGTCGATCACAGATGACTGTCATCTCATGACCACAAGCGTATCACCTAACTCGTCCTCAATGTGACGAGTTTTCATGTCTCGTTTCTTTTTATTCTTCTTTCTTTCTGGACAATTTTGTGTCATCAATATCTCAAGAATGACATTACGGAATAACATGACATTTTCAGGGAACATGTCTCATGACAATATCTAGCCACAATAAGGTTTTCATGACAGTAACATATCTATGACGTCGTCTAGGCGCCATTTTGTGATTTTTGGACCATGTTACATGATCGATCATAACTTCATAACTAAAGGTCATTTCTGTATCATTTTTTGTGGACATAAAGTTCAGGTCACGTTCTATCTTACTTCTTTTGATGCTAATTACCTAGGACATCATTAAGTGCGCGTAAGCGCGCGTCAAAATTTTAAAAGGCTCAAAACAACTTTCCAATGGGAAATCTCGAAGTTTCAGACAATTTTATGCGTTTCAAACAATTTTGCGCGTGCGCGTCCGTCCGCGCATTTTCGCGCGCACAGCGCGTCAGCAACATGAAAATACACTTTTTTTGACAGATTTGGATTCCTGATACTTTGAGCAACAATATCCATTGATTTCTAATCGATTCCTACAAATAACAAAGCAATGCACTTGCGTCAAAGTTCAAATTTCGCGTGCGCGTCTATGTGCAAATATAGTGAAAAAACATGTCTTTGTTTATTTCGCCATAGCTCTTTAAAACGTCAGGTGACCCTATGTTTTTATTGCATATTACAAAAGCATATAAATTGGACATGACGTTTCAAGTATCATTATTTCCATAATTACATTATGACGTCATCATATCGTCATCTGAAATCAAAAAAGTGGAATTAATTTTTTTGAGGTACTGTTTCTGACATTCATTTGCTCGTATCTCTGTTGTTTAAGCTCAATATTATCCCAAATTCAGATATGTTGTACTTTGAACATTTGCCTTTCAAGTCCATGTCATGGTTTTGAAATTTGATGACGTCATCATGCTTTAAATTGTGTTTAAAGGTAAAGACGCAAAATCGGACAAGTTTACGTGTTATGTCTATGGGAGGTGATTTTTTTAGAAACCATGCATTGACTTGACAACGTTTAAGCACCTTTATCTCAGCTGATTTTGCTTCATTTCCTCTGAAACTTATTTATGTTGTAGCTGTGACAATAAGCTGCAGTAATCATGCATTTTATTCTTTGAAATCTCCTCATGAGGTTGACAATTTTGCAATTTAAAACTGAAAATGAGAATGGAATGCGGACCAAACGATTCCTGATTCATCTTTCACGTACATAAGCTTACGTTCCTCTAATTTTCTCGTCGAGACGTATGGTCGAGTGGTTAGAGGCGTCGTCTTAGAAACGTGAGGTTGCACACGTACGGGTTCGATCCTCACAAGAGCACGAAAGAAAATAATATATTTTTTTTACTTTTTTTCTTCAATAGAGTACTACACCTTCGTCCATGTAGAAATCACGTTTGCATGTAAACACACCTATACGCACACACTCACACAGTATACCTTTGTTTTGCGTTGGAGACTGCATTACTTCGACTGCTGCAAAATTATAGTTTTGCAGGTTGGGCTTTTCAAACTGATATAGTATACTGTCACAACATGAAATTTGTTCATATTAATTCAGTAACACAATGTAGTCGTGGTTACTTTGTGCTGATTTATACATGTAACAAGCTATACATTGTAAAAAAGGTATTCAGTCTTCTGTATTGATGATTATTTGTCAATTAGTGGTTTTTGTGGAGTTTCAGATAGTGATAAAAAGTATGGATGATAAGTGCAGCGATAATTCCTATAGTTAGTTCAAAGCTGTGTTACAGATGTTTGATACATACATTTAGCATTGTGTGTGTGTATATACGTGTGTATACAGGTTGGCCATATGACACATGCTAGACAATTACTCTTAATTGATTAGCAAACGTGATCAGCTATGGAACTGAATATGGTACTAATGTATGATGTTAATGATTCTGATTAAACTGTGACGAGTTTAAAGGGATAGCGTAACTGTGTGTAAAAATAAGGCAATTATAAGGATATTTTAGGGCAATTTGATAACCATGCCTATAATAATTTCATACAGGTACTAATGCCTGCCTCATATTCAAATGATAGATCGTCATCTCAATAGCAAACTGACAACGTACGATGAATGTGTTATATATTGAACAACTGTCTTTCAAGTCCATAACGTTCCCCATATTTTCCCGTCGAGACGTGTCGCCGAGTGGTTAAAGGCGACGTCTCAGAGACGTGAGGTTGCGGGTTCGAACCCCACAAGATCACGAAACAAAATAATTAGCTACTTTACTGTTTTTTTTTCTTCAATTTTGTATTACATATTCGTCCATGTAGAAATCACGTTCGTATATAAACGCACCTATACACACACACAGACACACACACACGCCATATCCCTCTTTTTTGTGTGTTGGAGACCACATTGCTTCGACTGCAGCAACATTTTGCAGGTTGACTTTGTCAAACCGATCATAGTATGTAATGACGACGACTGAGGTGTTGTACTTTGAACAATTTTCTTTCAAGACCATGTCATTGTTTTGTAATTTGATGACGTCATTACACTGAAAATTGTGATTAAAGGCAAGGTATCAAAACCAGCCGATTATAGGTTTTATGTCTGCGGGACGTATTTTTCCCAAGTTGCCAGAAATGGCATAGCGACCTCAGTCGTTACAAGGCCGCTTTTCCGTCTAGCAATGCAATAGATGTTCACACGGCCACGTTAGTTGAGTGGGCATTGACTTTCCCCCCGTTATATCTATACATTGTTGTTGTTTTTTTGTCTTACCATTTCCGTGGATGACCCGTGGTCGAGTGGTTACAGATACGGTTTCGCATGCACGCTCAATATAACTTCAAGGTGCCTATATCACATTCTTTTCTTTGTCGATCACAGATGACTGTCATCTCATGACCACAAGCGTATCACCTAACTCGTCCTCAATGTGACGAGTTTTCATGTCTCGTTGCTGTTGTTGTTTTTGTTGTTGATGATGAAAAATGGGGCCCTTTTGAAAACAGTTAACCCAAACCAGTGCTGATATCAAATTAAACGATATCGTAAACAGATCAAAAATAGTTAAGATGTTTGCTGTTTATTTCGTAGGTTCGCCAGTCAAATCGATGACGGGTTTTGTCCACAAGGTGCCGTTTTGTCGCTCATATTCATTTTCGATCAATTCAATCTGTATTCGTGTCAATAAAATCTAAAATGTCGTCATTCAAATTCGTAGAAAGTACCCCGCAACTTTGCGAAGCGGTCATTCAATTTTGCGACAGACGGTGATGTGATTGCGCAATATGCTCTGTTTTATCATTCAAATTCGTTTCGCAGCAATCTATATAACACTTCGAGAAATCATATTAGCAAGCGAATGTTCTGGTCTTATTTCATAATGAGTAACATAATCATTGGTATTCGTCCCATTGTTTATGTTTAAGCACTTATTTTGCCCATGTCTTTCTCTGTTTTCATGTATTTTTTTTTTTTTTTTTGCACAGGTACATTTATACATAATTGTTACAGATTTTATGAAATCACATTCTAACATTTTCCCTTTCCCTCACAATTACAACAAACGCTCGTGCATTTACTTTGATTCAATATGATGAAATGTATTCTTCTTATATATGTATTATGTCCTATTGATTGGAAGAAGTACATTATTTTTTCTTTAATTTTTCCTTATTTATGTAATGGGAACAGGTGCTATACTCACATCATGACAAAGATAATTATTGATTTATTGTCTAGTTACATAGTTAGAGTTCATTTCAGTGGAATTATATATAGGTACATGTATTCATTTCCCGACCGCCGAGGCATTTCGGAAGGTAGGTCTGTCATGGGTGTGTCAAACCAACTATAGCATCATTTATATATATTATATGATATACATACATTTAACAAGATAGATCTTAGATCAACAATTTTATCAATATTACACGTAGTCATGACTACAAACAGGTAGGGAAGTCGTACCCTGGTCAGAAGATGTAAAGACCTACATACTAGTAGTAATCAAGATGTCACTGAGGAGATATTGTGGAATGCAGTGTGTGGCTGTGTGATGTTGTGTATTTTATACCTGTCATTCTTGCTCCCATAGTTGTTTCTGTCATTCGTAAGGGGGGGGGGGGGCGTACCCTACAAGGGTTGCTTTTTAGCATTCCTCCATATTTCTAGCACTTGCAACATTTTGCAAACTTATACGTCTCGTTTATTTTACATTGTAATGCAATTTATGCATTCAACGTCCGTAAAATATTCATACGTTTCTGTTGGAAATGGAAGAATGAATGAATGAATTTATAGGCCCTATTATATTGATCTGTATGCGCTTCCTCTCTCTCTCTCTCTCCCTCCCCCATGTACTCCCACCCCCTCTCTCTCTTTCCCCCTTCTCTCCGCCCCTTCTCTCTCTATTATCTAGCTCCCTGTTATAAGCACTTTTCTCCCTGTATGAGCATTCATCATCCATCTATCTTAAAGGGATTGTATAGTTCTGGATGAGAACTAATTTCAGGTTTCTAACATTTTTGGTGAGATAATGAGAAACCTCTTATGAAATATGAAAGAGCATGTAATTCTACGAGGAATTCAATGTTTATTTGATGAAAATTGGTTTTGAAATGGCTGAGATATATCCAAAAAAGATGATTCTAATAAAGTGTGGGACCCACACTTTATCACGATCGCTTTGTTTTACTTTGTTTTTGGATGTTTCAGTCATTCCAAACCCGATTTTCTTCAAATAAACTTTGAATTCCTCTTAAAATGGTATGTTCTGAACTATATCATAAGTGTTTTCTTGGTGTCTCGCAAAAATGTTAAAAGTCCAATTCTCATCTCCACCAATACTGTACCTTCCCTTTAACCCTCGTTTGCTGGTTTTTATATCATCATCATTTAACTGATCACAGTTTACATGTGATGTGGTGTATCCTGATGTCACGAATGTACTCCTCACTTTCTTCTCCCTATTGCTACCATCGTAGACGTATGACTGGTGGTTGGATGATATGTATCTCAAGAACCGGTCCGCCTTGCCTATCAACAGCAACCCTGGTATGGTCTTTCCAAAGCAACACTTCAGAGATGAAGGTCAAAGGCTACGTTTCGCAGCAAAACTCATTTCCGGTATCTTAGACTACAAGGTTGTTATTGACGCGTAAGTTAAACATTTTTAACTTGATGATATCATAAACGGCTGACGCATAAAATGAATTACAGCTATGATATTATCAATTAATGTGTTAAGAGTGTTACATCGGCAACGTTTAATGAAGCGATGATAAGTTTCAGGTCCTTTAGCTCGCTAAGCTTGCTGTTAATTACTCCCATTGACGTAGTCCTTGTCCTTCCGTAATCATGTTAGGAG
The DNA here is from genome assembly GCF_040938485.1 of Diadema antillarum. Lineage (NCBI taxonomy): Eukaryota > Metazoa > Echinodermata > Echinoidea > Diadematoida > Diadematidae > Diadema > Diadema antillarum. Next base: position 256,365 of record NW_027271292.1, on the reverse strand, counting down.
CCGTAATTATACTCCAGAGAAATACAACCTTCAAGTAATTTAGAAAATAGATTCGGCTTGACTACCCTGTCGTGTTGTGCTTCTTTGATGTTACTAGATAATCATTAACAGTAATCAAATTTCCTCCAGTTTTACATACACATACATAATATATAAATGCCTATCATATGTATATTTCATATCACATTATTTCACTTATTTGTTTCCGTGTCAGAATAAAAGAAAATTATTGCAAAGTAGCATTAACGATTTTTACATGAAGATGAAATGTCGTGAAGCAAATACAAATGCAAAAAAATAAGATAGTATATGTACTATTTATTTTTAACAAAAGTTAATTATAACAAAAGTATAATATATATACAACTGCACCTACAAGCACGTATGAATATATACGTGTAATTTACATAATTTGATCTTCACGAAATCTTTGGCCATGCTGCTCCCACCTTATGGAATAACTTACCTTCAGCCGTAAAAAAACTGTTCTTCATCAGACTCCTTTAAAAGCAGTCTAAAAACTCACTTGTTCAAAGCCTCAATTTGACTACTCATTACATGTACTTGATATTTGTATGTCCTTTATCTCCTTCACTTTCTCCTCCTTCCACGCCTAGAGCACTCTACAGAGTGGATTTGGCGCTATATAAATCTTATCAATTATCATTATTATTATTATTATGAGTTAAATTGGACCTAATTAGTAAGAAATATGGAGGGATCTTGTAAAAAAAGAAAAAGAAAAAAAGCAGAGCTTGTAGAATTAGCAAGTTCCCTGAGTTTTTTTTTTTTTTTAAGTCTTTGCATTTACGTGCGTATCTACCAAAATAAACGAATGGGCATTCCGATTCAGAAGAGATAAAAGGAAGAGGTACAAATAAAGCAATTGGACAAGATCACACACACATACACACATTCAAACAAACAATCAGACACGGGCACAGACAAAAATAAAAATCCATGCAAAAAAATCATAATATTATTCTCGTTCAGGGAATATACAATGGTATAAAACCATTTGTTTTGAAACTTACAAGTGTACATATAAGTTTTACAGTGTTCATTAGTATTTTTTCAGCTTTTCTCTGTTCCTCTAATCTCTTTCCAACACAACTGTGGAGGATTTTGGACTACTTTTACTCTGAATCTTTGTTCAGGCGAGCGCTACCGGTTGACAGAGCGAGACACAACAAGCCCGGCCAGCCCCTGTGCATGGAGCAGTACTACCGTCTCTTCTCCTCCTACAGAGTACCTGGGTTAGTCAAGGACGAACTGGTCTCACCAAGTTGCAGTGTCATGCCCGAACCAGAACATATCATAGTGGTGTGTCAAAATCAGGTATCGTATCGGAAAAAAAAAACACATAATGAAGAAATGCTTATTGACTATATCTTGGTAACAACAAATGAAGATGTTGATGGTGATGATGCCAATGGGTGCTTAGATAATAATGCAGATAATCAGAACGATGGGGAAGTTTTTAAACCAATATTATCCCAATAAAGCATTCACATTCAGCACACTCTTCAATGGATATACATTCATTTCCGCTCTCCATCTCTATATCATTATACGCTGTGTTTCATGATAATGATAGTAGTACCAGTGCACGGTAACCCATAGACATCATATATTTATTTTTTTTACACCGATCCTCAAAGCGCTGTTAAAATGTTCATTTGAAAAACAAGATTGCACACTATCATAATGAGCCCTAAAAAGTTCAATAATATGACCAATGACATAGATGGGTACAGCTCTAATTGTGAGTGCGAGAAAAAGACCCGGAGACAATGGGGACGTTTGATGATCACTCCAAACTTGCCAGTACACTATATCTGTTGGAATTTGTGCAGTGCACTCCCGTTATAACGAAGTCCTTGGCACTTTTCTTTCGTTGTATCCAAATTTCGTGATAACCGAACGAATGTAGCATAATATGATGAGCACGCACAAACTATGCGTGTATTGCGTGTTGTTTATGAAATACTTATGATTCACTAAAGGGCAATGTTAAATGGGATGTTATATCTCATTATTTGCGTTTAATTATTACAGTTAAGAGAGAGTATAAAGTTATTTGTACTTTCATGCGTAATTTGAAAACAGACGTGTAAAAAGATTTGAAGATTTGGGGTTTGTAGCTGGTTTAGGAATCGGTTACAGTTCGTTAATCCAAAGGTTTGTTATCACAAAGGTTCGTTATTCCGAAGACTCGTTATTCCGAAGGTTTCTAATTTCGAAAGTGAGATAAGGCTTTTTGTTCCCGAAGTTTGTTAATCCGAAAATGAAAAAAAAATTCGTTTTTCCGAAGACGATATTTTAGGAAACATCCGTGTCGAAACAGATATCAATTCATTTTTGATAATTTTATAATTGTGTTCTCCAGTTCTTTGTACTAGACGTTATCATAAACTTCAAGCGGCTGAGTGACCAGGATCTTGTTAGTCAACTCAAGCGCATTGTCGACGCAGCGAAGGAAGTAACTGACGCTCCTCCCTTGGGCTTGCTGACCACAGCTGACCGACCAACCTGGGCAGGGTCAAGATCAAGATTGATAGAAGGTAATCAATGGTCTCCTTCACTCACTTTAAAAAAGAACACTAGATAGACATTCTGATACTTGTCCACGGTATAGTACATAACACAGAAGCTGGCAATGAATTTCATCTTCCCAACAGAGACATTGCATAAAAAAATAACCTATATACAGAATCTCATACTTTGCGTCCCACGGAAATCAATCTTGTTTAACCCTTTTTTTCCTTCCTCTTTTCTACTAGCACGTCTTTACGAATTAAAAAGGTATCACCATGCATATGAAATCAGACTTGTGCCTCTCCTCTATCCAGACTCAACGAATCGTGACTCACTAGACATGATCGAGAGGTGCATCTTCGTTCTCTGTCTCGACAGCCCGATGGATTACCCACCGGCTGAGGTCGGTAAACCCATTGATGCGGACGACGAGCCACTGGCTCATCACATGTTACATGGCGGGGGCACGTCTGAGAATACAGGCAACAGGTGGTTCGACAAAACTATGCAGGTATCTAAGCAGCGGTTACCATGGCTACACTGCCCATTCCTTCTTCTCCCTCCCTCTTTCCCTCCCCTCCCTCTCTCCCTTTCTCCACCTCTCTCTCCCTCTTTGTGTCTCTCTCTTTTTCTATAGTGTATGTGGCACCCTGACAGTTGAGGCTCGTGTCTGCCACTGAACTGCCCCATGATCATGTCAAACTTTCTCTCAATATGATAATTATGTACCTAGGAAGGCTGGAGTTCGGATTAGATCCAGCTAACTACAGAATTTTTTGAATTTTCCCGAGAGTGTTTAGATATTATCCAGACACGTTCTATTACCGATTTCCTGTAATAGTTACTACTGGTGTTTGTCTTTACAATTTGTCGGATATCATAATTTTGCCATAGACACAGATATGACAATTCTGCTGTTTATACGCATTCAAAGTAAACAATGCCCCCCCCCCCCATCCCCAAAGGAAAGAAACTAAACAAAAAGAACTTTGGCTTTCCGACAGAGAACAGTATTATTCACACTCCCGAATTGCAACGTGTCAACGACTTGTGTTGTAGCATTTCTTACATCCAGGACATGAACACAAGAATTAGTTTCATAACTTATGCAAATACCAAATACTAATGAAGGTGTAGTCACAATTACACGCCTTTATTGTAAGGAAACTCTAGAGCAGTGAGGAAAGGCTCTCCCATCTCCCTGTCTAGACACCTCCGGCAGGAGGTAGTGAGTTCCGACGGGAAGGTAAATAGGGATAGCGACATCAATGTACTCTGTGCATAATTATGTTTGGTGTAATTACGATGGCGGTGTGTTTGCATTCCTTCCGGAAACAAACACGCCAGTTTCATAAAATTAATGCAATCTTACCAGAATACGTCTTGGCTGTCTTCAGCTGTATCTAATTTCACTCCGAAAATATCATTCGAGTCCAAGTAGTTTCATTGTTCGGATAGTATCCTGTGATAACTTACCAACAACAACAAAAGGCATCATGTTTTATAAAATGGGTGCTTTTTATTTAAAATATGTGATATTTATGAAAAGATTTTTTTTTTTTTTTTTTTGGGGGGGGGGGGTATTGAATTGCCGTCATAGAACTATCAAATTAATCTAATGATACTCTGTCATTTGCCTCAGTCTCACTCTAATTATTAACAGTTTTCAGACAAAACTTATCGCCGTGAACAAAGTCAACTGATATACCGGTACCTACTTTTGAATGTGGCGATGTAATGAAATCTCAAATATCAGTCCATCTTTTTGTTTTGTTTCGTTTGCATAATTTTCGTGAACACAACAAAACGTGGAGTACTAAAAATTCTACATTGGTCTTTATATTCATTTAGTTTATCATCGGAACAGATGGCACGTGTGGTTTGAATTACGAACACTCACCTTCAGAAGGCGTGGCAGTGGTTCAGCTTGTAGAGCACCTTCTGCGGTACATGTGAGTTATCTATTATACGCAATTACTCCGGGTAATGTCGAACTGGCTTTCTGCTTCGGGCTGCATGTTTCCTCTGTAGAAAGGGCGAGAGAAGACATAGATAACATTATGATGTATACATAACAGTACTGTTCGAGACTATAATGAGGTATAAAAAGGGGAAGCAGAATATTTTGTGTAGACATCATGAGCAAACATGCTTTCAGTCAATTGTAGTCATGGACATTTCCACAGTTCGTTGAATTTTAGATTTGAGGCCAATGCAGAATTGCGTGGTTACTTGGAAAGTAATGTGTTTCAGTTGTTGTCGTTGTTGTTGATTTTCTTTTTACTTTGAAGCTGCATCTAATTTGTGTCTGAAGGGCATCTTTAGTTCGTATCTGCTTCTATTAACACTTCCGCATGTTTCTGAGTTTGCGTATGAAATGGTAATCGCAATCACGTCACAATAAGCATCACATTTCTAATTATAGATATTATTTTGTATGCGTCTGCTTTGTAATATGTGCTTGTTCGAGTGTGTGCGTATATGCGTGTAGGCGTATGTAAACAAAAGAATACGAACGTCTGAGTATTTTTGGCTCGATTTTTACTTTCCTTCTGTTTTCTTTTTAATGCAAACTCGAAACTTATTAAGATTATTAAGATGATCTGTTTATGCCTGCTTTAGTTATCTTGAAATATCTGTAATAGACCTGGGGCCTGTTGCATAAAAGTTACCATTATGGTAACTTTGCCATCCAGTGGTAACTACCATTGCAACAATACTCAACAGCCAATCAAAATCAAGAATTCCATGGAAATTACCATTGGATGGCAAAGTTACCATAATGGTAACTTTTATGCAACGGGCCCCTGATTATACTTTCTCTGTTGTTATATTCACATATACGCGGGGAATATAACTGGCGCCTTTTATGTTTTATATGTTTCCATTTTGTGCGTGGTGCATTTGTAGAGTACAATTATACAAGTAAGTAGCTATGATATATGTGGACATAAGATCGAATTGCTGAATGTATAGATATTACATGAAGAGTGAATATATTTCGAATGATAATCATTTCGCTCTGTTCCATGATTGTGTTTTCTTTCAGTGACTCTGAAACACACAAACGAAAGTTGACTCGAGCACAATCTATCTGTGAGCTTCCCTACCCACGAAAACTCAACTGGAAAATTTCTCCAATCATCCTCCAAGACATCGAGATCGCAAAAGCCCAAATTGACTTGTAAGTGTGTTTCGTTTTCTCCTCTCTTTGTACCGTCTGTCAAAGGAACCGCAGTAAGAAATACTACAAGTTACTGATGTCTTTGGTGTACGACAAGTAACTCCTATAGAGTGTGATATCCATTTTGATGAAAGATTATCCGCCTTCGTACACTCTTCTCTGTGTTAACAGATGTCTACCAGTCCAACGCTCAGGTCCAAATCTTAAATGCACCTACTGCTCTTCTCTTTGTTTAGCCCTTTACAAAAACAGATCAAACGTTTAGAACGTCAATTGGATCATGTTATTTACTTAGATTACATTCCAAATATCTCGAGGACAGACTGAAATTATTAGAAAACGAAAGACCAAACATATGACGCCTTATATGATGAAAAAAAAAAAACAAGTCCGTATAGCAATACCGGGGCAAAAACTACAAGAATTATACTACACCAAAGAAAGAGTTAGAAGGCATGTCTCCATATCTTGACCAAATTGGACGTCTGGTATCATTTATTTTGTCTTCGTTTCAGTGCCGTCAAAAATACAGACGTGAAGCTGCTGAGGTTTACCAAATTTGGGAAAAACTTCCCAAAGTCACAGAACATGAGCCCAGATGCCTTCGTGCAACTTGCACTTCAACTTACCTTCTACAGGTAAAGATGATCTATAAAACTTTATTACTATTCTCATATTATTCGAAGTAATTAAGTCATTGTTCAATGTTGAGAGCAGTCTCACAGATTTCAACTATGCATGCATGGTCGTACCAACTGAGGTCGTACATAATGATGATAAGTTGAAATATTGTTTTGGCCCTACAATCTATACCAACAACATAATTTTGAATGTAAGAGAACATAATTTTGAGTAACTTTTGGCTAAATACCCTTAACGAATCATCTTCTTCATATATTGGGGCCAATACTACCCAACACTTACCGGTATTGTGAGGTAAGCTAGTACTTTATATTCAATTCAATTTCTTTATTTCCATCGAACTTATGTCACTTTGGGAAAAATACGAAAGAAAGACCACAAACAGAATTCCTTCCCTAATGGAACTCGCTAGAAGTACTATGCATGTCACATTTGTGTCCAATAACATCTAAACAGTGACAGATTTTTATCATGAAATAATTATTCCTCCTTCACATATAGAATGAATGGTTGTCTGACTAGTACGTACGAGAGCGCCTCCACGCGGCGATTTCAACAAGGGAGAGTAGACAACATCCGGGCTGCTTCTCCAGAAGCATTCGAGTTTGTGCGTGCTATGCAAGGTGACCGGACGGCCACGGTAAGATGGAATTCTCAACGCTCATCATCCCGGAATAGTAGACAGATTTCTTTTGTCACCATACGTTTTGAAGAAAACTCGTGACGAATATTGATAGATGTAGGTGATTAAGGGATGTACACATGTCAAAGTACAACATTTTACCTCGCTCAAGTATGGAATTATGTATGAAAGATATTTCTACCATAATGGTCATCTACGCTAAGCACTCTTGCTTTTAGTTGGTGCCTTCATATCTCGCTTGCCTTTTTTACATATCCGTCAAACTGATTTGTTTGATAAATAACCATTATTTGTTTAATCTATCACATTTTTAAAAAAAAATTCTATAGTCTATTGTGGAATAGTATCCATTAATGTCCACTGTATGTTAATGTATTTCTTATTTTCATTTATGAGAAACATGAAAATTAAAATTGAATTGAATTTAATTGATTAAGATTCCTTCGAGTTGTATAGCTGTCATTTACCTTTTGGCATCATCATCAGAATTTAACGATTCATTGCTATACCACACGATCAATTGGACAGGTGGGAAAATAATATTTATAAACTAAATGTTTGGATTCATGTTTACAGGTTGAGGAGAAGAAGACACTAATGAGGGAAGCAATCAAAGCACAGACGGATACATGCTTACAGGTGGGTCAATCAATTATCTAGATTCAGTCTGCAGATGCTCCACTCGAGATCATAGTTTTTGTTCGTATTTACGTAAGTGACAATATACACAGGAATTGTCTGTGTCAAACAGCAAACAACTCATAGATTAAGGACATCAAGGGAGATACGCACAGGCTATAGATCCGAGTAGAGTGAACTAGCATTTCTTAAATGTTCTATACTCGATTTTTCATTTCATCAAGATAAGTCACCTTAATCTTTATACTTTTTTGAAAAAAGTATCTGATTAATTCAAAGTACAGAATAATGCAAGTACAGTCGATACCGTCATACAGTCATATACCTTAACTTCTTGAGTTCCTATGATCTATCCATTTGTTGTTGTTGTTGTTGTTTTTTAGACCACACAATATATCTTATCGTCTTGTATCACTATTTGGATTAGTTTTCATTTTGGCTGTTTTCTTGATTTGAGTTACACAAATTAATGATAAGTTATAGTGGTTTCAATCGTCTCGTGATGATTTCTTGCAGACTATCACAGGACAAGGGTTTGATAACCACCTGATTTGCCTTCGGGAGGTCAGTCAGGAGCTAGGCCTACCAATGCCGGCTGTCTTCGCTGACGAGTCGTTCCGAATTAGTAACCACTTCACTCTCTCCACGAGCCAAGTAAGCAGGAAGGAGTTATCTGCCTTGTTTTAAATTGAAACATGAAGGCAGTTTGATCAGTATATTGCTTTGGTATTGGTGACGAATAAAGTTATTCTAGAGAAGATTGCCAGATAGAATAGCAATTTTGACATTGTAAGACAAGACAGGGTGTTAATTTTGAACAAATCTGATGACAGAAGTGAAGTTTTATATGACTACTGGCAATCTTACCAATTCAGAGAGGACCAAAGAGCAAACCACAGAGCTGTCAATTTATGTATTTTTACTATATTTGGTATGTTTGTCTTTATATGAAATATATAAACCATGCATTACATTATATATATGTATATATATATATATATATATATAATATATATATATATATTCATATTCATTGTTAACTACTCATTTATTTCTGGAATTGTACTTGTCATGTATTCGAGATAAAAAACGTGGACACTTCCAGCAAACTTGTTTACATATTTTACTAAATACTGAAATAGTAGAGAAATTTAATGTATGAAAGAGAACCAATTTACTTAAGACAAAATAAACATATAATTATAACTTAACATAACTAGAAAATGTGCTTCAAAAGAGGTCTTTATTAAAGACTAATCATAACAAGATGTGAAATGATTATTACAATTACTAAGGAACCGCAAAAGCAGAGCTTGTAACTAGAAGTTCCAGGAAATAAATAGCAGCTTGATTAATTGAATACGGAGATAGTAAACAAAGTAGATACTGAACACTTTTCTATAAGCAAAAATAGCAACAAAAAAGTAGGTGGAAGGAAATAAAAGGAGAAAGAGAATTTAGAAGAAGAAGGTGACGAAGAAAAGATAACCCAATATCCATGCAAAAAAAAAAAAAAAACCCACAAAAAACGTCATGTTCGAGAATGGTTACAAAGAACAACACTCTGAGACTAGGGCAACCAAACTTACATTTCTGTTAAATTTGTCACATTCAAAGGAAGGATAATATAGATAACTAGCCATTGCATTTGTGATAACAATGATACCAACTCTGAACAGGAGGACAGACAATGACTTGTCAGTTATCGCCTGCCTCTCACGCCGTCCCTTTATGTCCTCTGCTCCGAAATTGCTCAGTATGGCTGCTAGCCTCACGGACGTATGTCAGTTTGATGTACCCTATATAACTGTTTTGAGTAACCACTTCATAAATATTCTCTAAATTTTCACTTTCATTTTACAACTGCCCTAAAAGTTACATTGGCAGGCATATCTATGTGTACAAAACATTTTAAAGAAATTGCCATAAAACGTATGAAATAAGCTGTGTATGTTGTAAACAATCTCTGAATTGGAGCTCTGCTGTTATGTCATACAGGTATTGACGAAGCTAGACACGTTCATGTGTTACGGTCCTGTGGTACCTGACGGCTACGGAGCCTCTTACAACCCACATGAAGACTACATCCTCTTCGCCATCTCCTCCTTCAAGACATGTGAGATGACTGACTCAGAAGTCTTCCGTGCAAAGCTCTACCGAACACTGATCGACCTCTACGAGCTCTGCACGGGCCACAGTGCAAACAACAACTCCAATGGATACATGCAGGGATAACGTACCCCCAGCTCAAATTGACTGGAACTTTGGGAGAGAAACGACCAGACCTGCCGTAGCCTCACTTACCAAATTACCGATCAGTTAAAACACAGCATTAATAAAGGAAATTAGACTTGAATGTTCCAAGAAATAAACAAGAAGATGTTCAGATACGATCCATTGAGTATCATATAATCGGTTGAACTTTTGTCACTTCAAATTATCATTGCATTGATTAGAAAACTCCTGGTAATGATCCAAGTAGCAATAACCAGTAGTGATTCTATCTGACAGCGTGGAAGATTTGATTTAATCTGTTTTAGAGTATGTAAGGTGATCCATTGTTTTTCAACCTACTAGTATTCTGAAATCAGTGGAAGGATATGTTTATGGAGACTTGCGAGATTTTGACATCTTTCTCCTGATCTATGGGCTTTACTTTTTGGAACAAAAAGAAAGAAAAGCACAACGAGTATTCTAGAGTAAAACTCATGAAATAGTGGTTCCCAAGTAATTTACTTTTTAGATCTTCGCTACATTGTGAAAAGTTCAGCATCTTCAGCAGTTAAAGCTGTTGTTGATGTTAATCATGAGAATGAAAATGTTGATACCGATGATGGGTTTGATTACATATGATGAGAATGATACTGCTCCTGATGATTATAGGTTGGATTTAAAAGAGATACAGGATATTGATTGCCGTGGTGGTTAATTCGAAGTTGCTGCGATGATGAAGTTGTGTATGCCGACCTTATACACAATGTACGATCCATTATTTATTTCTTTGAAATTCCCTACTTTCCCAGGGCTGTTATTACATGGAAATTTGATGATGGTGGTAATTCATATATTTCAGATATTCGATTTGTGTGTGTGTGTGTGTGTGTGTGTGTGTGTGTGTGTGTGTGCACGTGTGTGTGCGTGTGTGTGTGTGTGGTTGTGCGTCCAGAGGAATATGTTGGTTTCTCCGCGTCAAAGCCAGTTCTTCACACTATCCGTGATGAACACTTTCCTCCAGCTGTCAACATTTTAAAGCTTCGAGATTCGATTTGATATATTTCAAATAAGATGCGGATTCGAGATTGTCACCACATCAATTGCATACGAGCTAGTTACCAATGACTTTAATGAATGTTATTTCCTTTTCTTCACCTCGCTTTAGATGACATACAGCCAGTTTGTTGAAGTAACCATTACAGTGACTTTAGGAATGTAGGTCTTTGACGCGACGAGAATCCTTCGATATGATTGTAACTCATGATTCAGAAACATCACTGGTAAATGGTATGTAACAACATAATTATTCCCAAATGAAATGACCTCATTGTGACGAATAAACCCTTGTGTTTACTCTTATGATACTATATTTCTATTTACTGACCGAATAGTATGTTCTTCGCTTATTTCGGATAATTTTTGGGAAGGTGTTTAAGGCCTTCCAGTAACGTTAGTTAGTATGTTGTCACCTCCAGTGTGTTACACTATGCACGGCATCAATCACTTTTGCTGATATATGCAATTATGTTAATAGTATACAGGAAAACTCACACATGTTGTAGGTCTTACACGCATTTTATGCACTTATACATGGATTACTCTCGAGATTTCGTTTAGAGTTCCGGAAAGTCAGTGAGTCTCCATCGCTACTATAGTCTATAGTATGATAAAATGAGCATTTTTATCACTATACGCTTTTATTTTCATTGTAGGTATGAAGTGTCCTCGCAGAAGGAATGTGATTGTATTACAAAAGAGTGTCTCTTTGTGCATTTCCTCCTGTAACCCGTGTGTGTTCTTAAATTTCACAAATTGTGTATATGTAGTAAACACATGCCGTCCACTCATTCGTCTATTCCTCAATACAGATGTGATATTTTTCAATGCATGATTGTCGTGTAAACTACTTTCTCTCTGGTACAAGAGGGCTTCATTGTAGATCAAAGCTTCGTGGATTTTTCTGATACACTTCATTTCTATCATAGTACTTGATATAAGACTATCTCTTTCATGTTGTGTTCTCTGTTGCAATGCTGAATTCATTACATGGATTAATTTGTGTGCTGCTTTATCTATTCAAGGATTCTCTTGAGCTGAGCTTTATCCGTGTTGACATTCTACAGTAAGACACTCAGTGGGATAAGAAAGCCACAGTTATGACAAAAAGATGCCTATAAGAAAACAGAAGTCTTGCCGTTTCAGTGGCATCTAAAAACAAACAAACAAACAAACAAAAAACAAAAAACAAACTAACTAACTAATGCTCATAGTAGTAACTTTGTGTAAACTCGGTTACTTCTGTCACGTGTCCAAATAAATCAAAATATGGTTTAATCAGTCATGATGTCCTTGGTTTCAGTGGTAATCAGTTATAACTTATTTGGCAGGCAAATAATTTTGAATATGTAGCTTTGATTATTGAAATCATTATATGACATAAAAAAGCGTAATTTTGACTTTCAAGTCTTATTTACCGCTGTAGAACACTTACATTTAAACCCGTCTGCAATAGATTAACAAAAAAAAAAACTTATTTAATCTTTTTTGTTTTCCTTTTTCTTTAGCCTCACCATGTTGGAGAATGGTTTTACGATGATTTGTGAGAACATCGATATATGCCGTCATATTTGTGTCATTGAAAGCCTGTCTTCTTTTCATGTTGAGGTTTTTTTTAAATCTTTATCTTTCGCACTGGGATTTTATTTGCTATATACGTCTCAACTAATAAGATTAGGTACATGAGAAAGGAAAGTTTATTTTAACGGATGCTTCAGATGTCATCAACATGGGATTTTTCTTGAAATCATACTCTCCTCCCTAGCTCCACTTTTATTCCTAGTTTTGGAATTGTCAGTCTGAACATCAAGTGAGACTTTAGAAAAGATAAATTCCAAACTATGATCGAAATCAAGAACGATCGAATGACTTGGGTAAGATGTGCGAAGGAAGTGACAGTTATCTGTCAACAACTTTACAGTTTGCCCACTTGGTAGGCAACTTTGCAGAATGCTGTCACTAGGATCGTGATGGTGGCAGTATGTCACTTAAATAGACATAGACTCTTTAGTGAAGTTCAGTTGACATTGTGTACTTGTTTATCGAAACATCAGTTTCCATCATATTCTCTGTAAAGGATGTATATTCTTTTCTCAAGTCCTTCCATGCCCATGCATACAGGATACATCAGTCATTTTTACTGAAACACATTGTGGAGTAGCTCTTTGTTCCTGTGCGTCGCTGCATGATTTGTACATTTTGTTTAAAGCAGATACTGATTACAATTTGATATGTTAAAATCTATAAGTGTGAGAATTACATGTATTGAAAAAAAAATCACGTTATTCATAATGTTTTATCAGAGCTATTTCTAAATATATATTATATCATCTATACTATATTATCTTTATACATAGCATATTCATTACTTTGTGGATTTAGTTGCTGGTTTGTGATTAATTGCCCGCTTGTGCGTAGCAGGCGCGGCGCATCGTAAAGCAATATAACGAAAACGAAATGGCAGTCAAGTAACATTTTGAAGTATACGTGTCCTTATTTCTAGCGTGGATTTCTTTTGCAACAGCAGTGTCAAGAATAGAGTAGAATTGTACAAAACGAAAGAGACGTGTACAGAGTTTAACCAATTCCCTTGCATGGTTTTTGGTGTGTAATCCCTTAGGTTTGTGAGTTGTTTCTGTGAACAGTGGTGATTTTGTTCGTATGATTAGTGTCAATAAATCTTTTGTTGTGATTGTTAAAGCGGATTTTATGAGCTAGAGACAAAGGAACGTGTCACCCAACTTCGCCCATGATTCAAGGCACATACATACACACACATCCACACACATACACATACACACGCACGCACGCACACACACACACACACACACACACACACACACACACACAAGAACACACTTATCTGCACACTATTACACAATCAAATACCGAATCAGACGTCGCCATACATTGACCACTAACAACATCAATTTCGTTAAGACTATCATACGATCAATTGGCCATGACAAACGACTGGTTTAGATATTGACAGGCTTCTATTTCTCAATAAATCGGATTTTTACAACATCTTTGAAAGATTGAAGGAGTTTTTCACAAATCAATCTTCAACAGTATCTGTCATCTTCAGTGGCCCCAAATTCTTCATAAATCGTAAGAAAATGTACGTGGCATACATCGTGAATGATACCGAAGAGGTACACATTGTTTACGGAGTCATACGAATTGATTGTAGGGTGAGTTGAATTTAACGATCCTTCACTCATTTTATGAACGATAGAACATTGACTGCATGATTCGACAATGAAATATACAAAGTTTAATATACATCATCAGCCCAAGACATAAGGAAATGAGATTCCGTTGCCATATTTCTTTCTCGGTGTTGTTTTCCTAACTATTTCTATGGGTCTATCTCTACATGGTCGTGCGGGGTGCTGCTCTCTAGGCCTTGTTGAAGAACCGTTTGCCCTCCACGCCCTCGAAGCTGAAGGTAACGACCATCTGTCCACCGACGATCTCCCTAGAAGCAAAGTTGCCTTTGTCACCGGTCAACATCAGCTTGCTTCCCTGCCACGACGGTGTCACGTTGATCTCCTTGCCCCTTAGTTCCTTGATGTCCTGGTCAACGAAGCTCTGTCCGATAGTAAAGGTCACCTGAAAAAGAATCATAGAATATATAAGTCATGATACCATTCCTCGTATGTACCACCAAACACTAAATTCCCCTGTATAGAACTGCAAGGAAAGTATAATTTCATTACTCACAAACATAGCTAGTATTAAGGTATGATTTTTCTCCAGTTTTCTCCCTCTGTACAAATAAAATGTGTAAGATCGCAACTGCTGATGTATATTTTGAACAAATATGTCGGAAAATGGAACCAGCGGGAATCGAATCTGTCATATATTGCTTTCCGGGCAGCGACTCTACCACCAGCACTGACCAGGCTATCCCTGGTTGCTGGCAGTGACAAGAAGAACTTGGAACAAAAATCAAGCTCCGAAATTCCAATTATGTTAAGTAGTCCAAGGTCGACATGGCGCATTAGATGAAGGCAAGAAATTATTAAGCAGAGGGTTGTCCCACTCTGTACAAATGAAATTTGGATTTGCTGATCTACCATTCACGTTGTGACTTTTAGATATGAAGAAGAGGTTATATCAGATACGTAGGATAAAGATAATCTTACATATCTGTATTTTCTAGCCGTCATTTCACGACAAGCCAGTTTTTTATGAAGGGCATTGCAGATTTTAATTTCAATTTCAGTTTTATTTTCGTATTTCTCGATGTAAAAAAAAAAACATAAAATATAACAAAATATGATAATACATAATGTCCAACTTGGATATATGCAAAAAAATACAAACATAGTGTAATAGCGGTCGATGTGTTTGTATCAAAGTAAAAGAATGCTATAGAGAAACCTACTGAAAAGCAAAACTTGTTGAGTGTAGGTCTCAACAAAAGCCTAGTGTGAAGAACAGGATGAGGAGCACGGGTAGAATTAAAGACCAAACTAAAAAAGTAAAAAAAAAAATGACTATCAATACTCGGGAGTACAGAAGATTAACTATCATTTACCGATTCAATTAATGCACATGGAGAGCAGATGAAAGAAAAAATGCAAAGAATCTTACGTCTCGTGTCCGTCCACCACCCACGGTGACGATGTTGAAAGTGTCTCCATTCTGCTTGATCTCGATGGTGGAGCTCTTGTCATCAGGGATCTTGGCTGGGTCAACCTTGACCTTCTCCACCAAAGCCTGCATGTTCTCACCGTGGTCAAAGACCCATTTGCCGGAGAAGTTTGCCATTTTGGTTCTGTGGGTTTGAGCGGCGACTAGATTAAAAGGCGAGAAAATAAAATACTTGATTACATAATTGTTTCACATTAAATTTCCGACGTTAGTGATTGGAAAAATGAATTCATGAAACCTTTTCAGAATCCTGAATCCAAGTAAGTTTGTTAAGGTCATTCAATCTATTCTTTTCCTAATCATTTGTACCATTTGTTCTGATTTCTTGGGAGGAAGGATTGTACCCGATGCCTCATTAAAACTGGGTTTGATATTAACCCAAAGTGGTACGCATATTCCGTTAAGACGATACTTTCAGATGTCAAATCCTGAGATACTGTTGCATACTAAGGTAATCATTTATGGCTGAGGAAGAGTTGGGAGGGTTTAATGGGTGACGAATGAAGATTTCCAAAGGGGATTAGACAGCAAGCACGAGAATGAGGGCTTGAGCCAAAAGTTAAACATCAATCCATGTGTACACTATAGCAGTGTATCGAGATGGACTATAATGGAGTAAATATCATTGAAAAGCTGTGTGCACGACGTCTTTTCCTATCCGACAGTTATGAATTAATGAGTAACATTCGAGTTATGGTGCTTAGACACAATATTGTGATTTAAAAAAAAAAGAAACTGCTCTTAACTATAAAAAAAGAAAATCAGCATTTTTTCTTCAAGAATGAAGCGAAAGGTAAAAATAAATTCAAAGACAGAGTCTACGAGAAAGGCAAAGACATGACTGAGAGAAACGGACTACAACAACAAAGTGACAAAGATAAGGGGACATTTCTGTACTCGAATTGGAAAAGACAAGATTAGATTTTAGGGGTCTTGAATATAATCTATTATCCACTTAACTGACACTGTCAGAAGAATGAAAACTAAAGATATGTTGTGAATTATCAAAGCAGATATAAATGTTTTCAAAGAGTCACCATGAGTGGAATAGAAAACATGTTAGCAGCAGCTTTTTGATTAGTCAAAACATAAGTGAAATCGTTACGTGATCAGTTATAAGCGTGCTAAAAGTAAGTCAAGTTCTGTAGGATAATGTATGATGATGGCAGAAGAGGTAGTGACAGTTACTTACCTGAGAGAAGCAGCAAGATGACTGAGGTGTGCAAGTCAAGATTGCCTGGACAGAGGTGACGAAGAAGGGACTGAAACACGGGAATTTATAGGCCTCCAAACCAACCTCTGGACTCTGGTGTCAATAAGTAATGTGTGCAAGAAAAGGGATGAAAGGGCAGTGGGTGAAGAGGTTACTAATCCACGAGCCTTTTCTGTCTCTTTTCTTTTTATTACATGTATCATAAGCGATCTTTCAGTGCACTCATTTTAGGTGAGAAAGGAGGAGTTTGTGAAGAAGGCGTGGCTTAATCAGCAGTAGGTGAGAGGTAGCACACGCGATTGGTTCAGCTGGATGATAGAAGAGATTACCGTGCTATCAAAGACACACATTTGTCGAGTGCTGACTGCTCGTTGGTTGTTGACACCCCTTAACTTTACACTGACAAAGATTCTCGTGAGATAGTATACCTGAGCAATACTTTTTAGGACTTATAATGTTCTTTCAATTTTAACATATCTACCTGGCAGCAACCATGTGATAGCATGATAACCTCGGAAAGCGTGACTCATAGCTGATTATCATTGTATCTCAGATTAGAGCTTTTTTTCTTTTGCTAAAACATGATATTCGATTCAAACATGACGATTTTAAGGCAATGGTTTCCATTGACCTGTTGTCTTAAGCCATTTGAAGCTATGTAGATACCATGCATTAACGTGCGGAAAATGGTCAATCGACTTTTTCAACAGGATCTCGGTTACATCGTTACATGGATTAATCTGAGCATCTCATCAGAACTTACTTTGTTAGGAAGCAAACGCTAATCTTTGAAACGTCTGCCCAAATAAAATTTCTTCAGAATTTAGTGTCCATCTGTAACGCTGAGTGTTTTGTTATCTACAAATAAGTCCATGCACCTCACATTTAGTTATATCATTTATTTGTAACCGAACAAGCACTACATTGGTTGTATTGTTAGTAAAAACTTCCTGGTGAACAGAAAGGAGAACTCTAACAGCTCTGGGAGAATATATCAAAAGGAAAGGATTTTGATTTCTGTCTTCGGTTGAATGAGTTCGAACCCCACTGAGGATTCTCTCACCCAACTTCAAACACTCTTTATGACGTCTCTTGAAAAACCATAAAAAATCAGCTTTACTTATAGCACCTCATTACCAACACCTGTTTATGGTACCCATCAGACAATAGGCAAACTGAGCTGGGTATCTTTTAGGAACGAACTGTGTCCCGGATGATATCACTGACGTGCAGCCACTCATGTTTGATGGCAATAACACTTGCCAAGTATTTGCTCAATTGGACAATAATTGTCAAATAATTGGCCACTTTTATGGTTATGATTTTCCTTTTGTTTGCCTTCACAATGTTAAGTATAACTCTTCAAGAGAATCAATTTACGAGCAGCTAAATTGTGGAGAATGAGCTCATTTACGACTTGATAGCCACAGCAATATGAGGATAGGACGCCATCAAACACGTGTTAAACTTTTTGTGTGTTCAGTGTAAAGGGCGGACTGAGCTGTGAGACGAGGTCATCACCGCTGATAACATCACTGGGATTTAAATTTTGTCCGTTTTTTTTTTATCCTAAAGGAATCTCAGTCGTATGCTCCTATCCCCATTCAAATAGAGATTTTCCATCACAGCTTTCCCTACGATAACATCATTGAATTGTTAATAATCTTTTCCTTTCTTTCTGTCAAAATAGAAATATATGATTATTTAACATTACAATACACACGAATATTAATTTTTGTAATGAACAGCGGTTACTATAATAGTTTCTACCAGAGGTAGACTTTCAACCCTCTCCTTCAACCATTCACGACTCCACATATCATTTTCTTTAAAAAAAATGTTTGGAAGGACTTGGATTTCATGGAGAATGTTTAAAAGTATTCCAGAGTAAATTGTATATGACGTAATACTTCTGGAATATTCTGGTTGCTTCCCCATCTCGTTGAATTTTGCCACATCACCACGAAAAGCTTTCCATAGAGGCAGCTTGAATTGATACAATATGCCTTCTGGCTGTAAAAGGATGATAACTTCACATTGTAATAGGTTGTGACCTTACTTCACTCTTCTACTATTTCGTTACTTCTATACTACAGGTCTGAAATAAGTTCGTGCAGTTCACTTCCCCGATACTCATTAAATAATCATTTGCTGCAAACCAAACTGTCATGTCAAGGTAGAAAAGCAGTTGACAGTATGGACACAATTCGTTATAACACCTGTATGGCTTGTGATTTTACTATTAACAACTGTTGTTGATCTAGCAATCAATTTTTCAACTGATTTCAAAAAGTGGAAAATATGACGAATATAGACACCGAGCGATATGTTCATCTCGTCACAACAATCAGCACCACAGTGAAAAAGTCTCCAAGAATCTTGAGCTAATTGAAGGAGCCAGATTTAACCAGGTGACACAATCTGTAAGAATCTTCACCAAATTGAAGGAGCCAGATTTAACCAGGGTAAAACTAGGAGTCAGTAGTGCGCACCGAATACAACAATGTTTACTCGACTCGAGTGGTGTTTCCAAAACTAATCTATCGACTTCAGACATTTTTATCACATGTGATAACGCTTTTCAAAGATAGCATGCTGTGTATCATTTACAACGCGAAAGATTAAAAAGGCAAAGCTTTGGGTTTTAATTATGGATAATGCGATATTGGTGGCTCTGTGCTATCAAACAAAATTTAAAGATGAATGGTGATGCAATTTAATGCATTAAATATGAATTGATAAATAATCTATAAGAATTGTTATCTCTCCTATTAAACCTTCGTTCCTTAATGAACCAAAGAGATGAACAGTAAGATGTTTAAACTGCCATTGTTGTAAACACATAAATGGGGCAGTCATTTTATTATATGTTGCTACAGTACCAAAAAATTTTTGGAAATATTCTGCCTCGTTTTATGTGCTTTTTTTTGGGTATGTTTTCTTCACAATTGTTTCACACATTAACATTACAGCCTGTAAATTTGACTCTCTCACACACATAGCCGCTTCACATGCACCCACTGTTTCACAGAGTTTTATATAGTTGAAAAGTTTTCATGGAAGAGCATTATTGATCGCAACGATGCTTCATGCAAGTTACCAGCGGAGATGTTGTTAGCAACTCACATCTCTGCAATCCGTTTGTGCATGTTAAAGAGATTACACTGAAAAAAAAAGGACTACATAAGTATAATACATGAGGCTGCTTCCATTATTTGTCACTGTCACGTGAAAACAAGCAAAAACAACAACCCGTTTTTATGAAACCTCTCCAATTCTTTTTATTTGACATCACTTTTTTTTTTAAATAATTTTGATCAGATCTAACCTGGACATGGAGTTGACTGTAGCACTTTGATAGCCAGCCCTCACTTTTCAGAGTACCATTGTCAAGTAGGCCGATGGAACTATTTTCACATCTGAGTGAAGAGAGAGGAGGTGCAATGGTGGCAAGAAAAAATATCAAGTCCGAGGATAAAAACACTGCATGAATTACTCTCAAGATCTATTGTTCGGAAGTTCTGACCACCAACAAAGAACTGTTAACTTCCGCTTGTTCTTATCCACTCTGCTCTTATCCACTCTACCACAGTACTCCAACTTTGCAGGAGGTGTAACAAAAGGAGATTTTTAAACTTAATCAAATTCATGGACACCTCGGATTGAAAGCGAAGAGCACCATGTGTCAGACAATTACAGAGCGTCTTAAACATGTTAAAAGCTTGGAAATACTTCACTTCCAATACTTCACTTTGTTACTTGACTCGAGTCAAGATATGTAGAGATGGGTTGCTTTGTAGAATTATCACAAAAAGCAACAATCGACCTCTACTGACTTGTCATAAAAACTTTACTTCATGTAGGTTAGAATCAACTTGTAAGATTCTATTTTTGAGATGTACAATGATATTCAGAACATCGACGTGTGTATTCTTTGTATGGTATGATTACGAGCCTGTATTGATCAGAAGTATTATATTATGAAAACAAGTTTTCCAAACATATTTCAGTAGTCTGTGGAAAACTAATAAATGGGTGACATTACAAATCAATACAAACTTAGCATCTACTAAATCAAAAAGTTTCCATGCCCCCTTCCCCCTACCAAAGACGAACATATAGTGAGCTTTCTGCAGAGTGAACTAAAAGGAAAATGAGCATGTCATGTATTGCATTATCTCCTGACAAATTATGTCCTAAGCCGGGAATATCCACTGCTTCCCATTGTCTCAAATAGTGTGTCAAATGTGACTGATTGAATTACTTGGAAAATGGTCCATCTGATTACAGTCCGAGCTGTGTCGACCCTTAAAGAAAATAGTAAGAAGAAAGAAGAAAAAAAAAACCACAACTAACTAACGCGTGAGTCGAAGTAACTTCTCAGCTCTTGAGGGTAATCACAATAGATTTCCTACAGAGTTGGCAAACAATGGCGGATTGTGATTGGTTGTCTGTAGCAAACTATATTTGCGGACCAGAGATCAGTCTGTTTGATGTTCTCATTGATACGGATATGCATGTTGTAAACACAGTAACCTTTCCTCTGCAAGTTGCCAACCACCAAATCTATTTCTCTTTCGCCATTAAGTATCCATGGGAAGAGATTCAATTCACGTTTACCCCATATATCACAGTGGAAAAGTGAGAGAGAGAGAGAGAGAGAGAGAGAGAGAGAGAGAGAGAGAGAGGGAGAGAGAGAGAGAAAGGGGATGGGGTGGTGAGGGGCTATAAAAGCAACAAAAAATATAAGAATGTATAATGCTCGTCACAATATGTTGCACGCATGATCTTTTAGGACTAATGATAACTGCAGAAGACTTTCCAGGTAAGTGAGGGTGTGATCACAGAATCTGCACACGAAGCGGTCGATGCAGGACGGGTGCACCTCACGAGACCGACACCCACGAGTCCTACAGCCGACGAGTCATACAGCTTACGAGTCGCACAGTCCGTGAGTTATACAGCTCACGAGTCATACCACACTGCATACAGCCACAGACCCACGAGACCGACACATTAAGCCCGTGTTGTGTCTGCCCAACTCGTGAGCTGTTTTTGTCTAGTATCGAATTCATGGGCTGTATCAGTATGACTCGTGAGCTGTATGACTCATGGACCTGTTTCAATGTCGAACTCGTGGGCTGTATGACTCGTGGGTGTCGGTTTTGTGGGATGACCCCGTTTTTTACTTTCTCAGTACATCTGTAGGTTTGACGGGTATGGCATGGTAGTTTACTTCCATATAAAAGCAACGAAGACATACATGTAAAGCAGATGATTATAGTTTATCACAGCATAAAATACGGGTGGATGATCCTACTCAGATCTCGACACGACAAAGCTTTGGTTTTTTTCAGAGGGAAAAGAAAGGGTATGGAATTTGAATGAATTGTATGATTTGTATAGAGCTACAGAGCCTTTTGAAGATAAAATTGCAAACTTGCAATGTCCATAAAACAGCTGAATATCATGCTGGTACAAGACAGGAGAATATTCCCGCTGTCGTGAAAATGTGGGACGTACGAGAATTAATTTTTCATCTACATCACTTTGTAGAGGAGATTCCTTTAAAAATGCTTTGGGTTCATTGTCCATGCTTAGTTATCAACAATTATGTGCCCAGAAGAACGATGCGACTGTAGTTTTAAATCAATTTGTACATACTCCTTACACGAATGATGGAATTAAATTTACATGGCAGCTGAAGATGTGAAAAAAAAAGCAATAGGTGTTGAGACGGCTTGATATTGATTTTAGGTTGAACTTTTATGGGTACGAAGGCAACAATTAAAAAGCAGTGTGCATAAAAAGAAAAAAGAACAGCAAAAAAAGTTGATGTATACTTTAGAATCAGCAGTCAGGCACGGAGAGCCAACCAGGTGACTATAGAAACAGGCTGTTGGTATTTGGTATAGAAGAATATCATCTTCAGTAGCATCAGCTATAGTTACCAGAACATGTAATGGTAATGGTAGTGGTGGTTTATGATATTTTAGTGGTAGAAATAAGTGCCAGAGTTGCAGTACAACACAGTGATATATGTATTAGAGAACGAGGTATTATGATTCAGGGCGTTTAGGGAGTTAAGGTTGTATGATGAAAGACTCGGGGTGCAATGTGTCAGGGAGGTAGGGGAGCTCCATATAACTCTCAAACCAACTTTCCATGCTCGCAGCACCTCTGCTACCAGACATGGGCTCCAAACGGCTGTTCTTTCGAAACATGGGTTGTGCTCATATGATCTATTAGAAGACAGGTTCTAAAAGATTCACGTTATAAATCGTTAATAGTGTAGTGATGATCTGACTATGATTTGATATCACATTACTGTATTATGCGCCAATCCAGTGCTGTGTAATGAAAGCTCGTTGTTCTGGTTCACTAAGAGTGTCTTTAAGGTTACTGTTCTCTGCTCACCCACGCTATACTTTCCCCATGCATTCTCTCTCATTTCGTATCCCTCTCGTCTTCTCTTCTCCGACTTCTACTTCTTTTCTTCTTCTTTTTTTTTAGCCTGAAAGTGAAAGCATAGTTCTCATGCCTGCAGAACTGTCAATTTGTACACGTCATGATATGCGTCAGAAATGTTTTAAATAACTATGTAATAACATGATTCCAATTGCTTGGGAAACGACGAAAATGCACTAAAATATCATCTTTAAAGGTTCACCGGGAGTATGCAATCTCAGAGCATATCAGAGCTCTACGTATTTTTATGCCTCCGCCACGAAGTGTCGCCGGAGGCATTATGTTTTCGGGTTAATTGTCTATCCTTCCGTCCTTCCATAATCAATTTTGTGGACAGCGTAACTAAAAAACCGTTTGAGGTATCCTAATGAAACTTGGCATGTATATGTATGAGGGGGTGAAGTTGTGCCTATCAACTTTTGGGTGCACATACTCAAGGTTAAAGACCAAAAGTCAAGGTAAAATGTTCAAAATTTCATTATTTCCCCGTATCTATGCAATGTGTGAGGTTATTTTCTTGAAACTTACTGTACACATGTACTACCTAAGAAAGATTCTCTAGTAAGAGTTTTGGGTATGAGGTCAGAGGTCAAAAGTCAAGTGGAAATGTTAAAATTTCACTTTTTTAAATATCTCGGAAATGGTTAAAGGTATCTTCATGTAACATAGTACATAATGCACGTACTGACTGGCAGTGATTATCTAGGGAATTTTGGGCTCATGGGTCAATGGTCAAGGTCAACCCCTAAAAATTTCACTTTTTCCCCTCATATTTATGCAGTGCCAGCAGGATTTTTCTTGAAACTTGGTGTATCGTATAGGCTACATGTATTACCCAATACAGGTTCTCTGCAATTCTTTTTTTGGCCCAAAAGGTCGAAGGTCAAAAGGTCAAAGGTCAAGTGAAAGTGCTAAATTTCATTTCTTCCTCCATAGCTCGGAAGTGGCTCAAGGTATCATTATGAAACTTAGTACATATTTATGCGTTTTCTGCCTGACAGTAAGGTGATTCTTATGGAATTTTAGGGTCATAGGGTCAAAGTTCAAGGCTCCAAGCCCAGGTTAAAATGCTTACAATAATGCTAACTATAATATAATGCTAACAATTTAATACAAAAATTACACATTTTCTCCATACCTCTAAAAATATTCAATACATAAACTTATAAAAGGGTCAAAAGTCAAGTTAAATCTTCAAATCCCCAAATATACCCTCTCTTAGAAAATGATATAGCCATTCATTCAATTGACCTAGAAAGTGAACATTCAAGGCGTTTGACAAACATGTCATTTTGATATTTTGCCAATTATGTGAAACTGTCGTCACACATTGTCAAGACATAGGCTTACTGTGGACCTATTAGGAGAATCATGCATTATAATGGCCTAGGCATACCAGTCGCAATAGCGACATTTCTATTTTTTTGATGATCGATTATCGAAGATTGACAAATCGGGCTACAGCAGTATCCACCTATCTTTCTCGCTAAAGTGGATCGCATGCATCATGCTGGAAAATCTCCTCTTAATCAAAACAGCGTTAGTTGTGAATGGATAAGTTTTAAGTTAAATATTTTGACACGACTATAGTATTAACACTATAGTCGTACTGACTTCCTGTGTGAAAATTAGATTAATCTGTTGAGGCATGGATGAATGGCGCCAATGCCTGAAATTCTTTCATGTTTCTCTGGAAGTTGTGAAAATTGAAACAAATGATGCTTTCCCCACTTTTCGAGAGTGCTGAATCCGAATCTGGATGATACAATTCTTGTATTAAGGTTTTGAGACATTCAAATTGCCACCAAAATCTGAAATTCTCTTTGGCCTATTTTTGTCTTTAGAAATGGTGGAAAACATTATTGTGCTCTAGCGCTTAGAGACATTTCATGTGATAATGCGCTATATAGATATTGTGAATTATTATAATTATTATTATCATTATCATCATTATGATTATCATTATTTTCATTATGATTATTAGTAATTATGATATATTTGAGTTATGGAACCAATGATTTGTGTTATATTTACATTTCAGTCGAGCGAATTTTCCAAATCAGCAAGAATGATATCCAAAATGGCTTCCACAATAGTAGTCCATACTCAGATATCCTAATAAATGTATGAAAGGATAATAATGATAATGATAATTATAATGATAACAATTACAATAATAATAATGATAATAATAATAATAATAATAATAATAATAATAATAATAATAATAACAAAAACAATGATAAGGTCTTATTTACCCAGGGTAGCCTCTTCAGTGTTGCCACTGCTCTACTAGAGGGCCCTGCAGCTATCATTATTACCCTAGCATTGCCAGGTACCCATTTATACACCTGGGTCGAGAGGGACATCGGGGTGGGGGGGTGGAACATCTTGTCCAAGGACGTAAGCACTGGGCGGGATTCGAACTCTGGTCCTCCGATCAGAAGTCGGGAGTCTTATCCACAATGCCACAAGATGCTCTCATGCGTATCCTGAAAAGTTTGATATTAGCATCCTCTTTAAGAGATGACTACAGTCTGACGCCTACAAAGACTTTATGACTAATAGCTTTATTCTGCTAAAAAGACTTACAGAAAGCCATAAAGATGGTTCCCAAAATGTAAAGTTACTGGGCTATCGGGTATATAGTGTCAGCTTTGTAACTTCTTGAAACTCGTCTCGAAACTCATGTTTTTATGAAACCTATATTTGTCCTGATAACATCATTACAAATGGTTGCAACAAGCACTAACAAGTGGCGATGTTTTTATGTACGAAGTGATAAAAGAAAATTTTTGCATGCATGGGTACCATCTTTAATATCTCAAAACGCTCAGCACCCTCCAAAATAGGGCAAAACCATCAAGGAACATTTTGCTAACGGCGAAATAAGGTTATTAGTCCATGGGCCAAGACCCGAAAAATGGGTTATTGGTACCACCTGAGGTGGCAAAACCTTTTTGGTGTCATTTTGTTTGTCGGGCATAGATATGCTTATCAAGCTATGATAGCATTTCCAAGTGAGTAGCTTAGTCATAATAAATGAATTTTTAACCAATTTGGTCTCGTTTTTATATCCCTATACTTCTGAATCGAAACTAACCGCTATACAAAGAAGAGCGCTGTCTTCCGTATGTCCACAGGTGTTCTGTTGTAAACGCGGTGCGCTTCGTCTTTATTCAAGGCAGCGAAAGGAATATCCAAAGGGTTATGATGTCCACAGCTGTCACGCAATGCACTTAGTCTTTATCTAGACCAATGTACCGTTATTATATCTAAAGTTCCTAATAAAATGGATTATCTATACTGTTTTTATATTACCCTCTCAACAAATACATCAGTCTTAAACAAAAATCACTCTGTTCATTGACAATATTATCTATTATAATGTATTGTAGTGTACCGGTACATTGTTTTTGCATTATCTGTTATTGTTTGATGGAAATAAAGCGACATTGGCGTGGTGTTAGCGTTTTCACCGTAGCGTTTTCACCGGAAAATGATAAATAATTGAAAAATACGGTAAAATTCACGAGGAATTGCTTTGTTGTACTTGTTGTTTTTAGATAAAAGGATATACACTGTATCATAAGCTTTGGATATTCCCTTCGCCGTCTTGAATAAAGACTAAGCGATGTGGACATCATAACCTTTGGATATTCCCTTCGCTGCCTTGAAGAAAGACCAAGCGCACCGCGTTTACAACAGAACACCTGTGAACATACAGAAGACAGTGCTCTTCTTTGTATAGCGGTTAGTTTCAATTCAGAAGTGTAGGGATATGACAACGAGACCAAATTGGTTAAAAATTCATTTATTATGACTAAACTACTCATTTGGAAATGCTATCATAGCTTTATAAGCATATCTATGCCCGACAAACAGAATGACACCAAAAAGGTTTTGCCACCTCAGGTGGTACCAATATCTGGCCTGGCCCATGAACTATTTCATGTAAACAAATGACGTGTATTTTAATTTCATTTGGACGTGTAAAAGTTACTTTGTACTGACTTTGTGTATATGCAATGTCATATTATATGCTTTGGCCGGAAATGAAATAAAAAATGAATGAATGAATGAATGAATGAATATAGGCTCAAATCTGGCGTTAGCACCCAGAGTCTTCTGTTGATTGTTGTTATTGTTGTTGTTGTTGTTGTTGTTGTTGTTATATTTTATGTACATACTGTATTTTAATGTAATATTTTTCCATATTAATGCACCTAGAAACGTCAGTATTAAGCGCTATATAAGTGTTATTATTATTATTATTATTATTATTATTATCATTGTTGTTGTTGTTGTTATCATTTTATGTTGATGGTGTTGTATTTATAGCGAAAGTACGACTGTTGGGGAGAGCATGGATTGTGGTGGTGGTGGTGGTGGTGGTTCGTGGTTGCTTAACCAATACATATAACTATACTGAAGCTCTGATTGGTAGGTATAATAGTCTTATCCATCAGAGCCGAAATCTAATTCGGCTGTGTTATCTACTCTACCACAGCGCCCCCAATTTCTTCTTGGTGTGATAGATATAGATGCAGGCACAAACTTGTGCAGCGAGTCATATTCTTGATAGGATGAAAGGTAGGCCAGTGGTGGATCTAGGGGGTTCGGGGGTTTAACCCCCCCCCCCCCCCTTGGGCTGCCAAGTAAAACTTTAATATGAATAGGAAAACGCGATTATTATGTCCAGACTCACTAACTTATTAAGTTAATAACCGAACACATGATAACTTTGGATATAACTGTGTATTAAGATGTACGTTGATCTAAAAAATCGGCGCGCTGCTACGCGGCTCATAGACATCGCCGCTTCGCGCCTTGTGGACGATGCTCTGCATCGTCGTTGGGTCAAACCCAGGGACCGCGGAGCAGGGGGGGGGGGTGGGTGGGGCTGCACCCCCCCCCCCCCAATTATTTGGGCAAAAAAAGGAGAAAAATAGAGCATGCAAGTATGCTTAAAATCGCAAGCTGGCAACCTTAAAAATGAAAAATTTCCCTACTGTGGGAGGGGGATACCACCCCCCCCCCCACAGAATTTCACAGGTGTGCCTTTGATGAATGATCGATGTTCGAAGCCGCCGTCTTGCTGAGCATCGTTTTGAACGTTAACATAATATTGGCCATATTTTGCTTATCTATTTATTAAATGAAATGAAATTTCACTAAATTATAAAGCATGTAAAACAAAAGTCAATGAAGTGCAGAAATTTGTGCAAAAGTGTAATTCAGAGCTGTATCATGTGAAAATGTGTAAAACTGTACCATCCTGGAAAGCCGGTTTTATCACTTTTCGACAAATAAAACTAACATGGAATAATCTTCAAATATAATTCTTTATTGATAGATATATCAGATTAGTGCCCGGGTATGCCCAGTCGAGTAATTTTCATCTTTATTTCAGCATTTTTGTGCAATTTCTATTCGCACATCCTCGTGTCTGTACCACCTACCTTTTATAATAAGGGATAGCGGAAAGTAATTACCATCACAAAGACATATCTTCCTTAGAAAGCGGCTGGTGATTATGCAATGAGACACGAGTCATATTGTCTTCCTATCTGCGTGGCAGATCCTGTTTGGCACATGCTTTAAGTATTTTTGAGCGGCGGCATCGAACATCTAGCAAAGGAAATAAGACAGTTGTGATTCCATTCTCTTGAACCTCCTTGCTTGGACAGAATGACATGTCGATGAATAATCTGGGGAATCCCCAGTTAACTCGCGAGCAAGGACGTTCAGGAGGATGTCGTTTGGAAATGTTGCCCCTCTTAGTCTATATCGTTTCAGTAGGTACAACATAATTTCAGACAATGTTGTTTGTGTGTTCTCTAAAAATATCATTTTCACCATGAAGAAATATCATCTTGAGCTTTAAAAGACAAAAAATAGTTTCTTAGTCCTTAAAAAATTATTCTTCATTTCCTAATTCTTGACTTGGACTCATTCCAGGACGTGTCATAAAGTGGCAAAGAGACTAGGGGTCCATATTTGTAGACTAATCTACTTAATATTTAGGGAATTCCCACTGTCTGCCTTGTGCAAGCAACGCAAAATCGAACTGTATTGCGCAGCAGTCAGTTCCTTGTTCGCTTCCTATACTACACCATAGCCCTGCACGCCTAACCAACAAACTCTGAAATTTAGAGGAGATACTCACTTCTAACGGTGTTTTAGATTTGCTAGACAGAAAGGTGTGGCCTGTTGCTGTTTCATTTCCTTCGTGTTTCTTGTATTTTGTTTTTGTTTTTGTTTTGTTTTTCTTTTGTACCGTGGCGTGGTACTCGTCGAGCGCAACTTGTTAGCCGCGCCTGCAGGTAACAACATTCAACAACTTTCACGGTCCCACGGTCCCATACCTTGGCTTTCATGCATGTGGAGTGACAGTAAGTTTGTTGTGTGATAATATCAGTTCAAAGGGTTTTCTAGACTAAGACTGTCTGCAGTCCTGCCGAACATATTATTTTTAAGGAATCTACTCACTGAGTATGAGTGGCCAGTATTTTAACAGCTTTTTAACCTTTAACATTGGGGGAATCACAAATGATGATCTGCTGTATTTAGCACACTTTTCTACAACCCAACTATTTTGCAATGATTTGTGGATATTATACCCACCTGGACCACAGCTTTTGTTTTTTTAATAATCTAAATTAGAACAGTAGATATAAACCTGTAAATCTATTTCAAAGAAGAATAGAGTCTAGAGACAGAGTTCTATTGTTAATATTATCATTAAATTATGACAAGTATTTTTTTTTTGAGGAGTGTTCTATAATTCAAAGGGTCTGCCATTGCCACCATGTTACTGCTCAGTTGCTGCCTATGTGTACAGTTTAACAAGTACAAGATTAAGTGCATGCAGTACCTACGTAACCTGCATTGTATGTAGTGTTATCTTTTTTCTTTTGGTCTTAGTGCAGTCGGATTGTACACTGTGATGCAGGCTTTAATTGCTTGATATGGTGTGCATGTGCTGTGTAGAGGTCGACCCCTTCTGCTGACTATTAATGCTCCAAAATTAACCCATTGAGGATGAGTCCCAAGTATACTCGGGCAAGCATCTATGGAAAATGCGTGTTGTAGCAAAATCAAACCATCCCCAATGGGTTAAGAAGCTCTTTGTATGAAAGTATTGCAACCCAGCAAACAGTGATATGTTCTCCCTTGTATGCATGTTATGCAGGGCTCGACACTAACGGTGGCCCGGTGGCCCGGGACCACCAAAACGCCTGTCGGGCCACCAAAGTTTCAGAAATGAAGCATTTGGTGGCCTGATTGGGCCACCAAAAAAGGTCGGATGTTTGCCTTTGGGCCACCAAAAATAAACGTTAGTGTGGAGCCCTGTGTTATGTAATCAAAACATACAATTTCAGGCATACCAGTAATATCAAGATTGATTTACTGATCTTCTGACTTTGAACATCAAATGTGACCGTGCACCTCAAAACGAACATAAAGTCGCACACACTGATTTTGCGTGAGGACTGAAAATAAATGAAATGGGTCAACCTAGCCGAACTTGACTTTTTCATATTTTCTGAAAGAGCGGGTCTTTTTTTACATTATGCTAAAATTTGGTATCATAAAACGGGCAGGAGAGTGTGTTTTTATAGCAGTTTATCTCGAACATTTTTGGTAGAATAGTGTGATTAGGTGTGTCTTTAGAATCCCTTTTTCATTTCTGAAAAACCTTGTCCACACTCTTCACTTTCAACTCTAATAACTTTTGAAAGGATAGTGCTACTGCTTTGAAAGTTGGCATTGATTATGGACAGAATGTGTTAATGAGGCATGCTTAATTTCAGTTTAATCTAATAATCCCTTCTTTGTTGTTACTCTGGTGGTTTACTTCCTGTTTTTTGTCCCATTCATCGCACAGCCAGCACGGTTTGGTAAAGATTAAGCGCTTGAATAGACACTGTACCTCAGAGCCTCTTTTCTCAGTTCACACTTTTCCTGAGTTTGTGCTTTCTTTCCAATATTTCGATAGGTTAGGAGAGTCCATTTGATTTGAGTAATACATCATTTTAAAGCTTAAAGTCTGTTCTTTCAGAATATGGTCTTAACTAAAAATTCATGTCTGGCGACTTTTTGTTTGTTTTGAGGTGCAGAGTCACAAATGATAAATCATATATATCTTGTAAAATCTGATAGTGCAGCGTATTCATTCACTTTCTGTCAACAGATTTGTGGAGAGAAGAATAAGGGTACAGACTGGAACCAGAATGGCAGCAGAGCCAGAAACGCGGCAGTTGGATTCTGTCGGCAAAGTTGAAGATGGAGAGAAAAGAGCACTGACAGAAATCAGTGAACTGAGGAAGAATATCAATGCCTATGCTGTAATGGCCTATGTGGCTGTGTCAGATCGCAATGCCATGCTGGAACGATTGAAAGGACTTGACCACCTGAACAATGCTCTGGCCGAGGCACGAGATAATCTAGAAAGAGAAAAGGATCGGTCAGAGAGCTTGCAGCTTGAGGTGTGGAGGAATGAAGCGTTTGTGACAAGAAGTAGACTACAGATGAAAACAAAAGAAATGGAGATACAGATACTGAGTGAAAAGCTGGAACAATACCAGAAAAACTTGGAGACCCATGAAGGAAGAAGACAAGCAGAGAAGGTTGAGAGTGACAGCAGTAATGATAGTTTGGCACAGTCTGAATGCAAAGCGGAGGGATCCAACTCAGAAGGATCAATGTCTACAACACACAAAGAGGAGCAAGTTAAAAATGAAGGGGTATGTAGCATGTTTATGTGAGGAATTGTTGTAGGCCAGTAGATAAGACCAAGGGCTCTCAATCATGAGGTCCTTGGTCTGGGTCTCTCTCCTCCTTCTTCTTCTTCTTCTTCTTCTTCTCCTTCTTCTTCTTCTTCTTCTTCTTCTTCAGTACAGTCCACCTTTGGTGTATTGTCGTACTGTGGGTCCCTGGTATGGGTCCTTGGTGTGGGTCCCTTGTCTGAGTCCCATGGCAGCAGCATTTGTGCTCTTGGGCAAGGCATGTTATCCTCTTTGCCTATGCCTTCATAGTGTCCTAAATTTGTTCAATCTATGGTTGCATTCTTGCATACACGCACTTGATTACTTCTGTAGCAGCTTATTAAACATTATCATACAAATTGTAGGTCTGAAACTCAGATTCACATACCAAGTGACTATCAATAACAATGTCCTTAATTTCAATTTCCTTAAGCATGACTTTGCTTTCTTTCATCTTCGAAGTTCACTTCTAATACTATTCTAATTTTGGTGTAACTTTTTAGTCCAGCAAAATTCAAGTGATCAAATTGATGTTACAGTATGTGCATTTGATACTAAACATGTGAGGAAATGTGATGCTTTATATTTCAACCTATTGTTGTGTCATCACACAGAATTTCAACTCCCTCCAGAGTGCCAAACTTTATGATTTATCTTTAAGGCTCTTATCATTGTTGATGATGTTTTCAAGTTCATGATTCATTGGTGATGATATTCATTGTTTTGTTTTCCAGACTTCAAGGGAAGATAGAGCAAGCTATGTCATGGGAGCAGGAAGTGTGATTGGAGTGTCGAGAGAAGTGCATGAAATCATTGTCCAGGAAAATCTACACCTCAAAAAGACAGTCCAACAACTAATAGAGAAGCAAGGTGGAAATATCAAAGACATTATGGTCAGTGTTTGTCTAGATTACCCTTTTCTGCTTTTTGTCCCCGCCGAACGAGTTCGAGCAGGGGACTATGAAACGGGCTCCGTACGTGTGTGTGTCCGTGTGTCCGTCCGTCCGTCCGTCCGTGTGTCCGTCCGTCCGTCCGTCCGTCCGTGTGTCCGTGTGTGCGTCCGTGTGTGATCAAAATCTTCAATTTGCTACTTCTCTGTCATTTATGAGCCAATTTTGATTCTGTTTGCTTTATATGATAGCACTACATGGGAGCTTTGAAACTTCTACACAGAATTTCAGTCGTGACCTTTGACCTTGACCTTTGACCTATATTGTACATTCTGCTACAAAATGCTACTCCTTCGCCATTTCTAACCCGATTTCGATTCCGTTTGCTTTATATGATGGCACTAGGTGAGGGCTTCAAAACTTCTACACAGAATTTTGACCTTTGACTTCTTTGACCTTTGACCTTGATTTTTGACCTGTATTGTACATTTTGCTACAAAATGCTACTCCTTCGCCATTTCTAACCCGATTTCGATTCCGTTTGCTTTATGTGATGGCACTAGGTGAGGGCTTCAAAACTTCTACACAGAATTTTGACCTTTGACTTCTTTGACCTTTGACCTTGATATTTTTACCTATATTGTACATTTTGCTGCAAAATGCTACTCCTTCGCCATTTCTAACCCGATTTCGATTCCGTTTGCTTTATGTGATGGCACTAGGTGAGGGCTTCAAAACTTCTACACAGAATTTTGACCTTTGACTTCTTTGACCTTTGACCTTGATTTTTGACCTATATTGTACATTTTGCTACGAAATGCTACTCCTTCGCCATTTTTAACCCGATTTCGATTCCGTTTGCTTTATATGATGGCACTAGTTGAGGGCTTCAAAACTTCTACACAGAATTTTGACCTTTGACTTCTTTGACCTTTGACCTTGATTTTTGACCTATATTGTGCATTTTGCTACAGAATGCTACTCCTTCGCCATTTCTAACCCGATTTCGATTCCGTTTGCTTTATGTGATAGCACTAGGTGAGGGCTTCAAAACTTCTACACAGAATTTTGACCTTTGTCTTCTTTGACCTTTGACCTTGATTTTTGACCTATATTGTACATTGGCTACAAAATGCTACTCCTTCGCCATTTCTAACCCAATTTCGATTCCATTTGCTTTATGTGATGGCACTAGGTGAGGGCTTCAAAACTTCTACACAGAATTTTGACCTTTGACTTCTTTGACCTTTGACCTTGATTTTTTACCTATATTGCACATTTTGTTACAAAATGCTACTTCCGGCGGGGACATATGTTACGCACCGCGTAATTTCTACTTTTCCTTGTTTATGCTTACAAAAAATTACTGAAATGATATTGCTTTGTGCACCAGAAACATACACTGTACTGCAATGTATTATGCATTCATATGTTACCTGCTACAACAAAATGATCCTAAAGTCGCTGACGGCTGAGCCGAGAAAATCGAGTTTGAAGTCACATCATCAAAATCTGTCAAAACAATCGGATTTCTGTTTTTGGCATAATTCTGTACTCTAATGTTTTTTCAATCGTCTGCAGAAATTTCGAAGCTAGGTGATAAAAGGAAAGGCAAGAAATCAGCGTTTTTCTAGGCCATGATTTTCCGACTTTCAACGTACAACCTGTAACAGAAACGTACTGTAAAGAAGATTTGGATTTAGCTCTGCAGCTAGACTCTGCCCCTAGCAACGAGGGAGTGATCTTATTGGTCAGTACGTGGCATCCTGATTACTGATTGGTCGTGCGTAGACCGCTGGCGCTAAGCTTGAATGAACATTGCGGAGGTCGCTAGGAGCATACCTTCTATTGTCAAGCGGTGAAAACTGTCTCGCCTCCCGTTGATCATGATAGCGTCGGGAGGAAAACTTTGATGGCGTTTTTCTCAAAATTCTGATTTCCTCAACCACTTATACGCTATGAAATCATTGATATCTCCGCAACCGAGTACTTTTATGAATTATGCTATATATATGAAATTAAAGTAGAAGAGTAAGGAAATAATGTCATGCGATTTTCAGAAAATTGTCCTCCCCGACTTTAGTTGTAGCGGGTCACGTACACACATACACATGCTCACAAAGACATTTTGATATACAAGGTAACTGTGTCAAATCATTCAGTGACTTCACTGTCTCCCTGTATCATCTACATGATGTAGTATATCATTACATTCAAAGATTTACATTCCTGTCACTTTGTACGAAAGGTGACGTGGCAATCCACTGTGCTGTAAAATATTTGAGATGATGTACCAAAGTACTGTACATGTGTTTGTGCAGATTCTCTTACATAAAAATTTAGACATTGAATATGATAAGAGATATCCTAGGCATATGCAATTCTCATACTCTCCTACATTCATGATACAAGATTTTTTAAAAAGTAAGAGGGTACATGTATTCTCTACTGACTTGTTAAAAATTCTTGTATCATGATACATTATTGGTGTGAACTACCAATATCAGAGGAACAGTAGGAAAAGATGAGGTTATCATTATCATTACATGACAGTTTTCTTTCATTGTAGTTGTTTTGTTTTTGTTTTGTCTTGTTTTTTTTAGTATTCATGACCATGCTGTAGAGTATTGACTGACAAAGTCTTTGGGAAGTACAAAGTTTGGCAAATCGTAGCTGGGAACATGGATGATATTTTCTCCATGTATTGTATTGTATTTACAAATTGTAGAATGATATGAAATGTCTACATGAAGATTCCATATTTAAGTTGCCCAAAGGTACAAAGGATTGCATATAGTGAATCCATCTGCAAAGTGTTTGATAAATTGATCATCATGTATTTTCTTTGAAATCCACAATCTACAATAGATTTGTAAGATTCTGGAAGGATTGGAAGTGACAGGAAACTTATCAATATAAGATTTTTTTAATGATAAATTGCAGGACACTTTACATCTCAAGGAAGTCATCAGGCAACTGAAGAGAAAGATTGGAGAGAAGGAAAAGGAGCTTGAGAAGGTGCACAAAATAATAGAAGAAGCAGAAGGACCAAAAGAGCAGACTGCTCGGAGAATCTTGCGTATGGAACTCAAGGTAATCTAATGGTGCACAGAGATGAACTTCGGTATTAAAATAGGATATAAGCACATAGTTAATACTGAAATTAATTGTTTTTTGGAGTATAGACAAAAGACATACATGTAGCAGCTTGTTAGGTAGGTTTTTTTTTTTCTCTTTCATAAAAGAAAATAAAAGTAATGTGTCATTTGATATTATTTGGTATGTCATCTTTTGATGTTTTGAGGTTTGAATGTAAATTTTTTATTTTTGATTGTCACACTTTGGTAAGCTATGGAGCCACAAATAGTGCTAAAACCTGAGGACAAGTTGAAGTACAGATGTCTTCATTTTTAGACGTGGCCTTTTTAGTTGCTGTGTAGGTTTTATGTAATCTGTGAATGATTGCTTTTGAAATTTTTAATTGTTTTACTTCAGCAACTTTGTGATTTCACATTTTGCTTTTTTTTCTATTTTGCTTTTGAAATGAGAATGTAATGAGCACATTTTATAATTGTGTGTGTGTGTGTGTGTATATGTGCATGTTTTGTTTTATTATTATTCTTGCTGTCATCTTAACATAAACTAAAAATGTCAGGAGAAAAACAGACAGGGTAATACAATGATATTGCTCCAACTTGCCCAAAGGTTTGTCAATTTGTCAGTTTGCTTGTTTCTTGTAATCTTTTATGGATATTACCTTTCTGGGGCATCTAGGCAAGAGCCCCATACTTTAGAGAGGTATAAACTGTCCATTAATTTAAGCATTCTCCAAACTGTAAGTTTTAGTAGCCATTGGCAAGTGGGTTTAATGCATTTTTCAGATGTTTCTGAGAAGATAGGGGAAATGATAATAATTGTTGATGAAGTCTTTATGATGGCTGTGTAGGTGAAGGATGCAGAACGGACCACCAACATGAAGCATGTGATGATTGAGGCTCTGTCTAGCCGGTGTGAGGAGCTGGCTAGGGCTTTGGAACGGTCACAACAGGAGGAACACCAGCGGCAGCTCAGTGTGAGATCTACCTTCAAGTCTGCTGACAGCTTCAAGAAATCCCCTGTAAGTTCAGGAGCTCAAGATGCTTTTTGGTGTGTGTTTTTGTTCCAAACTCAACCTTAGCAATCAACCAACTGTTAATCCAGTCAAGATTATTAAAGTGTTTGACTGTATATCCTTTTTTTTATTTGTATCCAATCATTCATCTTGAGGAAAATTAGTTAAAATGTGTGATTTGACATTCCCACATCAAGTGTTGTCTTAACAGCAAATCATCAACTGTTTGATGTTATCTTCTCTCATATTCTCTAGGGCAAGTAGGATTGGCCTGTGGAATTTATTTCCTACAAGCAGTTGGTGTTTTTTTTACACCAGTGTAAATTACGTACACAGTTATCAAAAATAGCACTTTTGTGTTTCCATGACCAGGTTGAGTCAGTGTTACCTTCTGTGGAGATTGTGAAGCTGACAAAGGAGA
This sequence comes from Diadema antillarum, assembly GCF_040938485.1. NCBI lineage: Eukaryota > Metazoa > Echinodermata > Echinoidea > Diadematoida > Diadematidae > Diadema > Diadema antillarum. The sequence continues at coordinate 218,913 of NW_027271292.1, read as the reverse complement.
ACAGCAAGTTGAAGCGACTTCTGGAGGTTCAGTCTAAAGACAATGAGACATTGACAAAAGACCGAAATGCAGCTTTGCTAGAGAAATCGGTGAGTGTGACCCCACACTTTGGTTGTACTTCACATTTATGACTTCGATGTCTATTCTTTGTTGGTCTGTGAATAAAATTTGGTGTGTATGTCAGCTTTATTTTGTTTGGGGTTTTGTTGGCATTTGTATTGATGATATCAGTCAGTGTTAGATTTTATCAAGAAATCTCTTCATGTTTTTCAGAAGTATTAGCATCTTTGAGCAGCTTCATTGGAAGCCATCCCCATAAGAACATTTGAAAGAGTTCAGTGATAAGTTAGACTTCATAGATAGTCTATTTATGATCTAAATTTATTTCTAAATTGTTCCTATTGGTTTATGTATTTACACTGATGGCAGTTTACATATCATTTCTTTTTGGCAAATTAGGCAACCTTTCGCCCTTTCGAAAGAGATAGTGATTGATTTCAAAGTAATTTTAAGTCAAATGTACAAAATTGAGGGTGGGTCCTTTGCTGCCAGTAATGCCTCAGTGCTTCAGTGTTGACTGGATGGAAGAAGAGGAAATTGTTGAGTTAGATGTTGATATTCAGTCATTAAGAACATATTTCAAATGTTGTTTACTAATGGTTTATGCTTTCCCAAATTAAGCAAGACTATGGTGTACAAAATATGTCGCACTCTGCTGATTTGTGATCACACCCAGTGTAGGAGTGTTTGGTAACAAGCATTCAATTTTCCTTCTCTCGTACAATAGGAGCTACAGCAGCGATTGAACAGTCTCATGAAACTGAAACTACAGCCTTGTTCAACCTGTGCAGCTACGGAGGCCAAACTGAAGATAATGACTGAGAAACAGTTGCAGAATAGTGCAGAACTTGAAGCAGCTCTCCTTCAGGTAGAAAATAACCTTTTCAGCATTGACTGTACCAGTTGGTGCTTGAGTACTACATCTTTTATGACTTATCATTTCTATATATTTAAAATTTGTTTGAAGGGAGGATGTTTATGCACCACTGTAGTTCTACACATTAAATTGATTTCCCCTGTTTTCCAGGCAAAGAATTAAAGAAGTAATAGTCAGTAATGCTGTAACAGTTGATATGAAGTGTGATTAAAGACATGATTTACCATTTGCAGATGAAGCAAAAATCCGGCATTAGTGCTTCAAAATAGTTCTAAAATGTGAGTTAGGGATGGAAACAACCAATGTAAAAATTTGAACCAGTGTAATCGATGTTAAGTATTATGAATATACAAATTGTGAACAATAGTTTCGATAAAAATGTTTCCAGACTAAACTGTCTACAGTTATGGTTTATTGAGAAAAATAGTGATATCTCTGTATATTTTAGGCTTTATTGTGAAAATGTTATATGGTAGGATGTTTTGTGATACAACTGACCTACACATATGCATCAAATGTGAAATCTTTAACATTTTTAAAATCAGTGCTCCCAAAGGTAAACAGGACCTTAAAGTACTCTCCCAGTCATATCTCTATCATATACAAAGACAACTTTTTATGTCGTTAGAAAGTTTTTATGGTAATATCAATGAGGGAGAGAGGTTTATTGTAACACCATGTGAATGTAGTCCTTGAAAAGAATTGTGTGGAGAAAGAAAACCCAACAAAGAGGAGAGTGGAGAAGGGAAGTGACACAGGAAGAGCATAAAGAAGGCAGTAGTGACTGTCCAAGGTTGGGGGTTTGCTGGAAGTTGAGGTTACTCTAGTGGAGACAGAATTCATGAAATGCCTACCATGAGTCCATTTTATAACTGTCCCTGTTTCCTATTTTCCTATCTCTACCGGTGCAACCTCAACTTCCAGCTCACTGCTGCCCTTCCACTGTTACTATTTGCCTTCCATATGCTCTACCATGTCACTTCCCTCCTCCACTCTCCTCATTCTAAATCCTTCTCAAGTACTAAACAACAGTCCTTGCAAGGACTACATACACATGGTGATATAGCAAACCTGTCTTCCTCAAAAAAGAAAAGAAAAAAAGATGATGATAACTCCTGTAAGTTGCAATCTATTTGTACAGACTAATAGAGATATTTATCTATTCAGATAATATATCTACAAATATCTCTGCTTCCTGCAGGCTGATATACACAAGGCAGATTTCCAAGAGCAATGTGCCGAGATGAAGAAACAACGTGAAGTATTGAACAGGGAAGCTGACATGTGGAAAAAGAATTTTCAGTCTCTCAGCTTACAGGTATGGCATTAACTTGTTTAGCAACAGATGTTTCAGTTAGAATGTACTGTTCAAAACAAATTAAATGTCTAAAAGTAAGTGTTCCATTTTCCCAACTCACGAGAAGCATTTACCTCTTATTTGCTTTTTTTTAAAAGGGGTGATTTACTACCATATGTCAAAATCATATCCCTGATATTTCTTGACCTTATCTTATTGAATAGAAAATTTTACAAGCTGTACATACAAATACTGGCATACAAAAATGTTCATGCATACTGTATATTCAGTCAAACATCATAGCCTTATGTGCATAATAATGGAAGTCTGTCGGGTTTGACAATGATGTCAGTGACGCTGAAGGAGGGAGCAGAGCCCAAAGGCAGACACGCAGACATGGCCACATGTTGGGCACACAACAGCAGAAGTAGGGTCAGGGATCCTCTCTTTGTGGGCTTTTCGCTTCTGGTCCAGGCTCTTGAGGCGCTTTTCCTCAAACAGTCTAACACCCTATTGGACAGCTGGATGCCAGGCGGTGGAGTCAGACACAAGCGATTGCCAGCCACGGGCTGAGATGCCACAGGCATCAAGGGAAGTTTTCAGGCTGTCCTTTGTATCGATTCAGTGGCCTTCTAAGGTGTCTTACTCCAGAAGCCAGCTCGGAGAAGAAGATCGTCTTTGGTAGGCGAGTGTCATCCATTCGGACTACATGTCCTACCCACCGGAGCTGGACCTGCATAATGAAGGCTTCGATCCCAGGCATTTTGGCTCTGCGAGACACCTCGGTGTTGGAGACTCTGTCCTGCCAGGAAATTCCCATGATTCGTTGCTGGCAGCGGAGGTGGAACTTGTCAAGTACACAGATTTGCCTCCTATACAGCATATATATGCACATAAACATCATAGCCTTATGTGCATTATACATGCATGAATACATACACACATACATAATATGTATTGCATGCATACAAGTTACATACATTCATATGCACATGCATACAGACATACATAATTCATTAAGTAATTTTTCAGCTGATCCCTATCCCAAACCAGAAATATTTGATGTAGAATACCCTGTGGGCAAGAAATCAACATCGACCAGTGTAATGTGTACCAGATACATGTTTCAGTATTGGACTGAAGACTATAACACTTGTGTCAACTGTGATTTTGGGGTGCATGCAGTGCAAGAGATCAAATAGACCCTTACAAGTCCTCCTGATTGAGAATAAGGGTAAAGAGTAATTCGAACATTTTGATGTGATGATTATTTTGAGTTTAGACAGACAAACTGAAGAAGGAGTTAGAGAAGCAGACCAGGCTAACTGTAGAACTCCAGGCACAGAGCAATTTTCTCAGCCAGCATCAGCAGCAGAAAGCTGTGGCCAGGTAGGACAAGTTTAAAAGCATTGTGTCTTAACCCGTTGAGGACGAGTTCAAGTATACTCGGGCAGCTGTTTATGGAAAATGCATGTTGTAGCAAAATCAGTCCATCCTCAACGGGTTAAAGTCATGTGCAGACTAAGCCTAATCAGCGGCAATCCCAGATGGCTGGAAACTTGCCGTAGTTTTTGGAGGGATTGGTAATTTTATAATTTGTGTTCAGTCTAAAATCCTTGTCATCTGAGCCCACCTTGAAGAGAAATTCCCCTCCATGTTCAGGTTAACTTCATAAAAAAGTGTCAAGTTGCACGTACAGGAAAGTGACAAGTTCATCTCATCCCGAGGGGACAAGACCTCGTATCTCAAAAACTATGAATTTTGAGGAGAGCTAAAATCTGTTTTGTGATATTTATACAAAATTATATCAATATTGATGTCAAATATTGTATAAACATTGTTTTGAATTTTATTGATGATTGTAATGTTTCAAAACTCAATATCATTAATTTTGATAAACAAAAATAAGTTAGGAGTTTTGTTGAATATATGCTACATGAGATACGAGATTCCATCAACCCAGGGATGACTTGTTCTGAAGGGAACAGAAAAGGTTTGCAGTTTCTTAAGTTTTTACATACTTTCATGTAGGTCTTCTTGAGATCAGAGATAAAGGTTGTAATGATTGTAAAACTGTGCTTGCCCACTGGCAAGCTTACAGTGGCCTATAGACATTCATGTGCCCAGGAAACAAGCTTAACTTGCCAAGCTTTTTCATCAGCATTCTGTATTCCATCCATTCTTGATTGAGTTATGAAGTTAGTAAGTCCACGCAAGTATAGCAGTGTGCCTCAGTCCAACAGAAAGGTAATGGTGACACAGTAGGGATTAGGAGATCAGGTTTGATTTATTCATTGACTCTTAGTTTCCAGACATTAGTGTCAATCTATGAAGGCAGCACAGTGTAAAGAGTTAAAAGTGGTCTTGAGTGTGATGTGTCTTTTGGGTCACTTTTTATGTTAGTGATTTTGTGAATGATCCTTGAGTGAACATGTCAATAATATTCAATTATATAGGGTTACTGACAATTCTTCTCACAGTTTGCACATTACGTTTATCTTATTAATGCATCCCCTACCAGTTCATGTAAAAGAAGATTGATAAACTTTTCTGTAGCACATGGCATACAAGACTGCCAAAGTACTGTAAAAGATATTTTTGTGTGAGTGAGTTTTCAGTCTCTGCCGAGTAAAGTGAACTTCATGTTGCAGTGTCATATGTTTTCAGCGTGAAACTGTACTATAAATATACAAAACAGTAATTCTCTTGCAGACAATAGGTAGTGAGAAAGTTGTTTTACATACTGTAAAAGCTCTCATTTTTGTGAGGGCTTAATTTTCACAGAAATCAAGAATCACTTTTGGGCCACAAATTTAACAAAGTGCGAAAATATTGACGCCTGATCTGGATTTCATTAAATTTACAGATAGGTATTTTTGCGCTTACAGTTGCCTTAATTTCAAATTGCAAAAACAATGTTTTGTGTAAATGTCTGTTACCTTCTCAAATATCTATTTGCAAAAATAACAACTTTTGCAGTATCCAGTATGCCAATCTCTATGACAGAATGTACAAGATAGAACATGAGATAAAGAGCTACAAAGATTCAAGAGGTGACATATCTCTAGAAAGTGAGTCTCCTGTTAAAAAACCCTCAAAAAACACAACAAAACTATCATGAACTCATAAAATCTTAAAATGATGAAATTTCTTTGTGTCATTTTAAGTCATTCAAAAGGAGGGCTTTTTTTCTTTAAATCTTAAGTGTTGTATACTAAAAAGACATCCTTTTTTGCACGAAATTGAACTTTTTATTATGATTAGGCAATGAAATGTTGCCTTCAATAAGTCTTCAGAAAAATCATAAAACATTTTCCCCCTCAAATTTTATCAAAATCAGTGTCATTTCATCCTCAAAACTGTGAGTTGTCTGCAATTACCTATTAGTCTTTGTCAGACAGTAATTCTTATGCCAATACATTGCACAACAGCAAACTCCTGACTTGATTGAGGGGTTTGTAGTCATACCTTTCTTCTTAAAGTTTGCGAGTAAAATCAGGCAAATGATATGAGGTAATGTAAAATGATGTAAAGGCAGGACTATCAGCGAACATGCAATCCTACTGCAAATTGAGATATCTCTTCTTGTAGCCTTGTTTCATCCTTTAAATGATAACAATCACACATGTTTAAACTGTGAGAAGTTGCCCCTTCCTTTAATTTAGAAATTTTCAAGCATTTATGAATGTGATATGAAATAAGTAATTCTAGGATACATGTATACATGTTGGATCCAGTTGAGGCCTCCTTTTTTTGCCATCTTTAAGGTATCCCTTCAGACACGGCACATCCTTTGAGAGTTTTTCCATGCAGCACTGTGGGTCAAAGGTCAATCCATGGCAGGAGAGTCCAGATCATGCCAGTATGCCCTCAGAGGTTGCTGTTGGCAGAGATGAATGTGATATGGTGTCCCCAGAAAATGTAAGCCATTCTGCTCAACCAGATACATCAGTACCTTTTTAGCAGTAACTCCCAGTACAGATGTACTTCACCAAAATCATACTTTGCTTTAATGAATGTATGTGTTCTTATAAGTTTTTAGACCTTTCTCATTGTGGGCATTTTCATTTCAAATCATTTGGCCCAAGAACTTCTCACAGCAATTTTGAAAGACACTTGATTAGTATTTTCTAGATTGTGCCTGCGCAGTATCTATTGTAATCATAATTGTAGCAAAATTGAATTAAGAAAATCATAACAAAATGCAGAAGACAATGTATTCTACAAAGTAAAGAGGTAGTTAGTTCAAGTCATAGAGAGGATTGTTTGTGTTTCTTATTGGGAAGAATTGTTTTGTTTCCTAAGGAAAGTTGCAAACATTAAATAATATTTTTTGCCGTATAAGATTTTCTGCTTAAATCTTACTTGCATGCATGACATGTTATGTGCTGCTATTGTTTTTTAATATTTATCTTGTGATTACATACAGCTTTACATGAGTATTATGATATTCCTATGTAACATGCACAACATACTTTGGCCCAAGGTTAGATTTTTTTTTTTTTATGTTCCACTTTGGTAACAATGTAATACTATACATGTTGGTCAAAATGAAGCATGTGTGATGTGTCGATTTTCCCCTCCAAGGAAACAAACATGATCTGTACATGTGACATATAAAGTTCTTCACCCAGTGTATCTGGGACATTGTCAAAGAGCAAACAACAAGTGCTAAACTCATGCTTGCCAGGAGAATCCACACTATTACATTCAGCTGTACTAAAAGTACTTGGCAACAAAATTGTTCTGTATAATCTCTTAGAAATTTACTCCAGTAGGAATATAGCATGAAGATAGACCACCAAGCAGAGAAGAAAATCAGACCAGGAAATTTCAATCTGATTCGTTCATTTCTGTGTTGCAGGATTCAAACCCCACCAGCAGACACCAAACTCTGACAACTGCCCGCACCAGGGAGCAAAAGAGATCCCCACGTAAGCTTCAATGTATTCATTGCTTCCGGGAATTCAATCGTGACAGACAAGGAGAGTTTGAGGAGCACCAGAGACGATGCCAAGATGACTCTTAAGGGAATCCAGAATACAAACAAGGGATGAGGCTCCAAATTTGAGGTGGAGCACAATGTGAAATAATAGGAGGTTACCAGAATGGGTTGTGTTGCTACGGCAATCATCAACTTTCTCATCCACTTCCACTGCCAATGGGAGATGGTCACATAGTTCTTGTTAGAGTCAAATGAGATCATGTACATGTTAACACAAGCCTGAATGGTATACTGCCATTATTCTGTACAGAATTAATCTGAATTTGTTTAATCATACCAATATCTTCTTTTCTGATTGGCATTTAGAGAATAAATCCATCCATCATGTAGATATTTGATGTTTTTATCTATCATGATAACTCTTAAGTTACATGCCTACTTTTTAAATTGCAAGTGGATAAGAAACATACGAAAGATGAGTGTAAGTATAGAAAATGTAGAAATTTGACAAAAAAAAAATATTCTTGGTATGGTGTAAGAGTGTTGGTTGTACAACCATGTTTGATGCGATGTGTTTAATCTTTTCACCGCTCTGTCAATCGGCTGTCAACGCATCCAAGTAAAGCAACTTGAGTATGCTATGACAGGATAATAGAACAATTTGTTTAATTGAAATGGAGATTGTTGCATGATGCTGTACATACTCCTATACAGGATGTTGAATTTCTCCAAGTTTATCTTTATATGTCATGACAGAAAGATACATGTTTTCTTTGTTACCTGATCGTGTTATATGGAATGTATGTTATATGGAAATATATGTGTACAAATGTACCCTGTGTGTCTGGTAAAATGCCTGTCACAAAATATGTGTTAATATTTTGTGATAAGCACCAATCATCTACAAAATATACTTTGTATGTAATGATAAACATGAATTTCTACTATTATTTCACAGTACTCGAGTGTGGTTTTTACTCTAAGTAAGCCTGCATTATTTGTTTATTTTCATTATTCAATATTGGCTTGTTGTGGTTACAATTTTATGTATTTAATTATTTTGAAATATGATTTCTCTGCATCTTTCTCTCCAGTCAAGTAGGAAAGAGAGGATGAGTAGCTGTGAGCTAATATTCATCTCATGACATAACAATGACAATGAAATAGAGACCTATTATTGTTTAGGACAAAGTACAGACTGTGGATAGTATACAAAGAGTCAAAGCTTTGTTGTCGCATTTCATGTTTTAGTTATTACCTACTACCGAGTACACAAAGTAAAAGTTTGTTTGTTATACTTGTCTTTTTTTTTCTCTTTCTGAACCAAAGTTAATTCTTACTAGCATTCAAATTCTTTCAGCTGTCTGAAATATGCAGGATACATGTTGTTAGAAGAGCTAAATACCCATATATAGTGTGAATACATCAGTACAATGCCATATAGTACAGGTGTAGAGATGCATAAAAGAAAATGTGGGAGAATTTTGCTACAGGAATAGTCATCGTATCATTGAAGTGGCTGCAAACTCTGAATTTAGCTGTATATCCTAGGTAGGAGAAAGTTACAAGGAACAAACCCTAACTAGGCCGGGCTATTTAGGTAGATCATAGAGCCGGGGGCGGGGGGGCCTCCCAGGCCCCCCCTCGAGATCTCTGCCGTCGACCGCGCGATCGCGACGAAAATTGGCACACACATTGCCTTTGACATAATCTACGGTACCACGAAGTTAGATTTTTAAAAAAATTATCATTTATGCTAAATTATGCTAATTTATGCATAATGATGCATGAAATCAGACAATTTGGTATAAATCACTAAATAAAGCTCAAAACAGGCACATTTTTTGTGTAAATATTCTTTTTAGTGTCCTGAGCAAATATAAGAGAAAAAAATTGTAGCATCAGAAAATATTTCTTAAGTATTTTATTGTTTTTTTGAATTTCTTATGTATTTCTTTGTTTTTTCAACTTTATGTTTTTCATTGTTTTTTCGATAAAACTGGTCCGCAACATTGTTCCGAATAAGAAAATATGCTATTAATTGATTTTAATCAATAAAACCCCCAAATAATCATGCTTTTATGAAATTTGCCTGTAAGCACAGTTTGCATTGAAATTGTACACAAATTCACGTTTTTGAGCAAATTTTGGTCTGACATGCACGTACATATTTATGCGCAACTTTGGAACTGCGCGCCCAGGCATCGCAAATTTGGTGTCAAAAGATGCGGGAGACTCAAGAAAAAAAAAGTCATGAAACGTCGCGGCGATAGCTTTTCGCGTTAGCGATACATCGTGTGGAACGTCGAGGGGGAGCCTCGGAGGCCCCCCCCCCCGGACTAGTTAGGGTTAAATCTTCTCAAAATCTGAAATCAAATTACAGAAAATTTGCAGATGTCAGACAAAAACAGCAGAATATGTTATTAATGATAAGGATCAGATAAATATAATTGAACGTTTAATTCTGCAACCAAAATAGCAATGATATAATATTGTCAATACAGGGCTCTGAGGAGAGAGAGATCTTAGTATTGTACCTTATTAGATACATGTACTAGCAATTTATGACAAAATTGTGATAAAAAAGATAGAACATCAAACCACAGGAATGTGCTTTCTAGGATCTGACAGTTGAAATTTGTTCCAAGCTTTACATCTTCTACTGTATCTGTAATACCATGTTAACTTCTTTTGCGTGTATGGGGATGATAAACAGCATTTGCCATCGTTCTGATTTCATATTTTCATCGCCCTGGTGTTGTTCATTATTGTGAGCAAGGCAGATTAACATTAGTTAGGTTCACACGCTGTTCCTATAAGTTTAGGTCGAAAACTTAACTCTCGATGATTAGCTTGTAGTTTAGCACCATGTGGATGCACTCGAAAGTTAGCAGTCTTAAAGTTTAGTCGATGATTAGGACCACGAGACATCTTGGGGTTTATGCTCTCTCCACGAGCCATGCGGGGTCCCCAATCGTAGTTTGGCTCCGTGTGGACACAATAATCAACAAGCTTGTGAGTCAGCGTGAACCTCGCATCTCGTTCGTTGCGCTATTTTGTATGGGCACAAGGTCATCTACCAAAGACTCTGCACTTCCGTTGTAATCATCGAGTGGGGCTCACTCGTACATTGTAACTTGTAACTTAAAGTTTGGGTGCCCATGTGAACCTGTGTTGTGAATTCAAGAGTGGAGCTAATCATCAACAGTAATAAGTTTTCAACCCAAACTTCAAGTTTGGCAACTGCGCATGAATGTAGCTATTGTGTGACGATTGTGACATGCTGTATACATCCAGTACTGGAGACCTTCTGTAAATTGTATCCAAGGAAATTGTTGATTTATGTTGTAGGTAAGTTTACACACTCATATACATAAATATATAAACATACATGATAAATACATGGTCATATAGATACAGACATAATGCATGTTGTACTTTGTACATACATACATACATACATACATACTTACATACATACCAGCATTTCTACTTTTTGACAAGAGCATTTTCAGTTGATATCCTTGTCTGTCTCTAGGGCTGATCCTCTATAGATTCTGCAGAAGATGTACTCAACAAGAAAACAAGCAAGTAAAGATAAGAAATCTTGTCATATATAGGACCTGAACAGACCAAGACATCATTTTTTTATTTATCTATTTATTCATTTATTTTTTTAATTTTTTTAATTTTTTTTTTTTTTTTGGGGGGGATTTGTATCATGTTTGTGTCTTAGTGTGATGAGAAAATGTGTAATGTACTCAGATGTAGATGCCTATTAAAGTGAGTATCACATTAGCTTTGAGATGAGACGGTGACCAGGTGGTGACTCGAGTCTCGCTGGTCGTGGAGATGATGTGGAGTCATCTCTGCAACTTCTCCAGGAGACGAGACTTGTCCTCAGAGAGTTGCGAGCAGATCAGACATGTTCCATTTTTTCAGAGATTTTTTCAATCTCCACGTGGTTGGGGGGATGTCTTCGTGATGTCTCCTCAGTTATAGACAAATTTTGTCCACGACTGTCTCCAAGATGTCTCTGTGCCCTTGTGGAGACCCTGGCAACCCATCGGCAACTATATGGAGACGTCGTGGTGATGTCGCAGCAACCTCCAGGGAAAGAAGGCATCACCTTGTTTGGAGAAGTCCCAGATGTTGTCATGGAGTCACCTCAGTGAGAAGACAAGCCTTTTTTTTTGTCTTTTGAGTTGCAACAGTCGCAACAAAGTGGCGACATCTCCTTCAGTATATATATTATTGGCAATGTGTTGATTGATCTTATATATTGATTGCAAGGTAATTAGATCTGTAAAGTGCAGCAAAGCATAATTATATGATGGAATTGGAAACATCTATGTACACATGGCCGTGTGGATATGCACACAAGATGGTATTGGAGTCAGTGTGAGATATATGTACTGAGAAAGAGATCAAATCTACTTACATGGCAAACAAACATTCAAGAGAATGCATATCATGATGGTTGTATGTCTGTCTGTATTATACAAGATGCTGCACATATTCTACTAAATCAGTAGAATTGCCTTCTATGCAGGGAAGGCTCCACCTTGTAAATTTTCTTATTTTTAATGACACAAAATGTGGCCCTGTATAAAGATGCATTGGTAAAGCCCCTGTCCCTTCCAGCCATTTAACAATTCTGTCTGCTTCAATTTTCACATCAGATGGTGTCAAATAGGGGCAAATTAATTTTGTTGTTGTTGTTGTTGCTGACAGCAGTAGATAGATCAGGACATGTCTAAACTGTACTGCACATCTGAGAAATGTCTTCCTAAGTACAAGTACTGTAATGTCTTTAATTAGCCCAGCTTACAGAATACAGAATGCCTGAGTAACACCTGCTTGAGTATGAGTAACAAATGAAATGCTGAAATACACATCTGAAATAGGTCTTATCAGCATTCAGTTTGTGTCTAATAAAAGGCTAAAGTCTGCATATTGCCTCATCACAACAGTCATAGCTCATGGACAGTCCACATCAATTGTTTCTGTACTCCAAAGTAATATTTATATACTGTAAAAGTGGTTTCTTTCGCGTACAGAAACTTTCGCTGTTTCCATCGTTGTGGACTTTTTCGCGTGTGTTTAAATTCGCGGTCGGTAATCAAACATACGATAGCAATAAGTAAGAAATCCTTTCCAACGGGAGACACTGAGCCAGGGCGGGAGAAATTAAATCATAAGCGGGAGAACGGGAGATTTTGCAAAAATGGGTTTTCGGCGGGAGATCTCCCGTCGAAAACGGGAGAGTTGGAGTCTCTGTGATAGCGCTGTACAAGAAACGAGTTAAAAACATTTTCGCGTGATGTTAAATTCGCGGTTCAACCTCAAAGCCCGAAAAGCGCGAAAATAAAACCACCATGAAAGAAACCACTCTTACAGTATCATTTTGAAGTACACTTAATTTCATCATGCAAGCTCCAGGGCCCTGTTGCATATAACCCTTACCGCTGGACTTACCGCTCCTTTCTAGCTGTAAGTCTTCAAATTAGCGGTAAATTTTATAATCCTTGATGCTGATTGGCTGTGATGCCTAATTTTGATGGCACTTACCATTGAAATTCAATGGTAAGTTTTATGCAACGGGCCCCAAGTGCTAGAGGGGGGCTGCAGAACATTTTTGAAGGTAGGGGCTGTGGGTCAATGGGTGTAGTAGGGCAGATATGTAGCAAAAATTGGTCGAAATGCTCACATCCGGCGGAAAGTATGAAATTTTGCATATAGGGGTATTTTGGGGCGCTGATTTCAAATATTGCCGGATCCAAGAGATCTGACCACGGGGTCGACCGCCATTTTGAATTCCAATATGGCCGCCATCACAAAACAAATTCAAAGATCGCTATCTTCAGTTCTGAATGACCTGTGGCACCAAAATTTGGTACACATGAGCGTTTTGACACATTGAATTTGATGACAGATCGATTTGGAGTGTCTGACAAACATCAAATGGCCGCCATTTTGAATTCCAATATGGCCACCTCGACGAAATATTCAAAATCCCAATCTCGATTTCTCAGTGGTGAGTGACCCTGAAATTAGGTGTAAACAAATATTTTAACATACTGAGTTAAAATATTAACTGATGTGATGTCTGACAAACGCAATGCCTTCTATTTTGAATTCCAATGTGGCTACGAAGACAAACATCATGACTAACATTCACGGGCATGTCAAAAAGTGCAGCAAAAAGGAAGCATAATGCACCTTTTACTGACGTCACAATGTAAATACAGCAGCGCGCACTCTATCAGTTACAATCAGGTAGCCTAATTTACAAACCCGAGATAGAGATTTTCAACACTCCGACATGACAAATATGTATAGAAATTCAAATTGGCTGCCGTGCAGCTTGTCAGACATATCAAATAAGTCTGTTATTGAAGTCATCATATCACCATGCTGTAATATATCAAATTCCAATGGCTAATGTCATTCAGAACTGAAGATAGGGATCTTTGACGGCGGCCATATTGGAATTCAAAATGGCGGCCGACCCCGTGGCCAGATCTCTTGGATCCGGCAATTTTTGAAATCAGCGCCTCAAAATACCCCTATATGCAAAATTTCATACTTTCTGCCGGATGTGAGCATCTTTTTCACATATCTGCCCCACTAGTGGTGGGGGTGTCAATGGTCAAATGGAAAGAATCTTCAGGCAGAACCCTCTGGAGTCATGGGTTTGTTATCCTTTTTTTTTTCTATGAGCCAAAAAAAAAGGGGGTGGGGGTGGGCCTGCCTGCCCAACAGCAATTAAGTCAAGAAACCAGTAAGTTTCTGCCTTAGTAACAATAAAAATGGCAACAAAAAAAAAAATGGTAGAATATGAGAACCACAAACTGCAATGGAAGCTGGCAGTTTCAAACTTTGAACATGTCCAAAATTTGATATGGCTGGTGCTGTTTGTCATCATATAAATATGTCTCTAAACCAGCTGAGAAATACATTTTAAAAAGACCAATTAAAGCATGCCTTCGCTCTTCAGACAGAATCGTTAAATTGCACAGTGGGACTGTAGCTTAATACATTGCATATTATTAGTTATTCCAGGAACAACTCGTTATCATATAAAGAAATATATTCTTGAATATATTATGGATTTGCAGTATCTTGTAACTTAGTAATGACTGCTAGGGGATATCATATTTTCATTCATCATTCTGTTCTATATTAAATAAATTACAGGAAAATGTAAGAAAGGATGTTCCTTTTGTGCAATTCGTAGTGTTTATGTGACATACTCCAATGTCTTTTCCTCATCATCATCGTACCACTGCAGTAATAGATTGTCTGGAAATAGGAGTTGTCTTTACAAGGCCATTTCACTTTACATATACATCTGTATAAAAATTCAGTTCAAATCAGTATCATACATCAGCAGCAGAAATAAACAAGCATGTCCACAAGCTTGACCTGTAGGATGGTTTTGCTGTAGAAATGGTGTAGGTGGCCAATATGTATTTCTTCACTATTACAACACCTCTTTGTATGCATACCTGCTACTAGTCTCATTTTTCACATAAAGTAGTACAGCTGCTCATCTTTCCAAGATAGCCTTGTTTATTCAGCAGAATGCAGTTTTGACTACTGAGGGTGGTTATTTCATGCATTGCCTATATGTCATCTTTATATACATGTCATAGCCCCATGTCATGTAGTGTGTGTTTGTGAGGGTAGGAGTGTTTGATTAGATACATTGTAACTTGCTATCACAGCAACACAGCTCTTGGGACACAATATATATTGTAAGGGTACATCCACAACCCTAGCAATTAAAGTGATACTAGTAGTAGTATAATGTATATCACAAAAGTAGATATGTCATATCGGCTCATGGCTTCTATAGACTTAACTCACTCCTAGCTCTGTGGTTCATCCTTTGAAATTGTGCCTCTAGTCTCGGTACATTCTTTTGTCTATGGAGGATTTTTGTTTGAAATGTTATCATGCATTCATTTATGATTGAAAAATAAAGATGTTATGGTTAGTATCTTGGGCATGTTTTCCCTATTCACAAATGTCAAGAGTTTGCTATTGCAATTCCTAGAGACTACTTTCTTTATGCATTATGATTAGACTGCAACATCCTTGTATCATAGCTAGAATTATTTCAATATGTAAAAGATTATAATGAGGACTCCCTTGCCCCACAAGTATCACAGTAATCGATGGGGAGCACGACAAACACATCCTGTTATTATTTACAGCCTTTGTACAATTAACATAATGATTGAGTCATTTTTTGTTCTTGATAATCTGTGCAGTTCTGTAGTAAATGATGTCAGTAATCTGTACTCACTGGTAAGTCAGGTGTAATAAATCTCACGTGGGAATAGTGTGTTAGTAGGACACATCATGACATTAGACTTCAGGCTAAATTCTGGTGAGATTAGAAATATGTTGCATCCAAGTCTACAGTCTAGATACACTCAGCATGTAATATTTGATTCTTGAGTCAATTGTTTTCTAGTGCACTGTTGTTGTTTTTTTCACTGCAGAAGCAGTGTGGACTGAAAGTTTGATTTCATAGAATCTGATACAAGTTGAAATACATGTACATGTACTGTATATGAAAATTATTTCCAATGTAAAGTAAATCAATCTTGCAACCACCAGCAACCATTTCAAGGGAGAGTATGTTTATATGTGTATTTTTGGTGATAGTGCAAACAGATGACACTGGTACACAGACTGGAGCACACCCACAAACGTGCACAGGTACACTTGTACATATGTACTTGTACGTATACCAATATTCACACATCACATGCAAAATATACAATCATGCACGAGTGTACAATGTACTCCACATTTACACACCAGCTTCATATTTCATGGAGAAGAGGAGCATGTTTGTGACAGCAACAGGTACAATTATAACGATTTGAAGCCTTATTTTCTTTATTTACTTCAATTTATTCATTGAATATAAAAATACAAAAACACATGTATTAAAACAGACATGCTGTCTACATAATCAATAAATCATTCACTCTTGCACATGTAATCCAACATTTCTCTCCATTAACCCAGTGTATGTCATAATAATAACACAATGTAAGGCAGACATGGAGCAGCATTATAATTATTTTGGTTTCAATGTAATTCTGAGCTTGGTCCATTAAAAACAAAACCACACAAACACCTTATACAAATTGTACTTGTACTACAATAAGGCTTGTTATCTTCTCATTTCTTACTTGTGTGTGTAGAGTACTATGATATACAGTCAACCTTGCTTAAGTCGACCTTGCATAAGTCGATTATGCCACTGAGTTGAAGGTCTTTTCAAGTCCTCTTCTCTTTATATTCTATTGATTTTAATCCCTCATAAGTCAAATTTTCTCTGAGGTGATGTTATTTCTTCAGACCAAATAGATTTGACTTAGGCGAGGTTGACTGTACAGTACACCTGTACTTTACTAATGCTCTGAACTTTTCTCACTACCTTTTTGCAGGTTGTATACATTCAACCTTGCATAAGTGGAATAATCACCTAAGTTGAAGGTCTTTTCAAGTCCGCTCTCTATATTCTATTGATTTTAATCCCTCATAAGTCAAAGCTATTTCTAAAGTCCAAAAATATTTGACTCAGGCGAGATTGAATGTATTTTACTGTCTGAAGAAAAACCAACTAAAAATTAACTGACAGATATACAAATGTTTTGCTATTTGTTTTGCCCTTCTTCAGGAACTTTTATGAATACAGTACTGACACACAAAGTACTTTTTGAATCTCAATCTGGATCTTTCCCATATGTTCGTGCATCATAAGTGATGCTCCAAGTAGTACCAAACCCAACTGTTTCAGCATCTATATAGTACTGGCAACATTCATTGCAAATATTCAACTTTCAATTCATTTTTCAATGTATATATTTTTTGTATTTTTTGTATTTCTTTTTTTTTTCAGGGGGGCGGGGAACTTTCTTACGACTGCTTGAAAGCTGATTTGATCTACCAATTTGCCAATCCCAAGATGGTGAACGAGTAACACTTTGGTGACTTTACCATGAACATTGCCAACAGTTTTCAGCTCATTAATGATGGATTTTCGTTAGAAGCTATCAACGTGTCTTGTTTTACCGAAGGCGGAAGTCTGGACTCTTCCACAATAGCGTGATATTGACAGAGAAATGTGCTAAAATGCCAAAAGGAGAGAGAGTAAAGTTATGCCAAAATAATTCATGAGACAGCTGCTCATCAGTCATGGAATGATATCTTAGTCTTGGCACTACTTGCAAGTGATATCTATTGCTTAAAGAATAATACTGTACATACTGGCTAATAAAAGCACATCACTTGTGACAGACATGTACATCCACGTATGTTCATGAGAAACAACAATTTATGATTCTGAGCTCTTGCTCGCATCATTCACGCATATAAATGTGTATGAACAAATGTTTCTGAAAAGATATTGCATGACATAGCGTACTAGTAATAAAAAATCTCTCCCACACCTTCCCCCTGCTCGGTCGCTTCACTCCCTCACCTAGGATCTCACACTGTCACATAAATGTGCCTCTGTTGAGATTTGCCCCCCCCCCCCCCCAAAAAAAAAAGCAAACAAACAAACAAACAATAAAACAAAACAAACATACACTTTTAGTAGTGCTTCATATACATTACATGAAAACAGGAAGATCATTCACACATATCAAGACAAACAAAAAGTGGTTTTCCCAAGTGCATAGCAATGTATTATGCATTGTACATAAATGGACGGGAAGATCTTCATATAATGCTGAATTTTAGAAAATGCAGATATTAAAAAATGATAAGGAATGCCCAACACTGCCTGATGTGAAATGCATAGGTTTGACAGTGTTACACAAAGAGGCTGTATGCAACATATGAAATTATTGCAGCTATCAAATTGGTGATTGCTCATCACTCTTCATGCAGTTTTAAAGTACCACAGACTGCATGCTGTTGAGCTACCGGGTATGCAATTTTTGCCGAGCAGTTTTGGATATTGCATGACTGATGTTACCAATTTCTATTGAATCATAAGTTAGGATCA
Source organism: Diadema antillarum (assembly GCF_040938485.1). NCBI lineage: Eukaryota > Metazoa > Echinodermata > Echinoidea > Diadematoida > Diadematidae > Diadema > Diadema antillarum. Next base: position 200,693 of record NW_027271292.1, on the reverse strand, counting down.
CGATCAACTTGTAGTTTTCGCACCATTGCACACCTCAGATGACACAATATGTACAACCATTCATGCCTTTCATGCAAAAATCGTTGCCATTTCTATACCATATTCAAGAATCACTGCAGACCACATTCATTGACATTTGAGGTATTATACAAAGCAAATGCAATGTAGCATATGGTTTTCACTTGTGTGATGGAACAAGACTTCGTACTTGGTAAAAGATGGCACAGCTCTTCATTTTTCACCTTGTGTGAAATCTTGTACCACTGCACTTGTGACGATTCACTATTAGTACATATGTTATCATTGATTTAATTGGCCTGAGCTCACTCCTCTCAAGTGACTCAGTTGGACAGGAATGGTGAGCATCCTCTTCATTCTGTTTGGTTGTCTGTACTGTAGAAGGCATCCAGGTAGCCACACACAAAATCTGCTACGAGAGAACGATCTGGTAGTGTTTCTGCCATGCCGTAGATAGCGGCCTGCAATAAAGAATGCAAAGTTAATGTTCCTCAGGAGTAGAATTTGATTTGCAGAGGAGGGTAGATGTTGGTCATACGAGAAGAGAAAGCTTCATACAAATTTTGATTCTTACTGACTGATGACTAGTAAAACTCAAGAGGTGCAAATTCTTTACAGTGCAAGAATCTGCCACAAATGACAATCATTAAAAGCATGTTTGAATTGTACAAAGGATAGATAATCTTGTGGAAGGATAACAAACTGCAACTCAATGTGTGTCTCAAATTGCAACACAAATAGAAAATACAAAGTTAAGCCTACTTTACCATGATCAATGCACTTTCAAGAGCAGAGCGTCATTTTTTATTTATTTTTTTATTTATTTTTTTGAATGGTAGCAATCATAACCACATAACTTCCTGTTGCAAAACTCAAGCTTGCATTTTCTTCCAACATATGTGGCACAAAGGCACTCCATCAACACACGGGTACTCCATCACACTCACAGTGTCTTGAAACAATATACAGGTGTACAGGTACTCAAGCCAGCACACAGGGTCTCCATCAAACACACCAAACACACAGATACTCAACCTATATATCGTCGCTGGGGTGACAAGACCTTGTATCTGAAATTTTGGTGAAAATGACTTTTTTGGATTAATAGTTAAATAATTGGTTAAGTGATGTCCTGTCCAAATCCCAACTGTCTTACTCCAAAAATGAAGCCACCATGGCATGTCAAAGGAGAGGCTATCCCATTTGCTATAGTGCTTTGGCCGCCATGTTTTTTGGCTCTCCTGAACATTTGACATTTTGTAGATACGAGGTCCTGTCGCCCAAGCGACGTTATAGTACTTCAGTTCCTATGTATATTGTATTGCACCCACCATGCCTTCTGCTTTAGCCAAAGGGTCCTTCATAATCTCTGCTGTGCATTCCTCGACATCAGAGAGAAGCTGTCTGGCTGTGTGCTGCTGTAGAAGATCAGTCACCACAAGACAGAGGCTGATAGAGGAGAGAGCAGGTCAGATTTCATTACAGTCACAATAAATCACCTCGCTCCACTGGTGGGCAGTGTAGGGAATGTAACAAGTTTTCTTTCTTTCTCTGGAAAGAGAATTCTTTCCTTTGCTAAATTCTAATTAAATTATCAAACTAATTCTACCAGCAGCATGAAGGTAATGTGAAAATACAATACGGAATGGCATTAAAAGGATTATTCCAACTTGAAGATAAAAACAGTTATATATTGTAACAAAGTGATGTCGTGATGTAAGTCATGACAGTGCGTGCACGCAGGTTAGAGCATCTGGATACGGACGGGGCGTGCGTTTAGACATGCGCGTTATGAATAAATGTATGTGTACTGAGTAAGAGGCAGTTGCATTCTAGCCACGTCCGGGAAAGGACAACGTGTAGGCAGTCAGTATGAGCAGTTGGTTACATTGTGAAGGGCTGCGGTCAACGTCGTGCTATACTTTCCTCCATTTTATTCGTCAAGCTGCCAAGAATAAAGGCAAGTGAAGCACTTGTGTCATTGCAATTCAATTGCCATGGCTATACCGGAGTAATTATTTGTACTTTCTTGTCTGTACGAATGCAGTGATGAGAGAGAATTGAGTCCTATGTATGCAAAGACATGAGAGCCCCGACATCAACACACAACGGCCCAGTTGTGTTACAATATATACATATATATATATATACACTTAGCAAAAAAAGTAAGTTCCCCCCTAACATTTTTGGATATATCTCAAAAAGTATTTTACGGATGTTCATAATTCGAACGAGAATGGATAGGGAATTTCATTACTCATAACATGAATGGCATATCATCGCCACCAGATATCATTATTGGCGTAAAAAATTGCATTTTATGTCAAAATGCATGAAAAAAAAAGTTGCACTTTAGGCCATAGGGAGCATATTGTATACATTTCCTATGTAAGTTATCAAATGATCTGTTTAAATTGTGTAATTCTCAGGAATTGTTTCAGGTACAATGTGCTTCCCTATTAAACAGATGGTATGCATACTTTTTGAACAATAGGCCTTCTCAATATGAAAATATTGGTAGAAGCCATGTGATTTGTAATTCCAATTTAGGTTGATCACATTAATGTGCCTGTGGGCATTTTGCATCATGCCCTCAAGTTGAAGATCAGTTTGCTGAGGGAAATAGCATCGAACGTATGGAGTGGCCTGCAAGATCCCCTGACTGTAATCCAGTAGAGAATCTTTGGGATATCATTAAGTGGAAAGCGAGCAAGAAGTTGAAAGATGACACTTCACTGCAAGAATTTCAGCGCATCTTGCAGAGAGCGTGATTATGGGCCAACATTGAGCAGCGCCAAGTACAAACTTTAGTTAACAGTATGAGGAGGAGATGGCGGCTGGTCATTGCGGGTGGTGGACATATCAATTATCAAATACTTCACTATATGCTCATGAAAAGAAAGAAATAGAGAAATATGCAATAACCCATGCTTAAAGGGGAAGGCTAGTAACTGATCAGTGGGAATCAGTGGAAATGCTGGGAGATGATTGTTCCAATCCTTATGGGATTCATTCAAGAGTTCATTGTATATCTATTGTTGTGTGAAAATGATTTGCTTCAGAATGGTCTCATATTCAAGTAATGTGCAGTTTAATGCTTCCAGGTTAGCGTCCCTGGTCAGTGACGGAGCATTAATCTGCACATTACTTGAATATGAGACCGTTCTGAAGCAAATCATTTTCACACAACAATAGATATACAATGAACTCTTGAATGAATCCCATAAGGATTGGAACAATCATCTCCCAGGATTTCCACTGATTCCCACTGATCAGTTACTAGCCTTCCCCTTTAAATGTTCAGAATCATGAGTGATTGTTTGATTATTTGTGTAAAAGTCATTGCAAATCACTAAAGTGCAACTTTTGTTTCCATGCATTTTGACACAAAATGCATTTTTTCACCCCAATAATGATATCTGGTGGCAATGATTTGCCACTCATGTTATGAGTAATAAAATTTTTTATCCATTTCCGCTTGAATTATGAAAATCGGTTGAATACTTTTTGAGATATATCCACAAATGCTAGGGGGGAACTTACTTTTTTTGCTGAGTGTATATATATATATATATATATATATATATATATATATATATGAAGAGTTTGTTCACAAAAACCGATAAGTCAATTTTTGAAGTACGGTCTCTGCCATAAAGTACAAAATAATACCTTTTAAATGATATATAGGTCACTACATATAAAGGTACATTTTTGAAGTTATGGTCAAAAGAAGCAAAAATTTTCTTATTATTCTCCTTATTTTTCCTGACCTTTAATCGCAAATATCTCCATTTGGCAAATATGGACTTATCGGTTTTTGCGAACAAACTCTTCCTATATATATATATATATATATATATATATGCATATACATGCATGCATATCTCTCCCTTTGAATTTTTTGCTTTCTGCCTGCTCAGTGCCCCCCCCCCCCCCCCCCCCCCACTCATGCTGTTGCTACATTGCATTTTACCCTTTTCCTTTCTTTATCCCTTGGTTGTTTCTTATCTGGTTTGATGTTGCCTCCCTATTCATCCTTATCCTTCACAGGTTGCCCCCATGGTCCTCAGGATCATCACTGACCCTCCTCTGCCTTTTGTCTGTCCACCCTTCAGCTTTAATCCCCCTCTTGGGCTCAGGACCTTGCCCATGACCTCCAACCCCTCCCTTTTGTTTTCTTTGTTCCGTGTCCCTAGCCCTCCCCTGACTGTGCTTGTTGTGTGTAGTCCGTATATATTATGTGGTTGCTTTCCCTGCCTGTTTGTCATTTTGCCTCCGATAAAATTTCTGCTAGGATTGAAAGCTCAGGCCCCTTTCGACTCGCCACTATTGGATAAGCAGCTTTCAGCTCTTTTGCTACACAATATTTTGTACTAGGGAAAACTTTAAATTTGTTATGTCTTACAACAGGCTGTGTTGGTATTGTCACATAATAATAATAAACCTGAAAAAGATGCTGAGAAGAGGTTTACCCTGCAGGTTTCTGGACAGTGTAAAGTTGCCATCCCCTGGCTGTAAGACCGGCTCCAAGACGATAGATGTCAAACTCCTCAGACACGATGCAAACCTGACTCATCTTTGGTCTGCCCAGTACTTTGAGACCAGGAATCTTTCTCAGTCTGTGGAAAAGTAGTAAAACGATAAGAATCACACACTGTGTGTCTGCATAAAAGCTGACATATGAGAGGGTACAATTTTTCGTTGTTATGAAATCCGTGTTCTGTGTATTCAGAAACTGTGAGTCTTAACCCGTTCCTTGCGGAAGCCTGGTATATAAGGTTCCCATGGTGTCAACTGATATACGGGAACCTGGTATACCAGATTCCCAAAATCTAGACAAGAGTGCCTGCATTCGTGGCCTACGGTAAATTCATGTATAACTGTGTTATGCTGCCCAGTAAAATGGCTTTGATAGGAAGATTAGAGACTGTTTCTTCTATCAATATCAGTTTTGCTTTTGTATGAAAACTGTGTTTATAGCAGTATTATTTACCCTTTTTCAAATGTGGTGTGCATCTGTTTTGATCTAAAACTCTACATGTATGAAGATGTGCATAGCAATCACGCTGAGCTCAGTACAAATTCACATTTGCTGACCCTCTTCAGGTGCTTACTTTGTGTAGAACAAAAGAGTTTTTGAGCCCATCAGTGCACACTCAATTCATACCTTGTGACCAATCAATACGTTCAAATACGTTCAATGGCACATGTAGTTGACCGTGGTAAGGGATCGCTGGTACTGCTTGACTGCTTTCGTACAGGTGGATTACCAACCTGCCTATTCTCTGTCCACCTGCAAAAAATAATCTTGTTTTTAGAGCATTGAAGGCTCTCAGAGAATAGTGGGAGGTTAATTTATTTGCTAGTTACCTTTCCTCTATCATTTGTCTCATGTTGACCACAGACTCTGCATGTCGTATGTATCCCTGCACTCCCTGTAGCATCATTGAGGCCCAAGCTGTAGCAGTAATGGCACCAGAACGGCTCCCTGTACATTAAAACAATAAGAGAGGAAACGTAATATGCTTTTTTACTCTGCCATATAAATCCAGGATGGCCTAGTTTCATTGTGCAGCTGTGATCTAAAATCTACCATGTTAGACAGCAGATACTCAAAGTTTGTTTAGTAAACAATGCGCTGATTTATCCATCTCCTGCCAATACATGATACAAGCAAAGGACATACCAAGTAAAAATTGCAATATGTAAAATTCTGTTCACTACGAAAGCATGCCCTGTATGCCTTTTTATTCTGCCATATAAAACAAGGATGGCCTAGTTTTATTATCAGGTTCACACTGAAAAAATAAAAAATCAGGCACCTCAAATTTTACAGTTCTTCAATAGGTTTGCAACTGCCAACTTTACTGCAAACAGACTTCTTCACAGTGAACAAATTACATTTCATATGTACTCTGGATTTACCTAAACATCAGGAATTCCAAAATTCCCACATTCAAAGTAGCTGTCATCAGTTTGCCCATATAATGGAAAAGTGATTTCTTTTTTTGCACACTTTGCTGGGTATGACAAAGTTTGCATATGTTTAATTCCATGGAATCAAGATGGAATCAGTGGACCACATAACATGCAAAAATATTTGCATGGCCATGCCTTTATTTTCATGCTAGTTTCTGGTCACACTAAATGAACAAAAATATGGCCACTGCAAAAACATGTCCACTCTCTCAGTACATGTACTTCAATGCCAAATTATGACTTTGACCAATGAATCTTCAAGGAATCTATTTGTTGAAGAGTCTGTTGCGTATGACTTCCAAAAAGATGCATGACTTACACCTGTATGACGAGCCTTGATCAGATCCAGCCTTTAGTCACAGTAGTCTAACGACTTTTAAAGTGCTATACATATTATATACAGTAAAAGCATCATAATAGAATGTTCCTAAACTACCAAAATGAAAAGTTGAACATGTTCAACTTGATACTTCTGAGAAAAAGAGCTGTAAAGTTGTGATTTTACTCCATCACACTGAATCCTCCATTCTTGTGTGTGAAACAGGAAAGGATTCAAAACTTTATGACGGATTATTTGATTATCTGAAGACCTTGTACACTATTATAACCTAGATAACCTTTTTATTTCTGAATATGTCAAATTATGAATGTTACTGCTGATTGTTTTAGAGGTTTCTGTTGGCGTTCCAATTAAGCTCCCTTTCAAATAGCTCATGAGTGAAAAACAGAGAAAAATAAATATGTGACCAAAAAAAAATGGGTCAAACTGTTAAAAACGACTTAAACATAAGTTTGTGCCTCAAAACTTTGAATTAGGATGAACAGGAAAGCTCCAATGCCATAAAACCACAGGACAAATTCTCAGGCCTGGTGAAAAATGAATTTCTGGGACTTTTGATGGGTTCTGTGATGCAGGATCACAAATGCTGATGACTTTTCTTTTTAACACTGTGTACACTTATCATGATTTTGTAGATTTATATGCCTGAATTTTGTGAGTTAGTGGATATTTCCTACATCTTGAACAACATGCCCCAATATTGCTTCCCATAGCATAAATACATTGTATATTTTCTCCAAGGTAGGACAATATGAAATAGGTTTTGATATACAGGTAGTTAAACCTCATTTGGTTGCTGTGATTCTCCATTACATATTGAGCCATTCAAAACACATACTCTGTTGTAGTGTACACAAATGAATATTTATTTTTGTACTGTTTCCTTTTGTTTACACTTTTATTAAAAGTTTATCGAAAATTTCTAGCACCGATTTCTAGCATCGACCAACTAAGTATATGGAATGAATGAACAAAGACATACAAGTGCAAAAATGTGAAGGTAAGAAGAACCTGCTAATGTTGGAGATGCATAGATGCCTCCAGTCCAGTCAGTGCTGACAAAGAATTGACCTTGACGATACTTGGGGTCACTGTACATTAAGACAGAGCTTCCCTTTGGTGCAAGTCCATACTGGAGGCAGGAGAGATGGCAAGGTAAGGACAATAACAATTATTAGAGAAAATTAACAAGTATTCAAAGCTATTCCTAACCTGTTGAGGACGGTTTGATTTTGCTACAACACACATTTTCCATAGACACCTGCCCGAGTACACTCGGGACTTGTCATCAACGGGTTAACCCTAAAAGGGCCGATGTTTTGCGCTATAATTCTGTAGCGTGAACAGGCCTTGTCGCGAGGCTTCTTGACTTTGTTTGTTCAAGTCTCGCGCAACTTTTGAGACCAAATTTGCAACGTCCGCGTACACTTTTGCGAAGCAACGCCCATTTTTGTAACGGAATGTCGCCCCAAAACGGGCACAATTTTGTGATTTTGTGTACATTTCCTATGGAAAGCAGTGCTCTGTCATGAAAGTCATAAAAACCTGATTATTTTTACAATTAATCACTTTCCTTGATTAATTTTGTGCTAATTATGGTAGAAAAGTGGTCAGTGACAATTTCCAATGAAAAAACACTGAAAAAACAAAAGTTGGCAAACAAGGAAATACATAAGAAATTCTGAAAACAATAAGATACATAAAAATTGAAATGAGTTTTGGAAGTTTTTGTGATGTACAGCTGTACAATTGTTGAATATGCTAAAACAGATTTACAGATCAAAAATTAGACTCTCAATGCTTTTAATTAGGCTAAAATATGATCTTGAGCTTAATTTGCATAATTAATTGAAATTAGAAATTGATTGTTTCAAAAAATCTTATGACACAATCTTGTAAATTGTGACGTGGGTCTCACGCATGCAAAATTTCATCGCGATTGCACCACCGATGGCCGAGATCTCGTTGATTCTGTGCTACAGTACAAAATCAGTGTGGTAAATGCCCCTGCTATCTCACTCTGCTACATGCCGTCAGCTGTTTTAGATTCAGTTTATGGTGTGCCCTCTGTCACAGCATATGCTTCATGATAACCTTTCCACTGATATCCCAGCAATTAAAGTAATTAGAACAAGAACAAATATTCCCTTTGGTCCAGATACCTATAACATTTATTTCATGCACCACTAAAGATGTCTATGGATAACATTAAAGGAGAACTCTTTTTCATGTTCAAATTATATCTGATTAAATGAAATGGTCATACACACAGACTTTTCTTTTAAAACAAATCATAATATATTGAAGTAACGGGACTGTGAAAGCACATTACTTGCTCTATACATTGTAGTAATATTGTTCACAAATCACGCATAGGATGGAAATAAAATGATGTTGTGATGATTTTACCTCATAGACTCCCATTGACTTGCATTAAAAACTTCATCTATTCCTTCTTTGTTAAAATCAAATACAAGAATGTTTTACTGTACTTCATACACTAGTAGATGTGTAATGACATAACAATTAATGCACAGAGTTGATGGAGTTGTAGTTTTTAATCTTTTTTATTTGCAAAAGCAAACAAACAAACAAACACACAACTATTCTAAGTGGTTGCACTCCTTATCACAATATGTGAAAACATGTAAAATTTGTTTATACAATATGAACAGCCTCTAATGAAACGTCCACTGTTCTCTTCATTTGATTTTACTTTATTCATACAACATGAAGACAGAGCGACATTCTCCTTTAAAGATGTAGGCACCTTGACACAGTCTTTTGCACTTTATACTGTGTGATGCTATCACTTATCAATGATGTCTGGTGAACTTTAGACCTGTCTTGTTGTCTCAAGCTTGAAAAGAAATGATTACAGTTCGGGGACTTCAGTTCTCGGACATAGTATTGTAACCCTATAGAGATTACACTAAAAAATATTTCCGTATATACAACTGTATCTCTATGTGCAACCCTCATGATAACATAATATACATTGTAGGTCAATATTGCTGGTAAGAAAATCCTCTAGAATATGTGAAATTTCAGCATGTTAGATATTAGCAAGCTGTAGATCTGCAATGGAAATGCGAAGATGTTAATTAGGCATAAAATGGTGTACTACACATGCACGAGACAGCTATTTCCAATGTCCAACCCAGGAGGCTGCATCGTCCTAGTGTTTGTGTCACAGAGCTAAAGCTCACTATTTTATGAAGGTTGAACATTTTTCTGAGCCCTTGACTTACTGAAAGAAGTGTCATGCTCATTCTTTCTTTTTTTTTAATCTAACATACAAAAATTGTAGGTAGAGAGATCTCACATCCATATTTTGCCAATCAAAAGAGGTAAAAATATCTTTAGCATGAAATATATACAAATATAAATATCTCTTTTTTTAATCAAAATTTGCAATGGTATACAAATGGACATATGTGACCCACTGCATTATCTTGAAGCCAAGAAAATTGCAGAATATGGATATCATTGCAAAATATACCAAATTTAAAAATTTAAAAAAATTGCTGTCTTAACCATCTCCATTGATCGAATTCAAAGTAAAAGAATGTTTTGAAATTTGAAGTTTCCATTTCTATGAAGCATGTTACTATGATATTACCTGGCCTCTTAAGTTTCTGACTAAAAACTTCAAGGCCAATTTTTAGACTCTCTGATAAACAGCTGGCTATTCTGTACAATTTCTGTGGCAGTAAAATTGGAATATTTGAAGTTTACAGACTTGAAAAATACCAAAATCAGAAGACTGATGTTTGGCAACTGCATCATTTTCTTCTTCTTTTTTTTTTTAAATCTATACAACTGTTTTGTCTATTTAAAGCTGAAGAAAATAAAGATTTATGTATTCTAAATGGCTCTCCAATCAAGGTTTTATAATTTTTTTTCCTCTCTCTCTCTCTTTTCCTCTATTTTCTTCAGTTCTTCGCCACTAACATCAATGTTAGTTTACATTGTCACATCCTTTCTCTTAATCACTAATGATATTTATTCTTTATTCATGATGTATGTTGCATGTACTGCACAAATAAAAATACATGCTCCTCTCACTATGGATGAATCAAGTCTAGACATGTATGGATATCTCTCCTCACATACCTTGTGAAGGTCAGCTGAGATGCTTGTCACACCTGGTACAGAGAAGTCTGCTGGTGGCAGATCATGGCCTGCCATCCTTAGGAAGGGGTACAAGAAGCCTCCCATACACATGTCAATGTGCACTGGTATTTGGTATTCTATACCAAGCTGGAGTGTACATAGCAAAGCCAGTCAGAGGATAAACACAATTAGTTTTAGGAAAATGTACATGCTCTTGCATAGAGCAGCTTTAATGACAAGTTTGAAAGAATATCATCATTTACATAAAATTATTTTGTTTTACTCAGCTACATGAATACACCATGAGATTACAAGTAGTGACATTCCTTAACATTGTTAGGTAATATCAAACAGTAGTAAAAAAAATGACAAAACATATAATAAAAACTAGAAATGTCGCTATGGCGACTGGTATGCCTCCGCCATAATGCATGATTCTCCTAATAGGTCTAGATAGTAAAGGTGGACAATGTGTGATTACATCTTCACAAAACTGGCAAAATATTGAAATGACAAGTTTGTCACAAATGTGTTGAATGTTCACCTTCCTTGACCTTGGTTTAATTGGATGAATAGGAGAGCATGTATTTGGGGATTTAAGGACTTTAACTTGACTTTGACCCATTCATACATTTATGCATTGAGTAATTTTCATGGTACGGGTATGGAGAAAAAGTGCAATTTTTGTACTGAATAGTAAATTGTTACCATGTTCATCTGGCCTTTGACCCTAAAATTCATAAGATAATCACTTTCAGGTAGAACATGCATAAATATGCAGTAAGTTTCACGATAAATTGAGCCACTTCCAAGATATGGAGGAAAAAGTTAGTTCAGCACCATCACTTGATCTTTGACCTTTTGACCTTTGAGGCAAAAAAAGAAAGGAAAAGAAAAAACTCTCCAGAGAATTTCTATTAGGTTACACATGCATACACCAAGTGTAAAAAAAAAAATCCTGCTGGCATTGCATGAACATGAGGGAAATGGCAAAATTTTGAAGTGTTGCACTTGACCTTTTACCCCTGACCTTTGACCCCATGAACCCTACATTCTCTAGATAATCACTGCCAGTCAGTACATGTATATACTATGTTCCATGAAGATACCTTGAACAATTTTCCAATTTACAGAGAAAAAAAAAGAAGTTTTAATACTTTTACTCGACCTTTTGACCTTTGACCTTTGACCTCATGACCCAAACTTTCACCAGAGAATCTAAATTGGGTAATACATGTATACAGTAAGTTTCAAGAAAATATCTTCAGGCATTGCATAGATATGGTGGAAATAGTGAAATTTTATGTATTTGACCTTGACCTTTTGACCTTTGACCTTGAGCACGTGCACCCAAAAGTTGATAGGCATAACTTCACCCCCTAATACACATACAAGCCAAGTTTCATTAGGATACCTCAACAGGTTTTGATAGTTACCTTGTCCACAAAATTCATTACGGACGGACGGAAAGACGGACGGACGGAAGGACGGACGGACGGACGGACGGACGGAAGGACGGACGGACGGACGGACGGACGGACGGACGGACGGACGGACAACCCGAAAACATAATGCCTCCGGCACCACTTCGTGGCGGAGGCATAAAAAACTGTTCAAAGCTGCTTATTCAATAAGGGACCAATGGAGTAAATGTGACAGTGCACCTCAAAACGAATATAAAGTCGCACACACTGATTTTGCGTGAGGACTGAAAATAAGTGAAATGGGTCAACCTAGCCGAACTTGACTTTTTCATATTTTCTGAAAGAGCGGGTCTTCCTTTACATTATCCTAAAATTTGGTATCATAAAATGGGCAGGAAAGTGTGTTTTTTAGCAGTTTATCTCGAACATTTTTGGTAGAATAGTGTGTCTTCAGAATCCCTTTTTCATTTCTGAAAAACCTTGTCCACACTCTTCACTTCCAACTCTAATTACGTTTGAAAGGATAGTGCTACTGCTTTGAAAGTTGGCATTAATTATGGAAAGAATGTGTTAATGAGGCATGCTTAATTTCAGTTTAATCTGATAATCTCTTCATTGTTGTTACTCTGGTGGTTTACTTCCTGTTTTTTGTCCCATTCATCACACAGCCAGCACCGTTTGGTAAAGATTAAGCGCTTGAATAGACACTGTACTTCAGAGCCTCTTTTCTCAGTTCACACTTTTCCTAAGTTAGTGCTTTCTTTCCAATATTTAGATAGGTTAGGAGAGTTCATTTGATTTGAGTTATACATCATTTTAAAGCTTAAAGTCTTTTCTTTCAGAATATGTGACCCGCTACAACAAAAAGGTCCTAAAGTCGCGCACGGTCGAAGCCGTGAAAATCGAGTTTGAAGTCAGAGCATTAAAATTGGTCAAAACCTACGATTTTCTGATTTTGATATATTATTGGAGTCTAACATGTCTTCTATCATCTGTCCACATTTTGAAGCAAAATGATCAAAGGAAAGATTTTAAAAATAGCATTTTTCTGAGCCATTTTTTTTTTTTTTTGCGTTTCAACGAAGCAGAAACTGGTTCGGAAATTTGGATTGAGCGCCACAGATAGGCTCCGCCCCTAACAACGACCAGAGTGATCTCATTGGTCAGTTTGCTGCTTGCTGCTAACCGAAGCGTGAAGCTCGCACACTGCCCAGTCGACTGGTGCGTGCGGGCGGGGTGCGCTATGCTCACCCGCTTCTCACGTCCTGGTCACTGATTGGTTGGTGAGGAGACCGCCGACGCTGATGTGCTTGAATGAACTCTTCGGGGGTTGCAAGGGCTTACCTTCTATTGTCCAGAGGTGAAAACTGACTAGCGTGTCCCTTGATCGCGATTGCGTCGAAAGGAAGACTTTTAGGGCGCTTTTCTCGAAACAGTGATTTTCCAGACGTCTCGACATGCTCTCTTTTAACCATCGATATCTCCGCAGCCCATTATTTTTATAAAATGTGTTGTATATCAATTTAAAGCAGAAAGATTAGGGGATTATATCATGCAATTTTCAAATAATCGACCTCGCCCGACTTTAGGATCATTTTGTTGTAGCGGGTCACATATGGTCTTAACTAAAAATTCATGTCTGGCTACTTTTTGTTTGTTTTGAGGTGCAGGGTTACAAATGGAGTCAAAATGGGCCTGAGCTTTCAATCCTGGTAGAATCTTGAGGCAAAATGACAAATAAGTAAGGAAAGTAATCACATTTATGAACTACATACAAGAAGCAGTCTGAGGAGGGCTGGGGACACAGAACAGTGCAAACAAAAGAGGTGGCTCTTTACTTGTTCAGTACTCCCCCCACCCTTGCTGTGGCTATTTCACTCTTTTCCTACCCCTTATCCTCCTGTTGTACCTTCAAATCTTGTTTGATGTTGCCTCCCTATTCATCTTTATCCTTCACAGGTTGCCCCCTATGATCCTTGAGATTATCACTGGCCCACCTCTGCCTTTTGTCTGTTCACCCAGTAGCCTTAATTGCCCTTTTTAATACCTGCTTGATTCCCTGCCTCAAATTTTAAATCCATCCCTTTTGTTTTCATCGTTCCATGTCCCTAGCCCTCCTCAGACTGTGTATGTGACTTGTTGTATGTAGTCCATATCTGTGATTGCTTTCCCTACATGTTTGTCATTTTGCCTCTGACAAAGATTCTGCTACGACCAAAAGCTCAGGACCCTTTTGACTCCATAATATCAAACAAACACTCGGACATAGATAATGTATCTATGTGTATAATACTGAAAACTGTACACACAACTAATGAAAAAAGCAGGATATCAACCAATGTACCTTTTTAGTCTTTTTAGTTCTTCAACTACAGTAACTACAGATATTGCCTAACTCACATTTGGGACAGTTGTTGTGATACACAGCACTTTTCCATCATATGATAGTGGTAAAGAGCTTAACGGTGGATCATTACGTACATCAAACCCACACCTACAGGGACTGTGCACTTACTTCATCTTGGGAAGAATTCCAGTCCCACTGAAACTCTATGGCACATACACTGTGTAAATGATTTTACCATTTCATTATCAGGCTTCCAATCACATATACATTTGGGCTTGAATCCTTCCGTTAAACCTTAAGTTAACCTTCTGTTAAAGGGATGGTATAGTTTTGGTTAAGATGGCTGACTTCAGATTTCCCAATCTTTTGTGAGATGAGAACCCTCTTATGAAATGTGAAAGAACATACAATTCTATTCAAAGACGAATTCAAAGTTTATTTGACGAAAATTGGTTTTGATATGGTTGAGATATGTAACCAATGCTATACCATCCCTTCAAAGTGCAATTTGTGGTCCACTAAATCTCATCTCTGACAAATGACATCATTCATTATCTTTTTCTTGAAGAAACTGAAGCTTACCAGCAGTCATTTTACTTTACCTCTCATGCTAAAATTTACATTTATCTTTGCATTCCTTTTTGGAATACGTAAGATCCTACTTTACTTCCCAATAAGCAGTGACATTCTCCTACTGAATGTGTGTTGCACTTTAAAGACATTAAAGCATATATTGTCGCTGGGGTGACGAGACCTTGTATCTGCAATTTTGGTGAAAATGACTTTTTTGGATTAATGGTCAAATAATGGGTTGAGTGATGTCCTGTCCAAATCCCAACTGTCTTACTCTAAAAATGAAGCCACCACGGCATGTCAAAGGAAAGGCTATCCCATTCGCCACAGTGCTTTGGCCGCCATGTTTTTTTGGCTCTCCTGAACATTTGACATTGTGTAGATACGAGGTCTTGACACCCCAGCGACGATATGTGATTATAAGTGTGATTAAGAATGGCTGTGCCATCACATT
The DNA here is from genome assembly GCF_040938485.1 of Diadema antillarum. NCBI lineage: Eukaryota > Metazoa > Echinodermata > Echinoidea > Diadematoida > Diadematidae > Diadema > Diadema antillarum. The sequence continues at coordinate 185,439 of NW_027271292.1, read as the reverse complement.
ATCACATTATCCTATCACTACGCCCCCCAAAAAATAATGCATGGTCATAATTACTTTCCTTTAATATCAGCTATCTGCTCAGATGCACATCACAGCTGTGGCATCAAACAAGCAGTCAAGGTATCAACTTTGAATTCTCAGCACTGTCCAAAAAAAAAAAAGAAGTGACTTTCAAAGTGACTTTCATATAAACATTGTTAGGAAATTTTACATCACAAATGTTATTTTCTCACTCTGAGAGGCTGTTACCACTCAGGACTTCAAATGAATAAGATTTACTTTAAAAAGAAAGAAGTTAAAGCAATAAAAGATATAAACTACAAGTTTCATATCCCTAAGATTTGAATTGAACGTATCTCAATCGGTACAAACCTTGGCAATGTCTTCAACAGGGTCGATGATGCCATGAGGGAAGCATGGAGCTGAGATAGCTATCATGCAGGTATTCTTACTTATCAGTTTCTTCAGGGCCTGCATAATAAAAGGATATCAATACCAAACCATGCATCAGAACTGGCATTAATGAGATGAAAGCCAGTGCCAAGCATTCTTCAATGATAATTTTCTCTCACGTGTACCAAAATACTCACATGTTTTGTTGACATTCTTTCATACAATATCTACTTGTGTGCGTGCAAAAATAGCGCACTAGTTGTAACAACACACAGAATTCAGAGTTAAGTACCTTTCTATTCACATCAAGGGTCAAGAATAAGGTATTGCTGTGCATTGCTCAGCTCATTTGTATGTATGGCAAGAAATACAAAAACACCTCCTTTCCTTTACTACTAGGTTTGCACAGTTACATTATGAAATGCTTTGAACAGAAATTGGTTGTACAGTTACGCAGAGCCAAGGAATAATCTGTTGAGGACAAGCTGATATTGCTAAAGCACTCCCAAGAATACTTGCAACTAGTCTTCTATGTGTTAAAGGCTTGAGGTTCTCCCTTGACATGCATTGCATAAAGGAGTACAGTAGTGGGAGTGGAGATTGTTTGTTTTACTCTATCCAATGCAGACTATACATGGATCATATGTGGTCGTCAAATTAGTACAGAAAATTTTTCAAATGGCAAATTAATGTCCCGAACCTTGACATCAGCTCTGTAAGACTCCTTTTCCAAAGGTGAGTGAACAATTCTCATGTCAAACATGTGTGCTGCCTTCTCAAATGCGGCATGTCCAGAGTCTGGTAGGAGACTATAAAGACAAGGATAAAATGATCCAAGCTAGGACCATAGACATAGAATTCATCTTGCCAGCTTCCTTCAAAGAAATAATCCATAGTTACGATGCTTCATTTGAATTGTCAGAAATCAAAAAAAATATATAGATCAACTCTATTTTCATTTCAAAACCAACCATAGACTTGTTCCTGTAGTTTACCCAACATATACCAGACTGTACTTTTTATAATTTGTTGCCCAGGATTTCCAAATGATCCTGTGTAAATGTCTGGTGATTGCAGAATTTCACAAATGTTATAATCAAATGCGGCAAAACTCAGTCTTTGACAAGATTTGCAGACAAATCCCTTCTTGATAGTTGAAGACATGCAAGACACAGTATTGATATTCATAATGTCACACAGTAAAATGTCTCCACAGTGTGCTTTCTGGTATATACTAAGGTGTGGGTCATATCAAATAATGTTTGGCTGTAAAATATTGAAAGTAGATTGGAGACAAAGGTATGAAATCAGTCTTCCCCAATCTGCCTCTCAATGCTAATACACAAACTGATACATTATCCAGGCATGCAATCTTGGTCAATGTGTATCATGTAGGCCTTTGTCCCTAATGTGTATCACATATCAGATGACTGTAGTGAGCTTAATGTCTATGATGTGTTTCTCTGTTAAACTAATAGAGGCTAATAACTTACATTTCAGGTTTGGTGATCCCTTTGGCTGCTGCATACTCTCTGTAGGCCAGACAGGCAAGCAGGAGACTCTCTGTACCTCCAGAAGTTGTCTGTCAAACACATGTGTATGATAAACGATTCTACACCAGCTACAATACTGAATAACATGTCTACAAGCTCATAGGATTTCCTGGAGTACCTGTACAAATCTTTCAGCACAGATTTATCCATCGAAGATAAAATAGCAGGAAATAATCAGGCTTCATTCATATCATGTTGAACTATATTCCACGGACGATAAATCACACCTACACAATTTAGAAAATCAACAATCCTGACAGCCTTTTTTGCAGCATGTAACTCTCATGAAATGGATGAATTTGAGACTTGCATTTACAAGTAATGTATTGTGTAGATAAAAACTTTCATGTGCATTTTACTTTACGCGAATTCTGGCTCCTTGCAATATTCACAACAGTTTCATGCTCGTGATCTTTGCTGTAAATATACTTTAAACATTCATCATATCTTCATCATGTCTGTACAAGATAGAGTAAGATCAACAGTGCTCCCCCTCCAACAAAGAAACAAACAAAACAATAGTAATATAAAAAAGGAAAAAGGAGAAAGTATACCCTAATCCACAAATGGGGAAGAAATGGAGATGTATTCTTACATGTGAAGCAATGTATTAAGTTCCACAAAATTCTGGCAAATCTCCTCTCATATAACTACTCTACACTTCATACAATCACAACTTTAGTATTGAAACTTCATTATGGCCAAGAGCTATACTTATCAGAGCTAAATATGATAGATTAACTTCACAATCTAGGCTGTAGTATTTGTCACACACATGTAAAGACATACTTGTAAACCATAAAGGTCCAATCAACTCACTGTTCCACAAGCATTAGGTCCTCCCTTGAAGAGATTGCAACACATTGCCACAATCTCTGCCTCCATCTTTCGTGGTCCTGGGAAGACACCAGGCTGTAGCAAATTGGCTCCAGAAAACATCTCAAAAACCTATAATCAACAAGGATTACCATCACTCTTCTACATACACTGATGTAAGTGCCACATCTGTATGTTCTAAATAACGATAGATTGCTGTCTTATGGTTAATATGCGCAAGTTGAGGAATAACAGTTTAACAATGACAAAAAGTGGAAGTGTTATAAGTTGAAAAGGTTATCAAAACTTTAGTTGGAATCAAGATATTTGTGACTGCAGTACTTGGCAAGTTGCAGAAAATATACAAATAACTCAAGTTATACAACGCTGGTAATGTCTTCCATGATTCATGAATATTACTGGAATTGTTATGTCTAACTGGTTCTGACCTTTTCTCAAGTACCCTAACCTTATGGTTTTATAATTCTTTGTTTGAGTATGATGAGTTAAATCAATAAGGGTCTATTACCTAGAAAGTTACAACTGATTACAATTGCTACTTGAGCCATATGAATCAAATGCAACTTTGCATTTGTTTGCAATTCCATGGCATGAACAGAGTTAGTCTGATATCACAGATAAAATGTGAGGTCAATCAATTGCAATTACAAATCTGATGCCAAGATGTGCTTTGTGTGTTCTATTCAATATGGCTGCATAGATTGTCATGAAAAAAGGTACATATTGTCACCAGTATGCTGATATTTGCCTAATAGTGCAAGACATGACACGTTATCATGTGAAATGCTATTGCAAAATATCCCAAAATATTGTTGCAGGATGGCAAATGCTCAATACTATACAAATCTGCAGAGTTGATTGCTTGTAAATGGCACATGACCCCTAACCTCAAACAGATAGACCATACCAACCATCCTGCAAAGTATTCGGGAATCTTTTTATTATTCTCATCACTACATTGATCACAATCATTATCATGATCATCATCATTACTATATTTATTATTTGGGACTGCAGTACCACTTCACTCTAAATCATCCATCTATATTAATCAATTGCATTACACTTCTTCAAGAATACCCTACAATCTCTCCCATTACAGGCATACTGTGCCTGTACGGAAGCAAGTTTACTTTGTGTCTTTGTTTACGTAGTGTCGGTCTTGTGAGCCTTTTTTTGCGTAAGTGTCGAACTCATGGGCTGTATAACTCGTAGGCCTATTTTACTTGATGTCAATCTTGTGGGCTGTATGACTTGTAGGCTGTTTCACTCGGGAGCTGTATGACTTGTGGGCTGTAAAACTTGTAGGTTGTATACGACCCGTGGGTGTTGGTCTCGTGACGTGCACCCCAGTCATACACATCACATCAAATTTGTATGTTCATCACACATTTCCTATACTTCTCTCATATTGTCATTAAATGCATTACTTTCACAAGACTGCCTTTTTCTGGTCACAAAATGTAAATTAAGAATCAGTCCATGCTCATCACATTATTTCATGACATGTTTACCTTGCCCATGAGCTCCTTGTTCTCATCTCCAATGTAAACTGTTCCTGATACTTTGCCCTCCTGCCATGCTATCTCTTCTGCACAGAAAAAAAAGACAGGACAAGTGCCAACAGTCAGTCCTCTACATAAATGCAATCTTCGTTGGTCTGAAGGACTGCTGATTTTAATACATAAAATATCAAATCATAAGAATATGGTGTAGACGCATGGAACGAGGCACAACCAGCACACATGGATATGACTACCCATATTGTGTTGCACAAAGGGGCTGTCCCATAGAAAGTATTGCTTTTTATAAAGACATACTGCCAACATCTCATAAGAGAGACAGAGCCAGAAAACACTTTCAATAGAAAGATTAAAGTTTCTTCTATCAATATTTGTTATCTTTCCGTGTGAAAAGTGCAAGCATCGCAGAATTTTATCGCCTTTTTCTTACGTAGTGTGTGCTTGTTTTTTATTAAACTCATATGAAGATGTACAATCAAGGTTGAGCTCAGTAGATGCTTACAGATGCATGCAATGACAATACATGAACATGCATGCAATACACACAAAATGTCAGATAGCATGTCTATTGCAGTCACCTGTCTATAATATCTACTCCTACTGTCTCCTTAGGTAGCCTCTATAGACAGACTTAACTGTACATGGTATTATGCTTTAATACCAACACAACCACAGATATGCGGTATGGCATTGTATGTCAGATGCATGGATTACATGCCCAGCCTCTTAAAAGTAGTAGCTATAGACAGATGACTAATTTGGGAAAGTTTACTGTAAGAGCAGAAATAGTCACAGACAGAAATGTTCGCGATTTGGAGCAGACGGCCTTTCTGGCAGGATGAAATTGTCAAAAATTGTCACTGGTATTCAATGCATAGTTAAGACAAGAAGTTTCCTGCATATTGAATTTTGAGCACTTGGCTCCTCACGAAATTCACAAAAATTTCTGGTTTTACAGTAACTTGTTTCTGTAGAGTAATTCGATGTGCCTCTTTCTTTCTTTGCATTTCTTTGTTTTTTGGTTCAGTATAATATACTCATGATAACCTTTTGCTTACCAACATTCTTGTAGTTTTTCTTAATGCAATCCATGAGCTCATCTTTCCCCATTCCTGTCTGTGGGAGGCAGGTCTGGTAGCTCTGTCCCTTGGGAAGCTTGAAGGATGACTTTGCAATGTTGGCTTTTGTTGTGGTCAGCTCCTCTTGAATCTTGAAAATGATCACAAAAAAAAGAGAAGACAAAATACAACAGAGCATATGACATTTGCAATCAAACAATGAAGTCAAACAACTTTGTTAGCCTACAAGCTGCATAGCAAATTATTGGAAGTAATCCATATCTCTTAGAAATGACTCCTTGAGAGTCTGTAGCCCTATAGTCGTCTTAATGCAAACATTTGTATTATACAAATCTTCTGCACTTATCACTACTCTGCCCATGTAGTCATTACATCGACAAATCCTGCAGTATTGCAGATAAATCTTCATTCATAAATAGTACACGCAGTAATTGTATCATTAGGTTAACTGAGGTTGCACTATATATGCCATTTATATTCCTTTTGAAGTGTAATATTTTGTGAACTGGGACTTGCATGACACTTTTGCATGTGGTTTAATTTACAATCAAGACGCATAGTGATAGAATGAGAACAAAGTCTATCCCTTTTCAGGAAAAAAAATTAAGATTTCTAAGATTGGAAAATGTCATACAAAGCATTTGCATTACAGTAGGTACTATCCTCATGAGTTGATTTTCACAAATACATGTATAAGCTGACTTGCAAAATTTGCAAAAATAAAAACAGGAGTCTTGTGGGGAATTAGCTTTCAATCCCAGCAGAATCTTCATCACAGGCAAAATGACAAACATACAGAGGACATGGAACACAGAAAACAAATGGGGAAGGTTAGGTGTCAATTAGGGAGCCAAATGGGTATAAAGGGGGGGGGGATTAAAGAAAAGGGTAGAGCAAACAAAAGGGAGGGGAAAGGCCAGTGATGGGATTATAAAGAGGGCAACCTGTGAAGGATAAGGATGAATAGGAAGGCAACATCAAACAAGATCAGGAACAACAAAGAGGTGAAGGATAGGAAAGGGGTGAAATAACAACAACATGAACAAAGGGGGGGGGGGGGGGGGGACTTCAAGCAGAAAGCTGTACCAATGGCCTGAAAAATAAAAACATTGTGAAATATGCCATGTATACAGTACACTTTTGATGTCAGCGTCCACATCATGTTCAGGACAATATGATTGTTGCTATGTCATCTGGTATTACCTTTCTGCCGATGTATGGGGCGCTTCGAAGCATCCTGAAGAATTTCCTCTTTCCTCTTTCAAGCAAGGCTAAAAGAATACCGGTAATAAACATACGTTAAGAGAATGCTTTCACAAATACTGATATGTAGTCTTTCATCTCTCATGCTAAATTCACACAAAATCTAAGGAAAATTGCTTTTTGAACATTCCAAGAGGTGTATAAGATGTTACACACAATGAATAGATAGACAGCCATAATTTGTACTATGACTTCCCTTGACGTGAGGTTGCATAGAGAGAGAGAGAGAGAGAGAGAGAGAGAGAGAGAGAGGGAGATCATATCTCCTTGTTGGTCAGCATGATATGTTGTGACAATGACAATGACAACGACAATGAATTTTATTTTTGAACGGCCCCGCCAGGGGGCATGGAAGAATAACAAACAAGTAAATGTTGTATGGCTTTAAACAAAGCCATAAATAAAGATGTAATACAAAAAGCATATAATATGTTGTAATGCACTGAGGTCATCGAGTAGATAGACCAAACATTCAGCATCAGTTATGGCTGGTCTATATGCAAATTATCATGACCGAGATCATTACTTTGTCACTGAATGTGTATTAACTTGTAGACTAAACACCCTACCCCTAATATTACTATACATTTAGATGCTTGTTGATGAAGATACACATTGTACAGTGATAATGAACAAATAACACTTACGAGTAAACTTCAGGGGTAGAAAGTTTGGGGTGGGGAGGTTAGAAAAAAAAAATCTTCAAAATAGATCCTATTATTAATGTTGTGGTAAAATAGGAATATGCTGTGGAAATCAGTCTACTCACTCAAATGTGAGTCCCATACCCATCTGTGAAGAGAGAGAAGGGCAATGACAGCAATGGCAGTAATCAGAACCAGCTGGACAGGTGGCCATTCCGAAAGGACATCGTCAACATGATCAAGGGTTTCGGCGACTACCAGAGCTGCAGAAAACTACTGGAGAACACACATAACTTGTGAAACTATTTCATTTATGCCTGATAGTCACAATAAACTATTCTCATTACAATTGGTGAAATATGACTCAATAAGCACCAAAGTAATATTATGGCAGGCAGGACTGGATGTCACTTGTACAAACTGCATCTGATTCTAACACCAGCTAGTCTAGACACACAGTCCTATCTAAACTTGTTGGGTCCACAAGAGCTGCCTTAAACAGACTCATGTCCCAAGATCTGCTTGTAAGACAAAGAAGCTTAGCAGTCATTAACATTTGTAGACCTGTAGACCTGGTACTGTATTCACTAGGGACTGCCTCATTAGAGTTTGATAGTTCACCGTTCCCACTGTTCACAAGTCCTCTTGATTTCCATGACATCATCTTTGAACATATGTGCTACCTAGTGCCCTTAGTTTCCAGCGAGAGAGTTACAAACATAACTGGGCAGTGTGGGGTGATTGCTGTCATCCTACACTGGTCATACCAATTTAGATTTTTTTTTTCTTTTTTTTTCTAACAAGTGTAGGAAATGAGAATATCTTGATGCTAAAAATATCTTTATCTGTACAAAAAGTAGACTCTTTCCCTTTTATTTCTTGTCATAATTCTATCAATTTCCATTTGATCATACTCTACTTGTAATTGACCTTTGTTTCCCTATGTTAAACTATTTTCCACCTACAGTGTGTATCATTGGCATATCCTTTGTTTTTCTGACATTATTATTGATACCCTCTTAATTCTTGCTATAATAGTGCCATTTGAAATTTCTCTAATCTTTCCTAATGTTGGTCTTTTTTATATGTTTGTAATCATGTCAGTTATCATAAATTTCCTTCCTTTTTTATACTTTTTTTCCTTTTACAATAGTCTCTCTTGGTTGGGTTATTTACTTTTCGGGCATGATATGCAGACATGAAGCTTCTGGCCACACTTTTAGCATTATGATTATCGATGATTCAATGTCTGAATTCTCTTTCTTTCCCCTATCTCTTTTCTTTATGATGTGTGTGAGTTTTTTCATACCCTCTTCTAGCTTTGAGTGCTCAGATTGAGCAGTAATGGGCATTATACAATATAAATACCCTTTTAATTATAATTACCCTTGGTACCATTATCATTCTTATTCTTATTCTTAGTGATACATGTATTATTGTTGCTGTTATCATTATTATTATTATTATCATTACCATTAATTATCATTATCATCATCATCATCACCATCTGACATCATCATTACTAATGCTTGTGTGTTGGACAGGTTTTAATACAACAACCACCAAATGAACAGCAATGCCATCCATTGGCATTGTCTGGGCCAATTAAAGATGCAATCTTGAGTATAAACTGGGGGGGGGGGGGTCAAGTTACAAACAAGCAATACAAATAGATTCCTACTTCTTGAAATGAATTGTCATTGCATCAAAAAGAAGGCAATGGACAACATGCATACAACATGCATGCAGCGATGGTGGGGGGGGGGGTCTAATTAAGATACTAGAAATCAATTTAGAATTCTTCGATTATTCTTCTGTGCTCATCAATCTGTGTCATCATGCATGCTTGCGGAAGTAGCGCATATCAACATAATCAACGTGATCTAGACAGCGGTAGCATGGCACAACAAACAATCTGCACTTGTTAGCATAGGGCCTACCGGTAAAACTTATGGAGAAAAGTCAAATATTCATCTGTATCATATGCCACATTTAGGCCATTTGATAAGTAGGCAATCATACTTACTCCATTGTCCACAAGTGTGTGAAGAAAGTCTTCCATTTCGCCTCTATGGAAACTTTACAACATGTATGTAGGCGTAGGGGCTGGACAGCGGCCGTGGCTGGTGATCGCCGGTCGGGGAGAGCGATCGGGAAAGATCGGGCGACTATTGTGCTTGTGGTCTCGAACTATAAACGAATGGCGATTGCCTTCTCTGACGGAAAGGCAAATCATCTGTTCAACAGGGGGCGGTTATACGTACAGCGTCCGAGGGTGTTTCTGCAGCATGCAGTGCTCCCATTTTATCTAAATGTTGGACTCTGACACCTCACGAACGTCAATCCAATGCCTCCTTGGTAGGCAGAAGAGGATGAACTTCAACTCCGTAAACTACTCAACTTACGTAATATTCACTGGAACTGCGTACGTTGCACAGTGAGTGTTAGATCTGTGTGATACTAATGCAGTAGCCTGCGAGCTGGTGCGAGCTGTCCATGGCCATGGGGGCGCCGACCACAGAAAGAGTTCTGTGGCGCCGACGCATGACATACTTCGGTACAAAAACAGTCATTTCGTCGACGAAATGACCATTTTGCCGTCATCGTCACTTCGTCTTTTTTCCATATAATTCGGTGTTAAAAAAAACAACAACATTCTTCTGCCCCCAATGTAATTTATGAAGAAACCTAGGGGAAGTGTGGGAGAGTTGAGCCAGGTCACCTCACATCTTCATAGTGACTAATAGCTGCTGCCATTTCTTGTTCATGCCTATGATAACTATGCACTCAACCAAAAAAGTAAGTCCCCCCCTTGCATTTTTGGATAATTACATCTCAAACTATAGTCAAAGGGTATTTTACCGATATTCATAATTCAAACGGGATTGGATAAAGAATTTCATTACTCATAACATGAATGGCATATCATTGCCACCAGATATCATTATTTGTGTGAGAAAATGCATTTTATTTCAAAATGGGGGAAAAAGAAGCATTTTATTGTGTACATTTCCTCTGCAAGTTAGCGAATGACCTTTTTAAATTGTTATGTAATTCTCAGGAATTTCTTCAGGTACATTGTGCTTCCCTATTAAACAGATATTATGCATACTTTTTAAACAATAGACCATTTCGTATGAAATTGTTGGTTGAAGCCATGTGCTTTTTAATTCCAATTTGGGTTGATCACATTAATGTGCTTTCAAAATGGCCATTTTGCATCGATGCGGCCGCGTCTGCAAAATTTTCATGGATGACAATGACCTCATCGCGTTCAAGTTGTAGATCAGTTCGTTGAGGGAAATGGCATCGAATTAACGTATGGAGTGGCCTGCAAGATCCCCTGACTATACTGCCCTACTTTGGCAAAAGGAAGCAAGTGACAAAAGTGACATTTCTCGTAAAAGAGCAAAAAGTGTCTGTTATTTACACTGGTCGACGTCAATGGATTATGATGTTTTATCTATCATATTGCTTAGTAGGATGGGTGTTTCTGCATGAAATTTTGCCTGGAAGAAGGGCTCATTATGTGAATTATGAAAACATCAATAACTCAAATTCGGATGGTATGTCACTTGCTTCCTTTTGCCAAAGTAGGGCAGTATGATCCAATAGAGAATCTTTGGGATATCATTAAGTGGAAAGCGAGCAAGAAGGTGAAAGATCCAATGACACTTCACTGCAAGAATTTCAGCGCATCTTGCAGAGAGCATGGGCCAACATTGAGCAGCGCCAAGTACAATTACTTTTAGTTAACAGTATGAGGAAAAGATGCCGGGTGGCCATTGAAGCGGATGGTGGACATATCAATAATACTTCACTGTTGGCCTATATGCTCATGAAAAGAGATAGAGAAATATGCAATTAGACCATGCTTAAAAATTCAGAATAATGAGTGATTGTTTAATTATTTGTGTAAAAGTCAAAGCAAATCACTGTAAAGTGCGATTTTTTCCATGCATTTTGACACAAAATGCATACTTTTTTTTCACACCAATAATGATATCTGGTGGCAATGATATGCCATTCGTGTTATGAATAATAAAATTCCCTATCCATTCCCGTTTTGAATTATGAAAATCGGTATAATGCTTTTTGAGATATATCCAAAAATGCCAGGGGGAACTTACTTTTTTGGTTGAGTGTATGAGGCATCCACGTTGGACGAAGCATGACAAAAAATAGTCAGAGAAAAACCATTTCTGGTCACCAAAAGTGAATATCCACTTGTCAGAAATGTGGTTTTCTCTCACACCTATATGGTAGAGGATAATTGTGAATCAGGGCAGATAATTATAGTATGTATATCACTTGTTTCTTTCAACAAATTTCAACAGGTTTGATGTGGTCACTTTCGTAAGCTTTGAGGGTTAGTTTAAAAGGCGGCTGTGGGGAGAGTTGAGCCAACGTGTTGAGGGAGAGTTGTGCCATGGCTCAACCCTCCATTCCAGTGGCTCAGCCCTCAAGTGGCTCAATGAGCGTCATTTTTTGGTCAAAGAAAGGGATCTGCAATTGGATGAGGTGAGGAATATTGGAAAGGTGGAATATTGGAAAAGTGGAGGTGTCGTGGCTGAGTGGATAAGAGCGCTCGTCTGTGAACGACATGAGCGTGGTATGGTGGGTTCGAGCCCATGCCAAGCCCGACACGTTTGCCCTTCAGCAAGGCACTTTATCCACATTGCTGCTCTCCACCCAGGAGTATAAATGGGTACCCGGTAGGATGAGAAAGCTTATGTTGGTTGATCAGCATGTGCGCGCCTGTAAAATGGCTGCGACTGGCTGGAATGCTCCCCAGGGAGTGGAGAATGAGCACTGTTTAGTGCTGGTTGGAAATCATGTATCCAGTGACCGGGGTAATAATAGTCTGTAAAGCGCATTGAGACACTTAAGTGTGAAATGCGCTATATAAAAACCAGCTATTATTATTATTATTATTATTATAAAGGTATGTGGTGTTCTCGCCAAGGCTGAAGCCCCACGGGTGGTTTCTTCTTCCTTCGACACCAACAGTTGACTTATCACGCAAATCCACTCCGGGTGCATCTAGAAATCCTGATCATAGTGATCGTGGGTGGACCCCAGCAACATCCACATTATCCATCCGATAACCCGTACGTCGAACAGACGCCCTCGCCCCCTCTGTTACCACACACCATCCTTCCTTTAGATAGGTTTCCAGTCATTTTCCTTCATAAGCCTGAACTTCTTAATTTGTATAGGGCCTATAGCATAATGGCTCAACTCTCCCAAACCCGGGGCTCAACTCTCACCACAATGCACATCTAGGGAGAGTTGAGCCATTTTGCAAAATATTTTTGTTGAAGTGTTACCCCCAAGTTGTTTGTGCTATTGTGTGTGTCTTATTGGGTTATCATGATGCCTGACTATAGTTGTTGTAGTATGTACCAGCGAACGAATAATCCATGAATTATTGTGTATAGTTATTGAACAGTATCACTAAATGTGAAAAGTGGCTCAACTGTGAGTCCCACACTTCCCCTATACAACGGGGATGGGTAGGCATACTTTTCTTGTAATCTTGAAAACTAGCAGACAGTAAGCGAGAGCCTTTATCATTCAAAGCGCGTCAGCGCATGCACTTTAAATAACCTTGCACAAATACTCAACTGTTCGGTAACCATATCACTGTCTAATTTTCTTGCTTTTTAATTTCTTGTAAACTTTCACAAAATTTTACCAAAAGAGTGCACCAGATTGTTGAATTTTAATTCTAAAAATTAATTAACTCTCACGTGAAGGAAGGAGAAATTTCATCCCACACCTTTCCCCCCGTCAGTTCCACCGCCTTCAAAGGAAACAATCAGTACAGGGGCGGATCCAGGAATTCTGTAAAGAGGGGGCGCGTTTACAAAATTGAATGGAGGAGGGGCGCACGCACCCCTCCCCCATTTTTTTTTTAAATTTATTTTGTTCCAACAAAAAAATAAGGGAGGGGGGGGGGGGGGTGCGCCTGGTGCGGTCCTCCCTGGATCCGCTACTAGTATAGTGTAGTATAGGAGAATGGAAAGAGGTACACGTAGAAATATCACGATCTACACTATTCATCTACAGTCATTCGTGTCTGAATGGTCTCACAAATAGTTGTTTCTCATGTTTGTTTGTTTGTTTTTATTTAAAATTTCTATATGATATTCCCCGAAGTATGCTCCTGATCGTTGAATGTTAGTGCTCAATAATTATGCAAAAGCTCCGTCTTGTGCATGGTAGAAGCATACCCCCTCCCATACCCTCCCCATTCTGTCCACTTCAAAAGACTTATAGTATACAGTATACAGTGTACAAGCGGAAAAGAGGTTAAAGATGCCACAATAATTATTTAGCCATTCACACTGCATGAATATTCATTTTCCTTACTTGGAATTCAACATTTTCAATATATTCCCCGAAAAATATGCACCAGATCTTTGAATTTTAGCTCTAAAAATGCAAAATCTCCACACCCGACCTTTTGGTTCATTGGAAAAGAGGTGACAGATTAGTCATTTGCAATTTCCGTGAATGTTATATTTTTTTTTCGTCTTTTTGATTTGAACCTTCAGAAAGTCGTAAGTTTTGTTGTGGTTATTACTTTTTTTTAATGAAAAGTCAAAAGTGTGTGTGTGTGTGTGTGTGTGTGTGCGCGCGCGTGTGTGTGCAGGGGGGGGGGGGCGCTGCAGCTATAGGCCTATATCATAAACGCCTTGGGCCTAATTTTATTCACTGTACTCTGCTCACTGCCCATTAGGCCTGTCATCTTGGAAAACATGCAATAATTATCATCGTCTTCGAAAGGCTGAACGAAAGTCCATTTAGGTTATTAGGTATAAAAATAATAATGACCTATACTTACATTCTAAAAAGGATTCGGCCTACCAGTATCGGTATATAATGGGGATGCCTTGTCAGAGGAGTGATACGACACTGGTCAAAACTACTGATAGATAAGTAGTATATCACGTTGATATAGGGCCAACATACACTGATTTAGCATACTTCATAAAATTTGTGAATTTCTATCATTTATTATGCTCACACCCATTAATATACAACATATTCAACAGGCAACATTATCGTGACAATATTGACATCACGTACGTCGCCATCTCCCTAAGGCCCCCATCTCATAGGAAGGCGACCATGGCTACCATTGCTACCATGGCGATCTGTGAAAAATTTAGAAATTGTGGTGCAAATCGTGCTCCATCTCCATTTTTGGCTTGCAAGGCGACTACACAACGGTTTCTCTCTGCTCACTCTGCGCTGTAGGCGATAGTGCCACGATTATAATACGACTCTGCCACGTTGCCGCATTCCCAGGCCGACGAGACGCGCTGCTTCTGCGATCAAACCGACTGTGTTGAGATATTCGTATGCTTATCAAGACCTCGCTATTCTACGATCGGAGTATAAAATGGGTTTCATGATTGAATTTCTTCAGTCTGATGTCAGTGTCAAACCAACATGGATATGCAGGATATGGTTTCACCCTTACATCTTAAGCGTTCAAAGAACACACCAGGTAGAACCTAATGTGAAATTGCACTATTAGTTAAGTCATTCATTCTACTATAAAGGATGAAAAGTGTATGAAAGAACCGGCTTACGAGCAAACTACAAATCGTATCCGAGCTACAAGGAGCCAATTTTATGAAGATTGATTGATTGATTGATTGATTGATTGATTGATTGATTGATTGATTGATTAATTGATTTATTGATTTTATTTCCGCAAAATAAAATATGTACACCACTTCTTATTGAAAAATGCGAAGAAATTATCACAAAAGTACATGAAACTGCGGCTGGATGGCCCTACTCAGCTCCGCCCTCATGATGGAGCTGTTCTACCGAGGGGTCCAGAAGAAAACACACTCGGTATATCTGAAATTAACATACAAACTTGTATCAACAAAAACTACACTACACAAACTTAAAATAACATCCACTACTATACATTTCGGTTACATAAACACATACCATTGCCATAATGGCAATAAACCAAATCAATGAATTTAACAAATATATATACATCTATGCTTCAAAGAAAAAAGAAGAACAAGAAAAAAAAAGTACATATACACTTAAGTTGAAAATTTGATACTATTATATATACACGATCCTCTATAACTAAAAGATTTGCAGCAGTATTGAGTTTTGGGTGTGGGGAGAACAAGAGTACCAACAGAACGAAGATTATATGGCGTATTGGTAAATCTAAACATAAATTATTTGAAAAGATTGCAACTTCATCTTCTTGCATTGACTTGCAAAAGACAAACAAACAATTCAACAAACAGAGTAGATTCGTACGGAGTGTACGTGGAAAGAGAAATTTATACGCTTTACTCCATATCCACTTCCTAAGCTGATCGGGTGCATTACTCTCTTTCGTCCATGGTTGGTGCCTGGTACGTATATTAGTACTACGTATAAAAGAGTGGTAATTTTCATGAGCGATGGGGGCCGGCCGCTTTCGATGCGCGTGAGTTACGCTTTACGCGTTGCTACCCCGTCAGAGCTACGAATATGGCGCTTTAAATGCGCTTGTGAGGCGATTGAAATGGTAATACGCTCTAAAACCACGGCGCTCTCGCTACGGAAGTTTTGGACATGTTCAAAACTTGGCGGCGATGGTGGCGACCCTCCGCGCTTCTGACACGCTCAAGATACGATGGAGAGATTTAAAGCGATCAAGCCACGATCCGCCGCGCTTTGTCGATTTCTGATGATCGTAGCGGAATCGCCGTCTATAGTGGGATGGGGGTATAAAGGACATGTCTATTACACCACCGACGTGATACAAATTAGGCCTATCTGCTCTCATCACTGAATACAAACGACAATCACATCAGATTCTGAAGACGCCTGATGGACTTTGAAGAGAATGAATAATATTGGCATGTAAGCAATAAGAGCGCAGACGCCAACAATAACACTGAGTTTAGGATAGCCCATATCTTGAACAAGTTGTTCAGAGAAGACAGGGCCAACTGCGTATGATACTGAATGCAAGATGCGAGCAATGGCACAGACACTCCTTAACCTATGTTGCTCGACCAGATGGCGTGCGGTTGAGAAAAGGGAGGAAGTGACCAATGCACTGCCGAAGCCGATACCGCAGAGGAGTAACGTTAATGTCCAGAAAGTTTTGCAAAGATGACTAAAGCAAGAGCTGATTCCAATGATCGTTGTGCCCGTGACTACTGCCATCTTCAATAGCCTTTGAGACGATTGAGTTGCCAACTTTACAGTGGTCGAAACGCCTATGATGTATGGGAGGAATGTTGGTAACCAAATTATGCTAGCCTGCCAGCTTAGAGCACACATGGTGTCATCCATCCAAACAGACATGGTGGGTTCCTGGAACGCTACTGCGACGTTCGACACGGACAACACCCAAGCGGCAAAGGCGATGTAGGGATTCACGATATACTTGAAGAATCGCATTGTCCCCGGCCTTTGCCATTTGTCCTCTGTGCAGTGCTTACAGGCCAAGAGACACAAAGTACCCCTAGGAACGGGGACAAATGCAATAATCAACAAGGAGGCAAGCATTCCTGCCAAGAACAGCAATCCTGTAAATGGTTGCATCATGAGGAATCTAAATGACGTAAAAGTCAGTCGGATTCCAACGGCACAAACCAGACTTATCCCTACGACGAGGTCTCGTTTTGATCTGCAGGGGTAACGATCTATTACCATAGCGAAACCCGCTGTGTCGATAAATGCAAATCCGATACCCTGCAGACTCCTGGCGACAAACAGTAATCCGTAACTCTTTCCGAAGGAGAAAAACATGTTCGCAAGGACAGTAGCAACAAGTCCGATCATCATAGGAGGAGTGTAGCCAGTCTTATCGATCAGGACCTCCGAAACAGGGTTCATAACGAGCTGAAAGATGGCTTTCGCAGCAAACAGGATCCCGAAGGGTTTACCTCCATCAATGTTATGATCTAGTCCACTGGTCGAGACGTACCACGAGTCACTGCGGTTTAGTCGGGATGTGATATCCACTTCCTGCTGGAATGCTTCGATAGATCGAAGGTAGTTTGGAAGAATGGCATGAACCACCATATAAAGTACGTTGTCCATGACTACAGCTAAAAAGATGGCAACCACAACAAGCCTCTTGGTTAGCCGGGTCTTTGACTCCATCATCAGCTTCTCCGTCGTATCCATGATGAGATAACCAAAGATATGTTGGCCACCGTCTAGAGAGATATTTACACACCTGAAGAAGTAGAGGAAATTGTTTTGGAAGTTGTCTCTCGAAATGGAAAGTTTCAACAATGTCAACAGATGGACATGGCATACCTTTGATTTTTATGAAACCCTCGTCTGTTCTCATAAATGGCTTGTGAGTTCCTGTGGACGGAGACATTATCTCTGCTCTATCGATATCATGACAACATTGCCCAACCCCTATCGTAATATTGGCATCTTCTTCAAATCCGTTGCATAATTATGATGACAATACCCTTTTACTGTTTAAGTCTTGTCGACAAAGTGTTGCGAAACTGTGATTACGGTTGTACAGAACACTGTCCGAGGATTTTATGCATAGTAACCTCTTAGGAACTCGTAAGAGATACACATCTTCGTCGCCAATTGTGTCTCCGTCAATATGGATGTCAATAAGATTATGCATTGGTACAATACAATAATGCAAGGCACAATATAATGAAATACACAAAACAGATAAATTCTGTCCCTCCGTTTTGTCATCTGTGTGTGTGATTAAATTCCACACCAGCGTTCATTTTAGGGATTCAATGAGAAACTAACTCCTTCAATACAAGACAAGCTTGTTATTATAAAGTACACTTGTTATTACAAACATTAACAACTTGGTAATTAAGCTAATTGAATTGTCCCAGTTAGGTAACAATGCAGGACAAAATGGAAGAAAAAAAAAAGCCTTCTACAGAATCTGTATTTCATATAACTTCTACAAAGCAGCTCTTCCACCATAGACATTTCTACTAAAGAAAAACGAGGGAACAACAATGGCATAGGATTATACATTATACCATTTAAAGGACAAGTTCACCTTCATAAACATGTGGGTTGAGTGAATGCAGCAATTTTAGTAGAACACATCAATGAGAGTTTGAGGAAAATCGGACAATCCGTTCAAAAGTTATGAATTTTTGAAGTTTCTGCTCAGTCACGGCTGGATGAAAAGACTACTATAGCTTGTGATGTCATATGAGTACAACTACATAAAGAAAGTATAAAGAAAATTCAAGATATTCTCACTTTTCTCACATAATGAAAGAACACTCGACTTCTCTCTTTCAGAAGTCAGGGGAAATAATATTACCCCTAACATAAGTCAGTAACAGGTCGAAGAAATGTGCACTTTATTCAAAAAGTCAAGTTTTGTGAAATTCTCATTTTATTTTCTTTATATTGTTGTATGCATGTGACATCATACACTGTAGTAGTCTTCTACTCCAGCAGTGATTGCACAGATACTTTAAAAATTCATAACTTTTGAACGGATTGTCGGATTTTCCCCACACTTTCACTGATGTGTTCTACTAATATTGTTGCCTTCACTCAATCCACATGTATATGAAGGTGAACTTGTCCTTTAATTAAGAGTTACTCACAAATTACAGCTTGGTAAGAACGGAAGATACGGCCCAGACAGTTAATGGAGCATAACGTCAAGTAATTCTCACTGAAAAACAAAGAGTCCGATTACAGAGCGACAAGGCAACATCTCCTGAATTTGATGCCACTGATGAGAACAAAGGCACATTTCCTGCTAGATCATAATAAATACAGATACCTACCAGCAAAAAGGAAAGGAAATTAAAGAAAAAATAAAATGGTCAGAAAGTCATTAACAAATCCCAGCAATTTCAGCACACTTGACAAACTTGTCACCTTGAAAATGGTAAAATGACACCATACACACAAATCTACACTCACACTCCAAGCTCTTCTCAATGGTGTTAGCTGGCTGGAAGCTTTTGCACATCACAATGCTTAGTAAACCGTTGAGGATGAGTGACGAGTATACTCGGGCAAGTGTCTATGGGAAATGCGTGTTGTAGCAAAATCATTCCGTACTCATTGGGTTATGGTATTATCAATTCCAGTCATGTCTCCACAACACTTTCTTCAATGTCCACTGCATAACTAGCAATATCATTGTTGCACATGACACACTGTCAAGCTTTTGGACTGACAAATACCACAGCTTCCCTGACCTTTGAGAATTAGGTAAAGAAAGTATGCAAGGATGAAGACAGGCATGA
The DNA here is from genome assembly GCF_040938485.1 of Diadema antillarum. Classification (NCBI taxonomy): domain Eukaryota; kingdom Metazoa; phylum Echinodermata; class Echinoidea; order Diadematoida; family Diadematidae; genus Diadema; species Diadema antillarum. The sequence continues at coordinate 165,878 of NW_027271292.1, read as the reverse complement.
AATACATAGCATTGGAGCAAAGCGTCTTCAATATAAGATCTTGTTTTTGTGAGCATCAAAACCTATAATCACATGCTACTTTCAAAAATAAGAAGTGTTGTCAATGTATATGGAAGAACAAAACAATAAAACAAGGCAAACCAGAAAATTATACTTTTCTTCATTCAACAGCTTTGATTTAATGAAGATACAAAATAAATTTCACAGTATACCAAATGTAATAAAAATTCTGATCACTCACAAGAACCATAATCTCTGGTGCTAAAGTAGAATGATACCCATTAAAGCTGATACCCATGCTTTTCAATTGCACAATACACCAACATTTGTTTTTGTTGAAATGGCAGAAAACATAGGATATATCCCATAATCATGTAGCTTGCCAGTATACTGGCCTCAGTATGAGGTGAAATTGGCCTAAGCATGAAATACAACTGTATGAAGGTAAACAGACATGGGAAACCAGGTCTACAGACCTGTTACTAACAGAAGATTAACATTCAACTCAACAGCTTGTATGAATGATTCCCATGCTTTCTGGTGTGAAACATATGAAACACACTTTTTAGAAATTTCTGGGGCTTTATAAACCAATTTCTGTTGACTGTGACAAGGCAGACTTTATTGAATTAGATGTCAGATTAATTCTTACACCCACAAAATCATTAAAGAATTCACATTCAAGACTATACCTCTTCCATAGACATCATTTCCTACATGAATATCACTGATGTACAAGACTTTTATCACTCTGCACACAAGTGGCACTAGTACATTGCACAATTAGCATAACACATTTTGCGCAAATTTTGGTTCCCTCTGATCCAAAATATACAGACATATCATATGTGCATTTTTATATATGAATTTCATTCATGTATATTTGAGTACACGTATTCACATATTACTTAGGAAGATGTTTTAAAGAGTTTCAAGGCATCATCAGGAAAATATAAGTCAACACTGCAAAGTTACACCAAAGACGAGTAATATTACAAAAATAAAATTATAATTTTGATTCAAAAGTGCTAGAATGATCATCATGTACAACACCTATGGTAAACAAAAGTATTAGTTGTTGTTCGTAGCGTAGGACTAACCCTGAACATGTACACTGATTGTGAATCACATATGGAGAGAAAAGAGAGTTTCACAGAAGACCTAGCCACAGCATCTTTTCTCAGCCATGTAGAGATGCAAACATTTGTACAATTTGTGTGTGATCTCATCCACTTCTTGATTTCACAACTTGTTACAGCTTTACTCTTAACAAAAAAGGTAATATATATATATATAATTATCATCATCATATCCTGGACAAAGTGAGATTCTAGCATCAGTGCAGCACCTATGATTTATCAGTGATGGTTCAATTTGCTCATACTGAATGTTTACTCCTACAGTCAAACTTGCTTTAGCGGCCACCTGTCTACAGTGGCCATCTTTTGTATCGCTTCTAATAAAAGCAAAGTTAAAGACCCTGTGCACAGTGGTCTCTTATCGTGGTGTGGCGAGTGGGCCACCAATTTTGTTTCTCATGTTATATTCTATCCTGTGTGTGGCAACCGCAGACACTTTATGGAGTCACAGGAAAGCTGATAATCTGCCATGTTTTGTTTTGTTTTGCTTTGTTTGTTTTGACTGTTTTTTTTTTTGGTCTTGTTTTTGCTTTGTTTTGTTGTTGTTTTTGTTTTTGTTTTGCAAATGGCAAACAGGCATGGCAATGAACCCATGAAGAGCTTGTTTGCTGTATGCACACAATAACAGCACTGCAGTGCATGAAACACGTCTGCACATAAATTATACACATATAGTACAATGCATATGATGCATTATTTGGCACCCTGGAATACCAAAGATTTACCGTTTTGTTGAATTATATTTTTCTCAGCACTGTACCCTGGGTTACCAGAAATGTGGAAAAATAATTTATAGTATCATTATACACAAACATGTTTTTTTTTTCATTTGTGATTGTGCAACAATTAATGCATGTAAATACATGTAATGGATTTTTTTTCTCTCATTTATAGCTCTGTTGTAATCTTCACTGTTTAAAAGTTAACATGGAAGGAAAATTGACATTACGATCGTTACTGCCACACTGATTTATATTGGTGCTGATGATGAGAAAATAGTTGCCATGACAACATTGCTAACTGTATGATAATTGAAACGAGATGGCTCAACACAACACTGTACCCCGGGTTACAACAGTACCCCAGTGTACGGAGTGCCGAATCGTATGTACATATAACTTCTTGTATACGACAATATAGGGAATATGTATGTGATAATTATACATGAAATGTCATAAAACCTGTCAATAGCAGTCACTGGTCTTTAGCAGCCACTCTTTTCATCTCCATAAGGTGGCCGCCATAGACAAGTTTGACTCTACCTCTAAAAGCATAACTCTTGTGTTCTCAATGCATCATAACTTGAAAAGGGATTCATTCTCAACGTATGGTATTAAATAACTATCACTGTGTCAGAACATATACTATAAAAGACCTGGATGTTTAATTCTAACCATCTTAGATACTGCTTCCTTCATGTGACTGTAGTTTAAATAGATGTCTGTTTTCATTTTAATTCACAAGGTATTCATTAATGTCTTGCAACCAATAAAACTGTCATGGTTACTTCAGATGTACTCATGAACCAAAAATGCATTCAAATCTTTAACGATAATGTACAAATAGTGACTGTTTGGAGGGGCATGGTTAAATATATTTGCCTAGAGGTGATTTCTCAACAGTGCTATGCCAAGAGTGAAGTCAAGGGGTATAGCACCATTGAGAAATCACTTAGGGCAAATAATTTCAATTGTGACCCTAAAAGAAGCAGTTGATGCTTGTTTTATAAACTGCATCCCACTTAATTTACTGTAGTTATGCTATAAAATCAGAAAGCTCAAAGTCCGTAAGTCCTTAAAGGGATTGTATAGTTTTTGTTGAGACCCAACTTCAGGTTTCTAACATTTTTGGGGAGATAATGATCAACCTGTGATGAAATATGAAAGAGCATGTAATTCCAACATGGATTCAGCATTTATTTGATGAAAATTGGTTTTGAAATGTCTGAGATATCCAAAAAAGAGAAATCCCAACTTTTTTATTAGGATTGCTTTGTTTTACTTTGTTTTTAGATGTCTCAGCCATTCCAAAACCGATTTTCATCTAAAAAACTTTGAATTCCTCAAGAATGGTATACTCTCATTTACTTCATACGTGGTTTCTTGGTATCTTGCAGAAGGTTAAAAGCTAAATCCTCATCTCCACCATTACTAAACTATCCCTTTAAAAGGTAGCTATGCTTTGTCAACTTATCAAATCATGTGTAATAGTGACCAACTCCAGTCCTAACATGATCCAGTAAACCAGAAAAATTGCTAAATTCTTTTCAGAACTCTACTGATTGTACTTAATATGAGTCTATGCAAGCACTGGAGTGCATCAGGTATGAATTATACTAGTATTTGTAGTTGTATCAAAAGTCAAAGCTCATAGAAGGCATATAATGCTAGAAGTTGAAACTGAAAGCCAATGGATACATAGGGAATGTGTGATCAGCTTTACTGGGTTAGTGATCTTACTTTGATACTGTCCAATTGGTATACCTACATGGGTGGGTTTATATTATTCAACTTAGATCACAACCAAGGTCTTGAGGCATTTGATTGTGACGACAAAATCACAATACAATCCATAACAACTATGTGCATGGGTGAATGGTGGAACATTAAACCACATTGCAATTTTGTGTGCATTGGTATCATCTTGGGCTACAGGAAGGTATGAATCAACTTGCTGCTTCAGGTTACTTTACATTTATACTTTAGACCAATTGGCACAATGTCCAATTTACATACAAATTCTGTAGATTTATTAGCAAACACAAGAAAGTACACAAAGCAAAGCCTTTCAATCTCTTGATGTCAAAGGAAACAATTCATGATGTGAAAATGATGAACAAAAATTTGCACTGTGCATGCCAGAATCACATACAAAATTGGTGGAAATGTGCTCTAGTCTTTTCTTTTTTTTAAAGAAATACAGAAAATTCACTGCCAGTCACAAGTTTGATATAGTGATCAGAACGGGAACATGACGTCTGGCTTTTGTGTCAGTGCCTGGAAAATAACCAAAAAAGGGTCCCTACAACATTTGAAATATGAGATACAACACATTCCATATTGTTCATTACATTCACTTTAAAGTAACCCAACCGCACAAAACCCATTCGCACTGCATAAGATATGACCTGAATCTGCCACAACATTCAATATTCACAGCTATCACAACTTTTTCACATTGCAAAAATTGGAATAATTTTCTCTGTCTCATATGAACACACCATTCCACAAATATACTGCACATCCTATAAGGAAACATCAAGAAGCAGATAATGAATTCTGATTTGATTTCAATATGATTTTTGTATGAACAAAAGCCTTTTGCTGGACCACTGCACTGCACAGATAATGCAAAAAGTCTTGTGAACTAACATGCAAGTTTTATAGGAATGCTGAGAAATACACTGTACCTGACTAACTTCATTATTCTCTGGCCTTCACAATTTTATCGCCATGTGTGCTGTATAAGTTGTGAAAGTATGCTTATGATGATAAATCAACATGCTCGTTAGAGTAAGTACCACTGGAGGATGCTACAGGGCATGATGATATATTAAGAGTCTCCCTAATCCAGTGGGTCGGTAGAGTAGTAGGCATCAAGGTATCCCTTGGCTAGGTCGGAAACCAAAGACCGATCAGGAATGGATTGGGCAGTGCCATACACAGCGGCCTGTTGAAATAGAGTGAAATGCATATCACACATCGGTTCAATCACAGCTAGAGTCTATCCATTATGTTACATCAAGGCAGTCTTGGCATTTGAAATACATTTCTAAACAAGCACTCAAATTGATGTTCAAGGGAGGCGAAACAATTCACACCATGAGATACCACAAACTGGACAACTGATCATTTGCCACATACAGAAAACTTCAGCAGAACATGAAAAAAACAAAAACAAAATGTATTTGGAATCAAGAACTATGAATGGCATAAGTGAAACATAATCTTGTAAGATTTCAAGACAAACTGACAAACAGGCCTTTTCTTTCATTTCTTTTTCTTTATCTTGGACTCCTCACATATTGTTTGCGGGAAGAATTTTGCTGCAGAGGTAGAAATGTTTTCATCAATCCTTCCTACATGTGTGTCTTCTAGAATAGTCCTTGAAAAAACCAAGAGAAAATAAGTTAATAGCTTGATATGTCAGATGGATGGTTGAACTATTTGGTGGTAAATCATTGCCTGAATTTTTTGCTTATCAATGGATAGCTGGTTAATACAAAAGGTATGTTGACTGACTGATGGATGGATGCATGAGTAGAAAGGGAACAGATGGTTAGGATAATAGATTGGTTGCAGAATGAATACATGATTGTCTATATTGATACTGTAGATCATAAAATGCAAAGGAGGAGACAGGACAGTATATTCTTGGGTACCTAGTCACAGCAGTCAAAAATACAATGATGTTTCAATGTACATTGTTGGCTTTTTATGAATTCAAGAAATGTATTTGACTCCCTTTCCTTCCACATTTCCTTTTCAAGTAATTATTTACAGCACACACAATCATTAACTCAAAACTTTTCACGATTCCCTTGTCATTATGCACTTTCCAAACCATCATTGTGAAGCACTGTTCTTGTCATGTTGTACTACATGTATATAAGTGTTCCCTATCTTGAGTAATTTGAAATATTGTGCTGAAACAGCTTTTTATCCCCTAAAAAATGATTGTCATACTAAATCTAGATTCACACAATAAGAGAATTCCCAAAACCACCTTACCCCTTTGTAAGTAACAAAGACACTATTCACACACAGCTTATGCATTTGTTGGGCTAAAACATTTTATAAACTGAAATAAAACTTCCATCCAAACCTTGTGAATAAACAAGGGCTCTGCATACACAAGGGAGTGTACATGAGTGGATTAAGTAGCAACAACTACACACTCACAGTTCCTTGTGCCTTCTCATTGGGTGTTTTCATGATTTCTGCAGTACACTCTTCAACATCCTTGATGAAGGTTTCTGCCACTCCTGAGACGGTTTGCCGTAGAGTCACACACAGGTGGAAGCTGAGAGCCAATAAGGATAATATTATCATGAATACAATCATTACAGATGACATCAAAGGGCTTCACATACAGGTAAGGTACAACACTGTCATCATTCAAGTTGGACAGGAAGCCAAAGATATCATGTTATTCTAAAGTCACGCAAATCGAGATGCTTGAACATACCTCAATTGTAGGTATCATGCAGTTAGTTCCAGATGATGAGTTCACTCTTGCAGGTATTATTTTCAAAGGTAATACTCTACATTATGAGGCATCATAAAAAATTCATTTGAAGACTGGGTCTTTCTCCTTGACTAAAACACATCTTTAATGTGATGTATAATCAGGTAGTTAAAGCGATATCATACTCAGATTTGTACGATTGGCAAAATCTAATGAATGATTTATACATGGAATGTGAAAAATGTACATGTATACGCCATAAAAATACACACCAACAAACAAAATCAAAGGGAATTATGAGAGAATATTGCCAAAATTAATCCTTTTTGATATAGGTGAAGTGTTTACCTTGAAGGAAACTGGAGTGAGTTGAGGTTCCATCCCCGTTTGGTCAGATCACCAGACAGACGGTAGATGTTGAAATCCTTGGATCCTACAGCAACCACACTCACATCAGGCTTGCCATACACAAAGATGCCTGGTATCTTACGTAGCCTGTACACAAATAACGATGAATAGCTCTTAAACAAATAAACTTGAATTTAGCAAACTGTTCTGGGTTCATTCATATCTCAAGTATCCTTTGATAAAATTAATCCACGTGTTAACATTGTCTCTTCCAGACAAAGTCGACAGCGAAAACCAGCAAACGCAATTGCAAAAAGTATAGATGCAACTATGCAAGGAATAAAATGTAAATATCATTATTTTGAAACAGGCATGTGATGTAGATGTATAACATATCTCATCTCTATTGGATTCATATCTTGTAAAGGACTGACTATACATGTCAAGTGTTGCCTTTTGGCTGATTCTAATCATAGCTATTTTCTTCATTGTCTCATGTAACTGTATGTGAAACCTATGCAAATCGGACAAGGCACTCTCACATCTTCTGAAAATAGAGGCTCAAATGATTGGACAAGACTTGACTTCTTTTTTCTTTCTGCAGAAAATAAAGCATGTGAGCGCAAGACTGAATATATGTCATTCTGTTTTATATGACATAAAAACAAATTTCTTTTCATGGAGGAATTCACACTCAGTGATGGTGTTGCAACTTAAGACAAATATCCCCCCCCCCCCAGCTATTTAGGATAAGTAAGAGATACATTGTAATGCATAGATGTGTGCAGATTTATATTTCTTTGAACTACTACTGGATGAATGGGTACTATATGTTCAAATGCATAAATCATTTTACTAAATACGCACTGAATCAGAATTCCATTGCATAACACGTTGCCAAAATTATTGCGTGAACAGCAGCATTATAGCGGCACTAGATTAGGGCCCAAAATTTATCATCAGTACCCTAAGTACAACTTTGGGTCATTACTGTGAATATCATGAGAAGCTCACACGCCCATGTAACAGAGTTAATGACGGTGTCTAACTCCTTACTACTTCTGGTTTTGGAGTTGAAGAGCTGACGAATTTCACATCATTTTGGGTCTTTTTGGCCATGCCCCTTGGCCCCAACAGAGGCAACTTAACCCTCCACCCCCCCCCCCCCCCACACACACACACACATAAGGCAACCTCATTTGTATTAACTTCTCTTTAATCCTGACACCTAAGAATGATTCCTGCTAAGCTTGTTCGAAGTCTGTTCGTGCAATATCAAGGAAAAGAATAGTGTATTACGATTAGCCCTCGGGCCTCACTTCAACTCTTCACTCTCTCCCTCTTATAAATGTGGGTGCATAATCCAGCTATGTACTACTTACTGCCACGGTCATGAATACCTTAAATACTTTATAACCTTAAAATCCTCATACTTAAAAATCTTAATGCAACAACTTGTTTTCCTACTGATGGATCTGGAGAAGATCTTTGAAATCATCTCACTTTTGGGTCTTTTTTACTCTACTTTTGGGCCCTACCTCTGGACCCTCATGTGGATCACCTGAATCATTTGGATATTTGTTGATCGTCTACCCCTACATTTTAAAGATGAAAATATAGTAAAAAAGTTTATGGACAAGGCACAAGGCATGTGAAGTACACTGCAACAGTTCATTTGGGGTCTTGGGTCAGGTGAGCTGAACTCCAACCCCCTCCCCCCCCAAAAAAAAAACCAAAAAAAACCAAAAAAACAACAACAACAAATAAATAAAAACACACACAAAAAAACACATAAAAAAACCCACATACACACATAAGGAAAGAAAGAAAGAAAGAAACCAATTAAATTCATGTTACACCATGCTTTATGGTAAAAACCAAACTGTGATTCCCATCACAACCAAGGAGACTGTGTGAGGTACATTCACTGTACTAGATAGCAAGTAGTTCCTCACCCTTCTTCAATCTTCTTTGCAGTACTGACAATCTTGCGAGTATTTTCAACATAACCATCTTCACCCATGAACATCATGGTTGCCCAGCAGGCTGCAATAATGGCTCCAGCACGGCTTCCTAATGCACAAAGCACATAAAATAACATAAAAGTGACCTTACTATTTCATATATCATATTTTTAAAAAACATATCTGCAGTATTGAATAATTACATTGTTGACTGAAAGGCATAGTCATACCATGTTGCATTGACCCACATATTTTTGGTGTGCACCAGTCTGACCTAAACAAACTGTGCAAGCATGCTAATTCTTTCGTCAAAGCTGTTCAACTTTAAATCTATATTTTCAGTTTGATGAATACAATTTTCAGACCATGGAATTCAGTATTTGCTATTAAAACATCAATGAACAGTTCAAAAGAAAAGACATTAAAGATGCAACCACTGACACACCCAACTGAAGGAAGCTAACTGCCTCGTGCATCCGATGGTGCTGGAGTTACAAAGTGCAAGGAAGCAAATGTACAGTAGTTGTTTTCACAAACAAACACACTGGTTATTCACAACACCGCTCTCCATACTTGTTTACAACCTACAGCAAACAAGAATACAGACTCTGATGTGCAAAGGCACATCTATACCCTAGGGAGAATTCACACATCGCCACACTTATTTAACAGACAAAGTGGCACTGCATCCTAGTCAAGAGATACAAACTACAAGTCTTTCTTTTCTCACCTCCAATTGTGGGCGTGGCATAGATACCTCCAGTCCAGTCAGGAGAAACAAAAAACTGAGGATGACGGTATTTCTGCTCACTGTACATGATCACTGAAGATCCTTTGGGGGCATAACCATACTGCAACACAGCAAATGATGAATAAAGAATCAGAAATTTGTTGATATGTCAACACAACTATATTAGAGGTCCTTAAAAACACTGATAGTAGTGAGTATTTCATCAATAATAAACTAATGATGGTGATGGTCATCCTCATGAATCTTATATTAATATCACTAAATACATCGTTGCTTATATCGAATGTAAGAATTAATAATCTTTACTTTTGAAAAGAACCCGTGGTATTCCTATCAATATCACCTTGTCATCGGCACCATCCTACCAACCACAGAACATGACAGCATACAATGTAAATGAAATATTTCCAATTTTCCTAATTTGGGGCATATCATGCATTTTTGCCATCAGTCCATAATGACCATACAAATGAAAAATACTCAACAGAGGAATCACTTCCTTGTTTTACGTCAGGTGGAACATTATGGTACATACATCAAATAGTTGAGAATCATTAGTTCATATCAAGCTTACGGTATGTCAGATTCTGTAAGGGTTTTGAAGGAGAGCTTTATGATCTGCAAACAAACTTGTTGGACTGTGAAGTTGTAGTGTTTACCTTGTGTGTGTCTGCTGAGATGCTGGTTACTCCTTTGAGTCTGAAGTCAAAGGGAGGTAGGGGGAATCCAGCCTTCTCCATGAATGGAATAAGGAAGCCTCCAAGGCATGCATCCACATGGACTGGTATGTTGTAGTATTCACCTAGCTGTGAGACCAATAGAACACTGCTTTAGCCTTTCAATTGTTAATGAGACAGGACTGAGAATCCACAATGAAGGCAAAGAGGAGGAACTGCAGCCATATGTCACCACAATGAGGCTAAGAGAATTATAAATACAGTCCAACCTGTCTCTAGCAGCCACCCAAGGGAAACAAAAAGAGTGGCTGTTATAGTCAGGTGGTTGCTATAGACAGGTTATCCAACTTTTTGCCTACATGTACATGCATCATGAGTATCTGCAAGTACTTACATGTACATGTTTGTATGCATATGTTTACGTATGCACACGTGTGTTTCATGCATTGAGCAATGCCGGTGTTTACGAAATTGTTGCACAGTAGCATGTGTACAGTCGCGAAGAAAGTTTAACACTAGTGCATTAATTGTTATGACTAAATGAGTGATGAATGCAGTGGTGGCTATCACTGAATGTTGACCATGATTGACTAGCATGGCTACAAAGCAGAAAAAAACATGCTGAATTATCGGCACGGCTAAAGGGGATATCTCACTGAGCGGCGAATGTTTGTGAACGCAGCGAATTTGAGATTCGCCAACTTTTCTGACGAATGTTTGCAACTGTTAGCAAGAATACAAAGTCGCAAAAATTTTTTGAATATGTTCAAAATTTCTTTGCCACAAGAAAAACTGCTTGTGACAATAAAAACTTTTGCGAACTTTCTTGCAACTGTTAACGAACCTTTTGCAACCCTTTATGAACCCTGGTGAAATCCCGAATTCACTACGTTCGCAAACGTTCGCCACCCAGTGAGATACCCCTTTACGCTCCATCGGGTCTGTAGCCACTATAGACAGGTTAAAATCTACTGCGGGAAACAAAATTTGTGGCCGCTGGCCGCGTTAGACAGGTGGCTGTTATACACAGGGTCTCTCACAGGGATTTTCTCTCGGGGGGATTTTTCAGTGGCTGTTATAGACAGGTGGTCGTAAGGCAAGTTGGACTGTAGTACGGTCTTGTTTTCTACCTGGTATTAAAAAGACGCACACATACAAAGTGGTTTTCATCGAAACAATGGCAAAGTCAACACACAACCACAGGTCCAATTAAATACTGACAAAATTAACAAACATATTTGATGTAAGTTATCTTTACAACAGTACATAACTCTTTTTATTGTGGGCTTGCTTGTGTCTTGAAATATTTTGAATATATATCTAATCACACTCGAAAGCCTCACCTCTGCAATATCCTTTATTGGATCCATGATACCAAAAGGAAATTGGGGAGCCGATCCAACGAGGACAGCTGTTCTCTTGCTGATTTTTCTTTTCATTGCCTAAAGGAAAAGGAAAAAGAGATTTTCAGATGCAAAAAGAAAAAAGAAATTTCAAGTCAGACAGCACTCCTTGTTTGCAGACTTCCTGGTTTAAGGAGAGTTGTCACATTCAATGATGTAAAAACATGAAGCAGTGAGCCTCGAGTTTGGAAAAGAATGTTATCCAGGCTCCATTTGTGCATATCTTGAGTAGCTGCGTAATTCTGACTGAGAAACTGCATGATACAACTTAGATACAAACACATAAAATGGGCAGAAACAATTAACACTGCCAGCTCAAATCAAGCTCTCAACGAAAGACAGTGTAGAAATAAAGATTCACCATCTCTATAATTTCAAAGAAGTTTCCAAGCATTCTTTGGTCTCTGTTGTAATAAAAAAAGTAAATCTTAAGAGACCACACTGCCTAGATGTCTCCACCATTTTGTGTCCCCTCTAAGAATGAGGCTGAAAGTAGTGTTACGTTGAGGGTGGTACAAAATTCAATGTATGGCATTGCTACTAGTTAAACCCTAACTAGGCTGGGCTATTTAGGTAGATCATAGAGCCGGGGTGGGGGGGCCTCCCAGGCCCCCCCTCCAGATCTCGGCCGTCGACCGTGTGATCGTGACGAAAATTCGCACACACATTGCCTATGACGTAATCTAAAGTACCATGAAGTTGAATTAAAAAAAAACCTATCATTTATGCTTAATTATGCTAATTTATGCATAATAATGCATGAAATCAGACAATTTGGTATAAATCACTAAATAAAGCTCAAAATGGGCACATTTTTAGTGTAAATATTCTTTTTAGTGTCCTGAGCAAATATAAGAGAAAAAAATTGTGCCATCTGAAAAAATTTCTTAAGTATTTTATTGTTTTTTGAATTTCTATGTATTTATTTGTTTTTCGACTTTATGTTTTTCATTGTTTTTTTCGATGAAACTTGTCCGCGACATTGTTCCGAACAAGAAAATATGTTATTAATTGATTTTAGTCAATAAAACCCCAAAATAATCATGCTTTTATGAAATTTGCCTGTAAGCACAGTTTGCATTGAAATTGTACACGAATTCACGTTTTTGAGCAATATTTGGTCTGACATGCACGTACATATTTATGCGAAACTTCGGAACCGTGCGCCCGGGCATCGCAAATTTGGTGTCAAAAGATGCGGGAGACTCGAAAGAAAAAAGTAATGAAACGTCGCGGCGTTAGCTTTTCGCGTTAGCGATACATCGCGTGAAACGTCGAGGGGGGGGGGGGGGCCACGGAGCCCCACCCCCGGCCTAGTTAGGGTTAAACTGTAACTTCTCATATAACTGTCTGACATTCTGTGCCTGACACAGACATGTTGGTCATTCAAGCCGACTTGTCACCTTTGATTGAGTGGTAGATTTGATACATTTCAGCTATTCTCTCTCTGCAAGCAGAACCACAGTAGTGATTTTCTCACTATTTCACTGTTGCATATTATCATTGTCATTTGGGTCTAGGCATTGTATCATTTTAAAGTATGACATTGATGATTGCTGATATCTAATCACATAATGCAACAAGGATGATATATCATATATTTACTAAACCATATCAGGATAGCAGTGAATGTGAGATCTGGTATAGTTGGTGTTTGTAGGAAAGTTGATCTACTCTCACCCTAATGCTGACTTGGTGTGTTTTTGGATCCACAGGAAGATGAATCAGCTTCATTCTGAAGTAGTGAGCTGCCTTGTCAAAGGCTGCATGGGCAGTCACAGGGGCAAGGCTGTATGCACATTCCAAGAAAGACATACACACAATAGGAACCATTTCATCCCCATGAAAGGCTAGAACACACTATAATGTCTAAATATTAAGTTTTACACACAGTCTATCTAATCTAGCATTTTAAGCACTGATTCTTGATAGTGAAATCTACTTCTATATTAAAGGCAATCAGATCTATCCCTGATGTATTCAAGAAACTATAGACATACATTCACATTCACATACCCAAATTTATTTACACAAATTTACTTACACAAATTTACTTGTCTGCATCACCCTTCTCCACACAATCCCCACAAAACATGTTGTATGTGATCAATTAAGTGCCAATGGTAATAAAACAGCCATACTATATCTGCACAGTGTATCATTTTATGTATAAACAACTAGGCCTACATCTGGCACTATCATGAGCACTACTTCCACTATCTGTACCATTATCACTAACCATTCCTGCTACTAAAACAATGTTAATACTTGTAGTGCTACTTGTATCACTTACCTAGAGACTTTTCATATTCCTTTGTTGTTGTACCTGATATAGTGAGGAACCTGATATTACAAGGCAGTCCCAATTGTCACATTTTTGAGGTCCTTGTTATAAATGCAGAACTTTCCCCTGTATTCTATTTCTTGTTTGGCCAGAGCCTTCAGTCCATTTCAACTTACATTTCTGGGAATTCAATTCCTCTCTCTGTTGCTAAATCTCTGTAGGATGCCATGGCCATTAGGATACTCTCAGTCCCACCTGTTGTCATCTGTGTTCAGTTGAAGACAGGGAGCACCAAGTCAGAACCAAGGAATACATGTATGTGTCACATGTATCAAATTCTTTGTTAGAGGAAGAAAGTCCATTTTACATACATACATGTACATTTAGTGATTGCTGTCTTTTTTTTGCATAGATCTTCCATAACTTTCCTTGTTTTCTGTGTCTATAATATTCTGACACAGTATTTGTGAGGTGGGACATACGGTTTATGTGTCATGTGGCAATAACTGATGAAATCCCTTTGGAGACTAAATGTCATCTTCACCATTCTTAATAGCCAGTCAAGAGGGTTTTTATCTGATATATGTTCTGGCATAAGTTAACGGAGTATTGCTCCGAATATTTTTTTGGGTATGATTATACTGACACACACACACACACAAAAGAAGACACAAAATACTAGTAAGAAGAAACAAATAAAAACTGATCAAACAGAAACATATCACCCTTCTCCTCTTTCAGGGAGACCACTATGAAATCATATGACACTTCAATGATAAAGCACTCATTCTTGAATTGTCTCTGTGAACATGACATCATACTTAAGACATCATACATTATGACATATCATACCAATATCAAGTTTTCTGATACACTCACCGTTCCACATCCAGACTTGGAGGCATTGAACATTTTCAGTGTCATGGATACAATCTCTGCCTCCATCTTACGTACATCAGGAAAGACATCTGGGTGCAGAGGGTTGGTCCAGGCAAAGTCTTCGTACATCTAGAACAAGTAGAAGAGAAGAGGAAACATTATGAGAAAATACATCAATTGACTGTAAATGCATGAAACAAAAGAACTAGAAAATGAAGCGCCATTAAACAAATCGGGAGGGGGGGGGGGAATGTGAAAGGATATCATACGTACGGAAAAAAAGTTTAATGTTAACCCAACACATGCTTTTACATTACATACTGTATGATAGTGTGTATGTGGCTAGTAGGTGGCTTCAATAAAAAAAAATATCTACATTTCACACTTGAATTATTGCAGGTAGTTCAAACATTAACACACACGGCTCACATGAGAAACCAGACCTATGCCATATTCTTATATTGAGGAAGCATAGAGAAACATGTAATGAGAGCTAATAACCTCTTTAAACAGGTTTCATCATGTTTCTTTCATACCTGCACAATCACGTATATAATCCTGAACTTGCCACTGATGGAATGCAGTGAAAAGAAACCCCAGCTCTTTGTGGATATGGTATTGAGTGTACGACTTACAGTGTAATTACTTGAGTTCACACGACAACTATTGTTATAACTAACCTGTGCAGCTAGAGAGGCCATTTCATCTGTTCCTGCATACACACACCCAGAAACCTTGCCTCCTTTCCAATCAATGCTACCTACAGATGTGATGGTGGAAATCAGATCACTTCAAATGGTTTGCAGACATTCATTTTTACCTAGTTGCAAAGAGGCAACATACATTTGTATACCATCTCTGTAGTTTACATTACAATCCAGTGCTGAAAGACATGTGAGGTCCTTTAACTCTTCACACTTGAAGTACTGAATCTTTTGAGTGGCCTATTAAATCAATTTGAGAGACCAGCACATAGTTTATTGTCTTCGTGCAAGTTTGTGTGTGTGTGTGTGTGTGTGTGTGTGTGTGTGTGTGTGTGTGTGTGTGTGTGTGTTTAATGCATCATAATTTAAATATTACTTCAATTGTGTGAAGAGAAATCAACCAAACTGTCCAGCAAAGTCATAGAACTTTTACAAGCTTTCTGAATGTGAACAATTGCTGTATCAATGGGCATAAGTTCTTGCATATAAACAGTGTAATTGCAACTTTTCATATGTTGTACATATCAAGAATTCTAAGCGACAGCCTTCTATTCATGCAAGAGTACTGGAAAATCTACAAGTATTGCATCAAAAGAGCAGTTTGGTGACTCTACTAGTTTCGGGCAGGCAAAGACTTCCTGTTACTTTGGCAGAAAATGAAATACTTGCATCAAAATCAGTTCAATTAGAACGTCACAGTGGGAAGAAGAGCAGCCTTGTTTTGGTAACTTAATGTCATACAAGTAAACTTACTAGATTTACTGCCCCATTGTCATGATCACATGCCATAGTTATTTACAGCCATAAATATAAATACAGTGTCTCATGAATATTCACAGACATTTAAATGCAGTGTGTTTCTTTCCCTGGTTTTAACAGATAAAGAGTAAACCTATTCAAACCTAGAGGTAGAAGATTCTTAAGATGAAATTCCTCTTCCCCATAAACAAATACAGTTCATTTAATCCTGAAAGAAATCTCAGAAGTTAATAATCTTACAAAAGGTAGTCATTACAATTTGTACCTCTCTTTGATAGGAAGTACTGCATCATATATTATGTGAAGCAGTTTAGTCTGTATAATTATTTCTCATCACTCATAAAGTGTCTTTATTTCTCTTCTTACTTTCCTTCTACAAACATGTGCAATATTTCCGTAAGGATGCAAAGTATTCATGAAATCAGTTGGAAAGACTTACTCATAGGTTTGTAAGACTTGTTGACCTTGTTCATGATGTCCTCCCTGGTCAGTCCCTTGGCAGGAAGCTGAAGGACATAGCTATCTCCTGGCTTCAGGGGAAACAGATCCCTTGCAATCCCAGCAATGTTCTTGTCAATCTCCTCTTTGATCTTAACAGTCCGATGAAAAGTGAATTTATAAAATTGAGGACAACAAGACGAGTTAGAGTGTTTCTTCTGCAGCAGGCAATTGACTGGAATGCCTCCAGTTTTTCACGCAATCACTATATTCTGCCACAAGTATGGCCCCCTCACTTACACTTAACCCATTGAGGACGGTTTGATAAAGCTACAACACGCATTTCCCATAGACGCTTGCCCAAGAGTATACTTTGGACTCATCCTCAACAGGTAAAACTATTTGTATGCCAAGGTGTAACCCCCCCCCCCTTCCACATTATTCTGAAACCGCAATGCACAAGCGCTTTTGAAAAACAATCCCTTTTTCAAAGCCATCTACCTTTTTAAATTCTTGCTAGAATTGCAGTACAGCAACTTTGTAGAGAAAATTGCAAGTTTTGCTGTGACGTAAATTTCATGACAAAGCTATGGCTAGGATGGTGTCAGTGTTATGGCTTAGAGCCATTCATCAATCAGTTTATGTGCACTTGTGCATTTGAGCAAATATGCAATGTTGGCAAGCCATCGACTGAGTTTGGCATGGGAACGTGGCACATCATTTGTCTTGACAACTAACCTAATGGATTGATCTTTCAACCTCTTTGCACGGTAAAAGGAATTGTTACCAAATCTTTTTCAAATGAATTCACTAATATACAATATACACAATGGAAAATTTAACAGCAAATAACAAAACACTGATTAGACTTTCTTGCTGAATTTACAAAGGCTTTGCTTCACGCCTTTCGTATCCTATGGAAATGCTGAAAATTGCATGCACACAAAAATTCCTGGTTTTACAGTAAATTTCAATCAATGCACTGTCAGAGAAGTTCTTTGGCACTATGTTGCATGGCACAGTTACTCTAGATGGTGAGTCATTACGGAGGTTGTAAAATTAGCAATGTCTAGTTGGTAGAAGAATAGAAAAACAAACCTTGCCCTTGACATATGGAAGACTTCTAAAGAACTTGAAGAAGTTTTTGACAATCCTTTCCTTCAGAGCTGCAGAAAGTGAAATGACAGGTACAGTGTAACCACAATCTCCAGGCTATAAAGGGATAGCATGTACTTAACTTAATATTTCCCCCATTTAACAACATGATAAAAACTAAAATGATTCATGAAGTGTCACTATTCACTTTAATTGTAGTATTTTATTCTTGACTTAGTTTTTTGCTGCTCTAATTCACCACCTTTCAAGTAACTAGATCTAACATAAAAGTATGTCAAAACTCCCCTCTCTTAAAGGTACTGTTTACCATTGCGGGCAGTTCTTTGAAAAAATATTCGAGTTATCACATTTGATGCATATATGTGTAGGTCAGTTGTATCACATGATGTCCTACCACATAACAATTTTGCAATAAAGCCTAAAATACAAGGAGATATCACTATTTTTCTCACTAAACCATAATGGTAGATGATTTAGTCTAGGAAAAGTTATATCATAACTATTGTTCACATTTTGTATTACCGGTACTATACTTAAAATTGACTATTATGATTAAAATGTTTACAGTGGTTGTTTCTACCCCTATCTCACATTTCAAAACAATTTTGAAGCACTAAAGCTGGGTTTTTGTTTCATCTGCAAAGGGCAAATAATGTCATTAAGTGTCAAAGTTCAAGCAAAATGTCAATGACACAACCTTTGTACCATTTACACATCAATTGATTCGTCTTTTCATCACAAACCCCACTGTATGTAAACTTGCATCATATATGATACAAGAAAGTCATGAGATAGGTCTTTTTGTGTTCCCATCAAACTGCAATATAAGTGATAGAAAATGTAAGCTCTGTGAACATTATTTTGGAGAGAAAGTAAACTGACTCCACTAAGCAGTGTACACACATATTTTTCCACTGAATATCACTGAACACATTCTGTCCATTTTTTTTTTTCTTCAAAGTATTCTGACAAGTTCTTGCAGGGTTTTCTGGTGCCTAATGGGTGCATTACAGAGAACAAGAATACCAAACAGAAGAAACATAATTATACAAAATGTACACTATTAAATAGGAAGAACACTATTCTCACCTAATTACATGTACTTGTGCATGCTTCCAAACTTTAGTGTTGATAAAAGAATATTTACCAGGTTCAGAAAATAAAAAAATAACTTAAGGTGAAAAACAAAATGTCTACAAAGAATTATTAAAGAGATAAGTAATAACAATCAAAAAGAAAAAAACTGAACTTGTGAACATAAAAATTTCAACAGGAAAAGGCTTCCATAATGTTTAAATTATCAAAAGACAGGGCAAAACCATGTAGACCCATATCACATTTCTGGCAAGAAAATCAACACTGCAACTTTTTGGGGTCTTTGTGATGTACACATGTGAACATTGTTACAATGTGGATGGTACTATACAGTTAAACTGATATTGTGATATGTTTGCATGGAACATAATACCATGCTACTGTACTTGTAAACCATGCTAATTTCAAAGTGTTGACAACAAGGTATGTACATGTAACTTACTGAGTCTGGGATGGACAAGGAAACTGTAGAGCCATGTGAGAATCAGGGTAATGCCAATTGAATAGGCAATGACCTGCCATGCTTCCAGTCCAGAGCATAGTTCATTGACCTGGTGCCTTGCTTGGTCAAGGTACAAAAGTACCACCTCCTTTAAGATCAGACAAAAATTGATAAAAAGAAAAACAATTAGTAAAACTTAAGTAATACTCTGGGTTAAACTGTATATACTGTGATTTTGCTAGATATTCATACGATTAAGCCATCATAAATAAATCATAAAGCCATCGTCATAAATATACAGTAGACAAGGTTTCTACATGTCACACTAGATTGATTGCAACAAATACATTATGGAAGAGTTTTCAATTACTACACATAATCCATAGCCACACTAACTTCACGATGTTTATGTTTTTGAAGTTTAATTTCTCAAAAGTTCGCCAGTGTGACCTCAAACTTCCTGGAAACTTCTCGCAAATCTTCCCACTAAGATAAGGGAAATTTCCTGAACTCTCGCAAATCTGGACGCACGCAACTGAAACTTTGAAACTGAAACTTTGAAAGTTTGTCACCATTTCTTACAGATATCTCCCTACGCCACCCCCCCCCCCCCCAAATAAATGAACACACACACACACACTTTGCGGTAAACCGTTAACCAAAAGGAAATTAACTTCCATGATAGTGACAATCAATTGTGGGAAATAGATTTGAGTCATCCTGTAGGTCTAACATGACTGACTGCTTTATTAGCTTGAACTACACTGTATAAAAGTGTCAATTACCCTAAAGTTGTAATACGCATTGTCCAATGTATGTTTACATACTTGTAGTACGGTACACTCTTTCTCTCTCTCTCTCTTTCATTCTTGCTCAGGCTGTTTCCTACGTATTCAAGTTTTTGAAATCTCTCTAGACTTCAATTTATCACTTGTCGTATGCATTGGGTTAATGCTGAAGCTACAGCTATTGCGTATCCAAGTATGAATACCACACAGTGTAAACTACTGTTTTAAAGTCTTTTTTCATCGCTTCATAATATCATGAAATAGTTGTGGCTACATCAAGCTTTGAGCAAAGGCCACTGATATTAACTCTGAATTAAAGCAAAAATGAAAAAAACAAAAACAAAAACATGATTTGATGAAAATATTAACAATGATGATGATGATGATGATGATGATAATAATAATAATAATGATAATAATGATAATAAAAATAATGATCAAGTCTTTTAATGTGCCATGTCTATCACACAGTGACACTAATTACCATTTTGTCTAACATACTGTGCCACTAAATACACAATATATGAAATCTCTGACAGAATCTTGAACTCTGAGCTCAGACACTCCAAATACACTATTAATATTCACGCTCAATTTACTGATGGCTCCTACAAAATGATAACCTACTGTACATGTAGTACATTTAACAGAATTTATGTGTGTGTCATTTAGGAGTCCTTGAAATTTACATTGTAATTCATCCTTTCATATCGGTAAGCGCTAAACAGAATTGGAACTTTCTGATGGGAGAGTATTTGCTGACTTGACCCAGTCCATGAGGCAATGGGGGTCCTTACACTATCATGGACATCCACTTTGAGAATGCACATCAACCCAGCAAAAAAAAAAAAAAAACATCTATTGAAAATATCAAACAATATCTGAAATCTTTTAAGATAAACATTAGGGCAACACCCACCAGCAATACCTCTCAGTTTAGAATATCTAATCATATCTCACTAGCTGACACATATCAAACAAACTGTAGGCCTAATCATCTTCAAGACAGCATGATAACATGATTGAGCAACGAACTTCACACCATGACAGACAGATCTAGTGGGAGACAGCAGGTACTGCTACAAGCATGCCATAATACCTGCATGACTAATACAAAAAGTCAATAGAACAATGTAGCAAGCAAGCTTACTCTATTCTTCAGAGAGAAAGTGTGTGCACCCATTTTGAGTTTTCTTCAGGTACTTGAATACTTATTACCTAGTGCTTGCTCTGGCTAGGACAAGCAAAACCATGAGCTCATTTATAAACTGCGTTCAACTTCCTTTGTTTAATACTACAATGCTTGGCAGAAGTGTTTTTATCATTGAGCTATAACCTAAGCCCATGATTTCTACACTGTAGTTGGGAGATTCAATGAAAACTAAGAATTAGCTATTGTACTGCAAAGGAAGAAATGTTCATGCTATGAAATTTTCACAAAGTGATGCTAAAAACCTTTTTAATGGCATTAAATTTTTGCAAGTTGCCAAGTGCTGGAATCCAATGCATTATAGTGTACAAAGACAAATTTTGCATGCATTTTAATTCTGTGAATCTCTGCTATCGAGATATTTGTGAAATTAAAATGCACACACGTATCTGTTTTTACAGTAACTTTGAGAACATATTTTTACATGATCCATGACTTACAGTTTTAGTCCTTCAGGACTTTCATCAATGCAGCAATTATTATCATATACATACAGCTGTAGTTGAATACCCTGTTTAGAGTCCCTTCTTTTGGAGAACCTCCAAAAGATATGCGATAAAGTAGTAGTCAAACTGAGGTAATAGCGAGCTTTAGATCTGTGAGCACTGCAAACAGTAATATGATGCTAATTACTAGCAAAAAAAGTTGTCCTGCACATGAGCGAGACAGCCTGTTCCCATTGTCCAACCTGGGAGGCCGTGTCATTTTTAGTGTTCGCGTAGCAGATCCAAAGCTTGCTGATATGACACAGCCTCCAAGAGCACACTCACACACACACACACACACACACACACACACACACACACAAACAATGCCCCTCTTTCCTGATAAGTCTTTAGAATACACTGTAGGCCTACACTGTGTGCATATTGTCAGTACCTCCCAACTGTGTTTGTATTTTAAGGGTGTCACAGCTGCTAGCTGAGTTTTATGGAGTGGACACTTTCCAAGGAGATACAATGTATAACAATCACAATAGAATTGGGCATTTTCACTTTAAAAAGACATAAAAATCATCCTTTTTGCATGCAAATTTTTAAAAAATAGGCATTGAAGAAAACACTATTTGGAAACCTCCTGTAAATTTTGAACTCAAGAGGGTCTGTATTTGTTGAGTTGAATTGACCGTTAAGATTCAAATAATATTTTCGTACTACGAAAAAGTTACAAATCTAAACTACTAAAAGTCTAGTTTTACAGACCTGCGTGATGCACTATGTAGTTCATGTAAGTGGTGTGTTGTTATTTGCCATACATGTAGATAAGAAAGTAAAAGAAGCTAGTGAATTCTTCCTTTCTGACACCTTTAACACGCATATCTTTTGCTTGAAGTATAAGTATTACAACCACAGGAGGATTAGCATGCATTGTATGTAGATGTGACTGGTACACAGAATACGTTGCGGTGAGCATTTAGTGCATTATTTTAATTTTAAGGGCTAACAACCTTCAAATATCACAGAAATGTTATAGCTCTACAATAGTGTTGTCATTCTGGTGGAACATATCATGTTCTGTGCTATAGGCGGGGGCGAACATCCGGGCATTTTCGACATCGAGCCATAGTAACTGACCGGCCGATGAAAACAAATGCGTAGCGACAATACCCTAGTGCAGCGCTCCGCAATGCATCGCATGCATAATACACGCACGGTACACACATGCACTGCACTGAATGAACGCTATACGCTAGTGTGCTATTATTATCGGTTATCATTTTGACATTGTTATCGGGATTTTTGCACAGCTTTCTGACATTTTTACTGCAGATTCGTACATCATTTCATCGTTTGTTTCACATCCTCACAATGCCTCGAAGTTGTGTTGTGTTTCGCTGCCATAATCATAGTCTAATGTTGGACAAAAAACGATCTTTCTTTGAACTTCCAAAGCGTGATCGCAGCCAAAAAAAGAAGGAACCGGTGGTTAGCTGCTATCAGCCGGGAGAATGAAGACGTCAGCTTATGGCTTTCACGCTAAATTCAAATTACTGAAAGTAAATGATAACCTACTAACCAGGTGTAGAGTAAAAGCCCCAATTTTCGGACACTTAAGCTTTTTTGCAATATTTATTCAACTCAAATAATACTCTACAAAATTATATCTATAATAATGTATGTTGAATATATCAACCTAGAAAATTTTTCCAAATATTGATTTTGTCAAGCAGATCATAACATTTCACGAAATCCCCAAATATTATCACCTTGTCAATGCCCCAAAATTCAGACAGCGTCTCCAAAATTCGGACACACGCGCAATGTCAATACGCATACAAGGCCGCTGTAAAATCCGCGTGCGCCATACTTTGTTGGCGCAAGGTTGCATCGGGGACATTGCGGCGCCCGTTCGTGTCCGAATTTTGGGGACTCTGCACTTGCATTCAGCCCCTGTACATTTATTCACTGCATCGGTACGTACAGAGATTTTGTTTTTCTTTTGTGTTTTTGAGGATACCATCGCACTCTGAGCTTGCGACAAGCAAAAAATCTTGCAACAGAACGGCATAATTTTTCAATTTTTTAGCTTTTTCGGCGACCCCGATTCTTTACACGGGACCTAATTCGTGTGCGCTTTGGAAAAGTGTCCGGATTTTGGAGGCCGGCCGAAAATTGGGGTTCTTACTCTACTCGTTAGGTTCATGTACATATCGGCGAATTGAATGTCTGGCCATGACGTAGGGTCATTGATCCACGAGTCTGCGGGTACACGGTAAGGACAAACTGCAAGGCCGATGGAGGACAGTTTAGTCCCGTATCTCTCCTTTGCTTCCCGTGAAAGTTTATCACAGTAATCGAAAGACATTTTAAAATCTATGAAAGCATCTTTTAACTGAAACAATGAACTAGATTCAGCAGTAAATAACAGTGAAATGAACAGCGTTAAACGCGACAGTAGTAACACAGCGTGCACTGACAGCTCCAGTGTAGATCCACGTAAACTCCATTTATGTGTGCTAATGAACGGTCCCATATATTGCAATTCGTGTATTGTATGACGGCATTGCATGCTCTGTTGCACGCTCGTTTGATGGCTATTGTTTTCATCGCACTAAGGGCAGCGAGTTCGTCGTTAGGCGGAAGTGACATCACTCCGCCCCCGCCTATTTGGTAAGGAATGCAAAAAGGATGGCCCATCTTTAAGGGTACAGCTACAGCAGTACAGGGATGTTGGGTTATTTTCTGTTTCCAATGTGCATCAACCCCCCCCCCCAAAAAAAAAAAAAACAATCTGTTCGAACATTTTCACAAGAGAATGCAACTTGTGACTTTGCCCAAAAACTGCTTCAGAACAAGCAATCTTGCAGAATTTTTGCCATAACCTGAAATGAAAATCTTTGTTTTATTAAAAAAATCCACTAATGTCTGTTTGTACTAAACACTGGACGGACATTGATGTTACAACATATGAAGGCAAATAATAAATGTTAAATTTATTTTTCAACTGATTGGCCTATAAACGTTCTGAAGATTTCTTATCAATGTTCTAAATCTAGGGACCTAACATTACTTTACTGTTCTACAAAAAGCCACACAAACAAGCAAACAAACGAACAAAAACATTTCTCTGCCTTGTAGGGTTGGGGGTACCACGTATCGACACCCTAAGGATCTGTAGCTTGTTTATTCTAAAAATATAATACAAATCCGCCTAATTCTTACCTCAAATATGCCATAAATACTGCAGTTTTGAATGTCGTGACCGTCTCGTTGATTATGAATCTCCGTTTTAAAATAGCGCAATTTTAGTGCGTGCGTTCCGTTTTCTTCGCGCAGCTAAAAAGGGAACCTTGCGATCGACACCCCCTCTCCTCCATAGGTATACACGTGAATTTCACAGCATAGGTATACACGTGAATTTCACAGGCCATAGGTAATACACGTGAATTTCACAGCCATGCGTCGTTACTGATCGGATGTGTAATTTTTAGCTTGGTTTGTTTGAGTTTGATTTTCGTTTCTTCGTTTTTATTGTTTTTATAGCTAATGACACAATCCCGCGCGTACTTTTTTGTTCTATACGCAAACAGCCATGATACGCAGGGTGTCGATGGGAAGGTGCCCTGTCGATAGGTGGTGCCCCAACCATACTATGTAGTGGCTTTTAGTACATTAACGTATTAAATACATACATGTACGTACATGTATGAATGGCTAATATGTCCTGGACAGACAAAAATGCGTCAATTGTGAATGGCCAACCACGTTAACAACCATATTAGAAAGCTTAAAGCCATAAAGAGGTCAACGAAGATGGGGCAGATTTAATTGGTTTTGGGGGTTCCTTACTTTGCCTGTGTGTACAGTGTGGGGCCTAATTTTGCCGATCTAGATCTAGTCTACACTTTCATCAGATTTAGATCTACACATGTAGAGCTCTGCTGACAATGGTGGAGGCATTCTCAGAGTCAAGGTGTCTGCACATGCCACAACTACAAGTTGATCGAAAGATCGGTCTGTAACACTGTATCTGGTCGTCGGGGATATGTTCCGCGGAGCGGAGCTAAAGACTTCGTCTGGCTGGCGTGATGGATCCCAATCCCCTCAGCTCCGGAGGAGAGCGATAACGACAAAAAATAAAAGACTCCTCCGGACGGACGGATCTTTCTGTCTAAACTACACAAGGTACAATCTACTAAAATCTACGATTGCTGTATCTTTAATAAACTTTAGGGCCTACTATACTATAAATTTAATACTTTAGAGCTAAACTTTACGCAATTGCCGTAAATTTATTTAACTGTAAGTTTACGTTTACTAGCAAGGATGTAGATCTAGAACCAGTTTCTAATTCTATAGCATTCTACTGAGCATGATCATGATGAATGAAAGTACAAAAGGTGCCATGTAATCACGCAACTAGAGGTAGAATCTACACAGCCCGCAGCCCTGTCCGCTGTAAAGATACTGTAAATTACAGAAGTCGCATGGCGTCTGGCTAGATATGCTGGCTAGCAATAAAACGAGGAAGTTAACGTAACGCATAAGAAAACGAATGGGACTGTGTCTTTTCTTATCCGTTCAGATAAGCCGACTGGCGTACTGCTAGTATACTGTATGCTGCGCTGCAACCAACCAGCATTCAGAAGTCTGAATCTAATATTGTATTTCTTCATTAGTTGGACGTGAACGCGATAAGCTTACCATATATTTATTTTTGTCTTCCATCCTACAGATCGTTGATGAATGATAGCCTTGGGATTTCGCAACAGCAGCAAGAAAGAAAGCCACCAAATATAGTGCAATAGCGCAGTAGTCACTGTGCCGGTACAGTATACGTGCAATCTGTTCGTTCGTGAATGAAGGATCACGTACGTGTACATACATGTAAACCCCTCAGTACCACACGTAACACGTTCGTTGAGTAACTTGCAGCAAGGTTATCACAAAACAAGGTTTGGGTTTTATTGGTGGTGGGTGGGGGTGGTTGGGGGGGGGGGGGGGGGGGGGGGGGTGTGTCAATCGGGACTGGTGATAAAAGACAAGACAAAAGCACGGGACAGCTAAAAAATGTATAAGGGATACTAGTACTGAAGATCTATTCTTTTTTTCGTGCAGCAGACAGGTTACGTATGTATGTAATCTCTTTTAACTATCATTTTCCTGATACTAAGTAGCTCTCATGGAGTTTTGACATCGGTCGATCCTCTCAGGGGAGGTGGTGGCATTTGTAAAACAAATCTGAATAAAAAAATAGATATTAAAAAATAAAATCACAGCACCCACTCTTGCCTAAGGTTCCGACCATTCTTACCGTCTAAAAGGGGGTCAATTGTACTCCCCCTTGAAAAAAACGTACGTTCAACAGTCCCTGATCTTTTACAACGTGTGTAAAGATATTAAGAAAAAAAAATGTTTCTGATGCTTTATCTTTCGTGTGTGTTTGTTTGTTTGTTCTTTGCAGATGAATCAAACGTATTTTTTTCACATCCAGATCCTCACATTTTGATGGAAACCTTAAATTCAGAACTTCAAAAAGTTGCTTTATTATAGATAAGATCAAACAAAATTAATTGTCTTTGAGCATTTTCAAAACTATAAGTGTATGTTATTTAGTAATTCTTAAGAATAATTTTCCTATGATGATACTGGTATAGATGTCGTTTCGTCAACGAAGTTTTTTGGATTGACTTTATTGACAATGAACATTCGTGGAAGACACGTACATATTGATGATATCTGTCATTAAAAGAGTCTTGTAACATTGGCGTTGTTGTCGTTGTTGTTTTGGTGTCCTAAATAAACATTTCTGTCTAATAAACATTGGTGTCCTAAATAAAGTTTTCCCCACCCCGTGAACCCTAGTTATTTTATATTCAGTTTGAATTTTGCATTATCTTAATAATGGTATCATAGCTTGGGGAAACACTCATTCAATGTATCTTGATAGATTGCTACATCTGAAAAAAAAAAAAACCTTCGAATAATTTGCCAGTTACTCGATCATACTGACGTTTTATTTTTTTTTCTGAAAATAACATCTGAAGGCAACTGATCATCATTGTTATCATCTTTGTCAAAATTATAGATTTTATACCGCAGATTTTGATCGAAATCGGGTGAAAAATAAGAAAGTTAATCATGACATTTGGAAGTTTCGCTAATTTTTCAGGAAACATGCAGTTGTTGAACGATCAATATGAATATATGTAAATGGCAAAGTGAGCATGTCATCCCCTCACAACTTGCCATTTGTACATAAAATTGTGAAATTTCCAGTCTTTCATTAAAAAGCAATTATGCATATATTCATATCCACTGTACAAGAACTTTTTGCAGAAATTAACAAACTTTCAAAATTTCATAACTTCCTTATTTTTCATCCGATTTCAGTCATTTTTTTAACCATTGAACTGGTAAAACTTTACTTTTTTCCTATTAGACTAACTACGAAGTGGATACGAAGCTCCGGGCCAACCAAAATGGATTTAGAAAGGGCAGGTCTACAACTAGCCACATCCTTACACTCAGAAGAATTCTAGAGGGAGCCAGAGCAAAGAACCTTTCTGCTGTCATGGTCTTCATTGACTTCAGGAAAGCCTTTGACTCCATCGACAGGGGAACGCTCAAGAGAATTCTACTGGCTTACGGCATCCCAAAGAAGATTGTCGACCTGATCTTCCTGCTCTACACCAACACTAGAGCTACGATCATCACGCCTGATGGAAATACAGAGTACTTTGAGATTCTTGCTGGAGTACCTCCAAGGTGACACACTGGCCCCTACCTCTTCGTAATTGCAGTAGATTATTGTATGCGCCTAGCGTTAGAGAAGAAGCCAGATCTTGGATTTACTTTGACACCAGCACGGAGCAGGAGAGTAAAGGCCAAGAAAATATCCGACACAGAATTCGCAGATGACATTGCCCTGTTGACAAACACCGTGAAGGATGCAGAGGAACTCATGAGGGAAGTAGAGGTGGTATCTGCCAGCGTAGGACTTACAATGAACGAACAAAAGACAAAATATCTGGTCGAGAATATTGATGAGCCAGGAGGGATCACAAGTATGGGTGGGCAGCCAATAGAGCTAGTAAATGACTTCCTATATCTTGGAGCCAAAATCAGAAACTCTGAGGAGGACGTAGACGCAAGAAAGAGAAAAGCATGGGCAGCATGTCACAGCTTAAAAACTGTCTGGAAATCAGACTTGCGGAAGGACCTTAAAGTTCGCCTTTTCACCGCAACAGTCAAGTCAGTACTTCTGTATGGGTCTGAAACTTGGTTTATGACGAGAAGACTCACTAAAATCTTAGATGGTTGTTACACAACCATGCTCAGGATGGCTCTAAACATCAACCAATATACGATGAGGATCACTAACTCAGAACTGTATGGGACCCTACCAAAAGTTAGCTCCAATGATAGCTCAGAGGAGGCTAGGGCTCGCTGGACATGCCCAAAGACACCCTGAGCTAACACTACACTCAGTCTTACTATGGGAACCACTACATGGGAGAGCAAGACGCGGGCGGCCTCGACGCACATTATGTAGCCACACTTAGAAATGACACTGGTCTGCATGACACAAAGGACATTGCGAGTGTAATGGAGAACAGACAGCGCTGGAGGGACATCCATCCATGGATCTCGGGAATACCTACCCGACTTAAGTCAAGTAAGTCAAGACTAACTTATATTTGGACCGGATTTCCCCTTTAACGCATCATACTTGTCAAGTGAATTCGCTATTTATGGGTCGCATATTATTGATTTCTTTGAAAATAGAAAATATGAATGTCCTCGTTTCTCGAATTATAGGATAAGGTTTTTATATAATAAATTAGTCATTGATCATGCACCGGAAGGCCATAGAAAAATGCATGTGTCGGAGGTGACCTCCCTGCGTGTCTCTGGCCAGTCAACATGAGGTGCGAGTCCCAACAAGGGGGAGTAGGAGGAGACCCCCCCCCCCCCCCGACACACACACACGTATCCCTAGGTACACGTTTTTGGTTAAAACATACAATCTATAAAACAGTCCTCCTTTGGGGTAATGTATACTATACGTTTGCAACACTTGTCACGGGACATATATATCCAAAAGGTAGTGCATCAAGGGGTATTTTCACCGTAGAAATGTTATCATGCAATAAGTAAATAGCAGCTTGAAATCCGTACTTATAGGCTTGTTAAAGTTTTTTTTTTGTTCTCCCGTTTAAATAGATGGTGCCTTTATACCATGTTGATATTAATGTCTTAAAAGGTATACGTAACATGATTTATGAGGAAATATTTTCATAACGTTTGGTTGGAGTTAAATAGATCTCCATTTTATTTTTGTAGACTTTCACGAGTAGAATGATGGTCTATAAGTTACTGTCACCGTGTTGAGGTAGGTGTTAGATACAACAGTCATGAGGCCGCGAGCTAGCTAGGCAGTCCGAAAGTGAGGAAAATACCACCAAAACATTTAAGTCTATTATTGGATAGAGGCAGATTTTGAGTAATATGAGTATACTGATAGGTCAAAAGACAGCACTCTATGCACACAAAAATACAATGTACACACACACACATTCTGGTATAAGAGGCCTCAACAGGGGATATGATGGTTGTCATTCTAGCAATGGTGGCACCAAAACGTAAACCCCTCACCCCCCCCCCCCCCCCCCCCAAAACAAAACAAAAAAACCGTACCCCTTTAACGAATGTTCGCTTTTCTTTAAACTTTACTCACGGGCCCTATTATTGCTATAGTCCGTGAGCTGTCAGTCAATCCACATAAAACATAATTTTATTGGGGTTTTATTCTCCATTCGCAGGGGGAAAGTTTACCTAAACTCACACTAGAGCACCAGGAGAATTGGATGCAGTGAATGAAGAAAAATTAGAATAGGTTCATGCTGTAATATTAGAAAGTCTGACAACTTGTTCATCTGTTTTGAATATTCTTAAGCTTTTAGTAATTTTCGTTTCTCCCTGTACAGGTGAAAGCTTTAATACAATTTGCGAGGATGTCAGAACAGTAAAACGCCGAATATAGAAAATGTACATTTTCCTCAGATTTTGATTCTTTATAGAATAGAGCAAACAAGCACATAATTATTTCTCTGGTTTGTTGTTGAGATCAGGAAAACATACTATTCACTATGCCTGAACTAGTACGTAGGAAAATATTTGTGTATTAGTATTTTCATTGACACTTAATGATGATCTGGATGTTGGAGTTGGAATATAAAATCCACAGCACAAACATTACCCACAGCACAAATATAACTATTATCACCGTTATTATTATCAGGCGCGTAATTAAGCTTTCATGGAAAGAGGGCCCAAAATTGGAATTAGTATATCTTTCTATAATCATATTCAATATTACTATTAATTGTTCAAAAGTAATTGTGTTTTTGGAAAAGAGAGACAATTCTCTGTAAGTATACCCCCCCCCCCCCGCACCTATGACTTGTGCTCCTGGTATAGTGCTGTCTTTGACGTGGTCTCTCTTCGTACCTAGAATATACTGAATTGTATGTTATCTATACCAAGTTCAGCATCATCCTTGCATTTGTGTTGCTGAAGATACCAACCACCTCTTTCAGGTTGATCACTTTCTGGTGTTGAATGTGAAGGAGTACATGAGATGTTAGTCGAGTATTATGATATCTGTACCCGGTATAACCACTTCACAGATATTCAAAAATGTAAAAGTCTGAAAATCACCCTAGATCTCCCTTGAGCATCAAATTACTGCAGTCATCGTTTTCACTTTATAATGTCAATCTAATTGCCACCATCTAACACATAAGGGCGTACTATAGGTACAAGATACAAGGTAACGGGGTCACTCCATGAGACCAACACCCACGAGTCACGGCCCACGAGTTCGACACTGAAAAAAGATTCATAAGTCAAACAGTTCTCGCGTCATATACAGCCCATGAGCTTGAAACCAAAAGGCAAAAAGACCTTTTGAGTCCGAACTGGGACCTTTAATCGCACTGAATACTGATAGTAAATCACTATAAACGAAGAGAAAAAAAGGTATCGAACACGGGATTTCTGCTGTTCATATTATTTCCATGCAGCTTTGCAGTACTCCAGACAATCAAAATATGCAAACTTCACTGGTTACCAATTGAGAAACGAATCTATTAAAACTCCCATAACTACTCGTATGTAAAGCCTATATGTGTTATACAGAGAATTCTTGGTGATCATTATCACCTCCCCCATAGACAGTAGGTGAAACCTATATACGGTCGGCGGAGGTTATGTTTTCGGTTCCGTACGTTTGTATGTCTGTCTCTCTGCTTGTGTACAAGATATGAACGAATTTTCACCAAGTTTGCAAGGTGTGTTTATAATGAGATAAGAAAGAAACGACTAAATTCGGGTTCATGAGGGTAAAGGTCAAAATCATAGGGATTATAGGGTTATAGGTGTGAAATAATCTCCCAATATATGAGAATAAATCTATGTTTGGATTTTCAATAACATTGCTAAGTGTGTGTTTATAATGAATTTAGAAGACTCAATTTAATTTGGGGGTCATGAGATCAAGGGTCAAAGATCATTGGGGCCATAAAGGACAT
Organism: Diadema antillarum; assembly: GCF_040938485.1. NCBI lineage: Eukaryota > Metazoa > Echinodermata > Echinoidea > Diadematoida > Diadematidae > Diadema > Diadema antillarum. The sequence continues at coordinate 133,659 of NW_027271292.1, read as the reverse complement.
AATAAGCTTAATCTCCCAATAACACAAGGACGGGTAATCGGATTTCAGGGACTGTTTTTACATGAAGTTAGAGAGCAAAATATGAATTTTGGGTTAGGAGGTCAAAAGTCAAAGGTCAAAGTTTCGGGTTAAAAAAAAGTGTGTGTGTGTGTGGGGGGGGGGGGGGGGAGAAGCACAAAGCTTGTGGTGACACCCTATGTATGGTGCAAAAAAAAAGTGGGCGGAGCCACCAACGGCGTAAATCCGTGCTGAGGAGTGGGGGGATGATCGGCGATAGTTACCATCACCACGATTACAAGCCCATAACCGGACGGGTGCAGCCAGTGGCGTACCGTGGCGGGTTGGTCAAGACATGGGGGGGGGGGGGGGGCACCTCGTGGAAAAGTAATTTTGAGGGTGTGTATGCATGCTTGTGCGTGCGTGCGTGTGTATGTGTGTGCGCGTATGTGCGTGTGCTGTCAGTCTGGAAACTGTAATGGGGACTGCAGTACATAACGGAATGTGATACATTCCACTGCGCAGTCATTTTTTCCTTATGGATTATGGGCGCAAACTGCTGGCAATTACTGGCAGCAACATCCTAGTAGAATGGCATAACGATTAAATGCGAGCGAGCGAAGCGAGCGAGCTTGAAAATTTTGACATTTTACAATTCCAAAACTGCCGTTTGTAGCTATATATTTTTTCGCTTTGGAAATGAAGGGGGGGGGGGGGGGACGCACCGGGCGCAACTGCTGCTGACAATTACTGGCAGCAACATCAGGAGAATGGCATAACGATTAAATGCGAGCGAGCTTCAAAATTTTGACATTTTACAGTAAAAAAACTGCCTTTTGTAGATATATTTTTTCGCTTTGGAAATTAAGGGGGCGCACCGGGCGCAACTGCTGGCAATTACTGGCAGCAACATCAGGAGAATGGCATAACGATTAAATGCGAGCGAGCTTCAAAATTTTGACATTTTACAGTAAAAAAACTGCCTTTTGTAGATATATTTTTTCGCTTTGGAAATTAAGGGGGCGCACCGGGCGCAACTGCTGGCAATTACTGGCAGCAACATCAGGAGAATGACATCACGATTAATGCGAGCGAGCGAAGCGAGCGAGCATAAAAATTTCGACATTTTACTGTCCCCAAACTGTCGCTTGTGTAGCTGTATTTTTTCGCTTTGGAAATTAGGGGGGGGGGGGGGGGGCGCACCGGACGCAACTGCTGGCAATTACTGGCAGCGACATCAGGAGAATGACATAACGATTATATGCGAGCGAGCGAATCGAGCGAGCTTGAAAATTTTGACATTTTACAGTCCCGAAACTGCCGGTTGTAGCTATATTTTTTCGCTTTGAAAATTAAGGGGGTGGGCGCACCGGGTGCAACTGCTGGCAATTACTGGCAGCAACATTAGGAGAATGACATAACGATTATATGCGAGCGAGCTTGAAAATTTTTACATCTTACAGTCCCAAAACTGCCGGTTGTAGCTATATTTTTTCGCTTTGAAAATTAAGGGGGGGGGGGGCGCACCGGGTGCAACTGCTGGCAATTACTGGCAGCAACATTAGGAGAATGACATAACGATTATATGCCAGCGAGCGTAGCGAGTGAGCTTGAAAATTTTGACATTTTACAGTCCAAAAACTGCCGTTTGTGTAGCTGTAATTTTTCACTTTGGAAATTAAGGGGGGGGGGGGCGCACCGGGCGCAACTGCTGGCAATTACTGGTACCAACATCAGGAGAATGGCATAGCGATTAAATGCGAGTGAGCTTGAAAATTTTGACATTTTACAGTCCCAAAACTGCTGTTTGTAGCTATTCTTTTTTGACTTTGGAAATTAAGGGGGGGGGGGGTGCAACGGGGGCAACTGGTGTCAATTACTGGCAGTGACCTCAGGAGAACAGCATAACGATTAAATGCGAGCGAGCGGAGCAAGCGAGCTTGAAAATTTTGACATTTTCCAGTCTCAAAACTGCCGTTTGTAGCTATACTTTGGAATAAGGGGGGCGCACAGGGCGCAACTGCTGGCAATTATTGGCAGCAACATCAGGAGAATGACATAGCGATTAAATGCGATCGAGCGGAGCGAGCGAGCTTGAAAATTGTGACATTTTGCAGTCCAAAAACTGCCTTTTGTAGCTATATTTTTTCGCTTTGGAAATTAAGAGGGGGGGGGGGCGGATCCGCCACTGGTAGTCGAGGGTGTCAGTTTATGTTCATGATTTGGGGAGGTATGACCAGCGAGGGGGCGTCGAAGTGACCAAATGGGGGAAGGATATCCAAAATCTGCACTTTAGAACATCCTCTAATATTATTGTTTGTGTTTGTGTGTGTGTGTGTGTTTTATATACATGAAAAAGTTAGGAAATAGCCCAGGTCAAATCTTATTATTGGCAATGCAAGGCATTTTGATATAGACTAATATGTAAAGCAACACTGCAAAATCATTAATGATCTAGCTTTGATATAACGAAGCGCAAGGTACAAAGGTGTACATTCTACATCACATTGCGCAACATTGCAGCGACTCTTGTTGCCGTTCGGATGTTCTGAGTACACTGCGCACATCCTGCTTATATTCAGAATGCCAACCAGGAATCACGCTGAATCGCAATATTTTGTCGGCTCCGGACTTTTTGAACAATGTTTCACGCTATACCTCTTTAATTATCGTTAAAAGAAATCTTAGAAAAATATCTTATTTCTTGATCCCTCTTTCATGTCGATTTCAAAAGCAGTTTACTAACCCTTGAATTACCATTTTGGTAAGCTTTTTATTCTTTTTTTTTACCAGCGGACGGGGGGGGGGGGAAGCTTGGCGCCCCCCCCCCCACACACACACACTTAACAGGGATCGAATGTACCACTCTTTTGCATGAAACATAAAGTATGAGGGAAGTGGCAGCAAAAATATGAAGACTTTTTGTTTTTGTTTTTGTTTGTTTGGGTTTTTTTTTCTTTTCTTTTGCTTGTCAGCCGACTTCTGGTGGAAAATCAGACCTTGAAAGAACGAAGAATTTTTTTGTTGTTTCTCTTATCTTTTGATTTTCTTTCTTCTTGACTGACAGGTGATTTTGACCCCCCCCCCCCTCTTTAAAAACGTAGCATAGCCCTGAATAATGCCCATATGCAATAAAATGGTAATATGGATCTCCATTTCTTTGTATGTAATAACGTACCGGTATCATCTTCCTGTAGGTATTGTATTTTTCTATTTTCTTGATTTAAGTCAATAAAGCAATCATCCCAGGGGCATCGTTCTGTTTTAATGATGGTGGGTGGGGGAGGGACTTGGAGTTGGAATATCTGTGCGAGGGAGCGGAGCGACCGAGTGGGGGGAGGGTGTGGGAGGGGGGATACCCCCCCCCCCCCCTCTGAGACGAGGAAGATTTTGCATTTTCAGACCTGAAATTAAGCGATCTGGTGCACACTTTTGGTGAAATTTTGGATTTACATGCTTATATGTAGGCCTATACTATTTGACGTTGTCAACATCTAGGCCATATACCTTATGTCGATATTACTGTCTTTGCGAGCGAGCGAAGCGAGCGAGCGCTTGAGAAAATTATGTATACATTATCCTACAAGACTGTTCAGCTCTGTTACCTGTCTGGAGGCGGGCGTACGAACGTCATGCAATATGCCAAAATTAATACAATCACATTTCTGCTTCCTCCATTTTTCCCCTCAAATTTCAGGGGGGGGGGGGGATGATTGTACAGGCCATCCCCCCCCCCCCCCTGCTCCACTTCGGGGGGGGGGGGGGGGGGATATATCCCCCCATCCCCCTCCCCGGGATTTACGCCCATGGGAGCCACTATGCCACATAATAGTCATAGTCAGTCAACATATTAAGATGCAAGGAGGTTTCTTTTTAGTCTCTACCTGAATACAGAGAATGAGGGGAGATTTTACATCAATTGACAAGTTATTCCAAATTCTATTAGGGCCAGAATAGATAACAGTGTTTTGAGCAAAATAATGTGGTGCGTCGTGTGCGTCGTGTATACGAGTAGTCTGGCTTCCAGACCCTCTGCTCTTACTATTTTGCTATACAAGATATTGACGCCCTCAAGGTCGAAACTGGTGTAGGTTTAGGTCGATTTGCCTTCGGCAAAGGGTCTGGAAACCAGACTAGTATATGAGGTGTATGAACAAGTTTTGTAGGGAATTCCCATTCACGTTCTCCCAGGCGAACATATTTCAAGCTTACCGCCCTCTGCATGCTCTGCACACTATACTTAGTATCGCTGTATTGGAGGCCGCTATCATCAAAAATGTCACTTACAATAGGACTATGGTGCTGAGTATGTTTCGTTTTTTGACTCTTAAAAGCTTGACGCCTCGGGACAACCAAATGTCTACTAACAAATCTTCCACCCTCTCTTTCTTGTTGCGAAATGCAGCAGTTGCAGTCATCCTACTACTTTGTAGTATCTCATACATTTCTGCTGAAAATGAAATTATGAAGCCAAAGCCCTTTGAGCAGAAGCCGCAAGATCGTAAGTACGCCTACCATATACAACAGTGTAGTTTTCCTTATGTTTGGATCTGTTATATAGTCACCTAAGTCATATTCTATTGCACATTGAAGGCATTCAGTAAAGTATGAACACTATTGACGCTTTACATGTATTTTAGTTACACTTGTTTATTCTTAGTTAGCTATGTTTGATACCTTGAACACATTGCATTTAACGTACACAACGGTATTGAGAGTCCGGTATTACTCAGCGCTCACTTCCTGAAACCTTCCTATACACCGCTGAATGGTTTGTTGGGTTAAAGGGACTGTACAGCACTGCTTGAGGTGGGGATTCAGGTTTATCATAACATTCATTTTCATTATCATAACATAACATTTTTTGAGTGCATAGGGACATTATCACTATGTGTTATGCGCTATATAAGCACTGTCAATTATTATTATTATTCCTAAGTGAGATAATGAGAAACCTCTTATGAAATATGAAAGAGCATGCAATTCTAAGAAGGATTCAACGTTTATTTTATGAAAATTGGTTTTCAAATGGCTGAGATATCCAAAAAAGTGATAATAATAAAAGGCGACAGGCCTCGCCTTTAATTAGGATCTCTTTGTTTCACCTTGATTTTGGATATCTCGGCCATTTCAAAACCGATTTTCATCAAATAAACTTTTGATACCCCTTAGAATTGCATGCTCTGTGATATCTCATAGAGTGATTTCTGAATATCTCGCAAAACGTTAAAAGCTAAATCCTCACCTCAACCAGAACAGTACACACCCTTCAACTGACTTATAGAGCATTATTTTCGATGTTGTATTGGAATGCAGCTACTGGTGGTTGCAGTATACCTGCACACTGCAGAATATAAGCTGTAGCCTATACGGTACAGTGGCCCAGTAAGCGTCATTTGGGTGGGGTTGTAGCCACCTTATGGGACTATTATTATTTTGTTCTCACGTTTTTAAGCCCTGGCCCTTAGCCCTATTGATTTAGTTAGACACCACATTTACTGATCAATTTTTAAAGTTTTGATTCATTTATTTGTGTTGGTGTAATTTCTTTTCTTTCTTTTTTCAAAATAAATCTTCTAAGATTTTGTAGTCTGATATATCAAACATAGGAGACGCTGCATGGTATAAATTGAAACAGCACGTAAAGTGTATAAGGATACCTACCAATCTTGACGATGTGAGTGATCCTTTTTGCTGCTATTCTTCCTTTCTCTCCTTCCCCTACTTAAAAACATAATGTTCATACACAGACAGTTAAAGCATACTCAGACAATAAATGTAAGAGGGAGAAGGCAGACAGGGAAGTCAAAGCCATGGTTGAATCCTTGGAATGTATTGTAGTCGTCACATCTCTCTTGATCATCAGCAGTAGTGCGTGCGTGCCACTGCGTGGGTATAGTACTATTCTATTTTGCATTTCGCTATTCAAAAAACCAAAATACTGGCAGAGTGAGCCAGCAAAAACATCTTTCGGGTGTTTTTTTTTTCTAGCCTATGTAAGCGTGTGTTTGTGTTATTTTGTCTTTTTATTGCATTTTCTTGCACGTAACACCTCTATGCAGACTTTGGATTTCAGAGGTAATCAATCATAGGAAAAGCAAGAAATGTAAACATTGTGCTCAGCCAGCGTTTATAATACAACTAGCAGCACCCGTGGAAATCCACGGGTCTGAGGGGTTTTATTTTTTTTTCTCATAATACGATTTTGCACATTTTTATTGAAGAAATAAAAAGAAAAGTCTTCTCATTCTTTCGTTAATTGTGCTGTCTTCTAAATGACCACCCTTCCCAGAAATTTAATTCATGTAATACATTTTTGTAGTATGTGCCCGGCGATCCGGTCCATTGGTAGGGATAATTCCTGCCACTACTTATTTTTATTATAGAACTTGGGTTTCGAGGGGTTATTTACACCCGTTGAAGTCCAACAATTGTCTTGTTGCCCCTCACCCCTCCTCCTCCCCCCCCCCCCCCCCCGTCACGCGCACACACATTTCCACCTCCGTAGGGCAAAAAACAAAAACATTCGGGGAAAATTACCAAAAACGCTGAGATTCCCCGTAAGTTCTGCCCACAGATTGTTGCCGTCGAAACGGGAAGATATTAACACTATGACTTTGATTGCCCCCTGCTCTTGCATCCACGCAGGCACCCGCGGGAATCCACGGCTGGTCTCAAGGCCTCGGTTTGTTTGATGTTTTTTTTTTTTCATATTTCTTTTCCCCACGTTATTATGAGAGCGGAAAAATAAAATATTTTCGTCTTCATTTGCTCCCTCCTTTTTGTTTTCAATCACCCAAACTCATAGAACCATCATCTGCTTCAGACTGTATACATTATCATAATTAATATTAGGTCTACAGTTATTGCTCCTATTATTGTTATTATTATTATCATTATTATCATTGTTGTTATTTGGGATGGGGGAGATCATAGTCATCAGGTTTAATAGGCACCCGTGGGAGTAGGGTCTCACGACCTCGTTTTTTTTTTAAATATTTTTCCCATGTTATGGAAGAAAGAAGAATATATATTCGTCTTCATTTGCTCCCTCTTTTTTTTTATTGTCACCAAGACTTGGTTTGATAGACCATAGAACCACACATTCTATTTCCACTTGTAATTTTAAAAATAGGCGGTCGGCAAAGCGAGGTTTTCCCCTACGTCCGCTCATCTTATGAATATGTATGATTACAGCAGCTTTGCAGTAAACGAATGGACACAGCTGCGCCTGTAATCTGATATGGAAGGGTACGATCGGCAAATATATTTAGCCGTCCTAAACAGTCTGCGTACAATGACATCGGACTTGAGAGCAAACGGCGAGCAAACTAAATGACGTACCTGAGCAGCTGCTGCATAGTATTCTGCAGTTGTGCAAAATACAATTAAATAACAACGTTCGTTGTTTTCATTTAGGAACGCCAATGGCGAACTGTACGTAAATGCCCTTGTAGTCCATATCACACGCACGCAGATATAGTGCTTCGTGTAACCATCGTCAATACATTACGTATACACGTACAACAGGCGGAGGCAAAGGTACATCACAGAACTAATACACACAGTGTAGAGTGTGTAGAGTTATGTGAGGTACATTGTGTGTGTGCGTGCGCGTCCGCCGGAAAATGTCAGAGATTTCGCTGCACCATCATCTTTAGTATCCCCCCAATGTCTCTGCAAGCTAAAAGATGGACGATCGAGAAAGCAGGAGGCCAGCGCAGGATCGGTGAATATTGAAACGCTCGGCTCTTTCGTCACGCACAAAAATGCATTATGCATCTAGCTAATTAATTTTTCTTTTTCGTCCTCGACGTCGACGCGGAGGCGGAGCGGGAACGAAACCCGCGCCATTCGATGTAGGATACTCTCCTGCAGCCGACGGCACCGGTCGCAGCTGCCCGGAGCCGACGGCTCGGGAGGAGATAGACAAACCAGCAACGCCGGAATAAAACAGGAAATACATAAGGCCACGACAACAACAACAACTTCGAGTATTATAGTAGTACAGTAAACCTCGGATAAGTCGACGTCGAGTGAGTCGAAAATCACTTAACTCGAAGCAAAATAAAAAGTCCCGATTTTCCCTATGTATTTTCTTTAAGAAATATTTGGATAAGCCGAAGTACGAGAGTCGAATTTCGGCTGTGTCGAAGTAAAACATTCAGTCCCTTTTGTACAAAATACACGTAGTTTACATCACTTGAGCCGAAGAAGATTTGTCTGGCATTCTCATTACATTTAGAGGAGAACAAAAAAAAAATCGGCATGTCGCAGAACCCCGTCCCTGGCCTGCTGCAGGTAAGCATGCACACTCACCGTACCGCTCTGCACGCATGTCGAATACATACACATGTATACATGTATACACACAGCACATCGATCCATATACTTTATCCATACACACAGCACATCCATACTTTATCCATGTCAAGCCAGAACTTCTTGGTCAACCAATCGCTGCTTTAATATTTTAGTGACAGGCCAAGTGGGCGGAGCTTGTTTGTGCGTGCCTGGCTGGCTGAATAGTTTTGTTCAATGGAGGTGGGATGGGCCTGGGAGAGTGTTTGTCTCAAGGTAGGTTGACAGAGATGTTGCACCATAGACATAGCACATGCACATTGCCACATTACAGCGCAGACATTCTCGGAACTACGTTTAACTACTAGTATTGATACAAATTCCATGTTCAATTTAGAATAAAAAAGGAGCATTATCTTCAAGAACAGACAAATTTGAATGCAAACACACATACGCACGCACACACACACACACACACACACACACATAAGCCTGCAAATGTACTATAATACATGTACATAACTGTGAGTCGAAAAAAAATCGACTCTCGCGAGAGTCGAATTTCACTTAAGTCGACGCATTTTCGTCAGTCCCGAGAGCTTCGACTCATGCGAGGTTTACTGTAGATACTTTATACATGTGTGTTTGAGTGTGTACGAGTGGAAGTGCTCCTGCAGTAAAAGAATATGAAAGTCCAAAGCTTACAATGAAAATGTTCGTTTTACAAGAACATGCGTTAAAGTTTATTTTCTTTTCTATATTCAATTCAAAAGCAACTATGGTGTACCCAGTTCCCATTGTTTGAATTAACTATTAAGAATGAATGCATATCAATCTATTTTATCATTATACCGTTTCGGGATGCTTTGAGTAACAAGTCCGTAGAGCTTAGTCTTTCTCTATGTTGTGTGATTAGGGCGTTGATTTGTTTTCATTTCTATGTTTTTCATTGTTCCCAATTGATAGGAGATGTGCGACTCCGCGGAGGAAACCATTCATATGAGGGCAGAATAGAGATTTATTTCGAGTCCGACAAGCAGTGGTACACCTTGTGTGATACACCAGCTGATTACGAGTTCTATAACTTGGTTTGCCATACTAAAGGATACGGTGGCTTTCTCCGGGAGGTCAAAGTTAGCCCGAGTGACTTGCCGGTTCTGAAAGGATACTTCTCGTGCGCGAAAGACTACACCCACTTACGATCTTGTACATTTAAAGAATCTGGGGGATGTGGTAACTCTGAGGAGGTCGCTATCTTGTGTTCAGGATCAGGTATCGGCATTTGAATTGATTTACACCTTTCGACCTTTATAACTGGGTACTTTACATTTATGTCTTATAGATGGATGGATATCAACCAAGGCTGAACTAAAATCTTAAATTTGATTTGATATTATTTGATTTATTCACAAAATGCATTGCACATGGATACGCATAGTCACATAGTTTGTATATGGAATGCGTCATATGCATTTTGTGTAGATTGTGATAGGCTGTAAAAAGGGTTACAGCTCGTTATTCCGAAGGCTCTTTATTCCTAAGATTCGTTATTCCGAAGGTTCATTGTTTCGAATTTCATTTTCGGATTAACCAATCTTCGGGGTAACGAACCTTCGGAATAACGCCAGAAATTTTCGGATTAACGAACCCTTTTTCATTTTCGGATTAACGAACCTCTAGGTATAGGGAATTTGCGTGTTTCGGATTAACGACCCTTCGGAATAACAAACCTTCGGAATAGCGAACCTTCGGAATAACGAACAGCACCCGTAAAAAGTTTGACTGGGAAGTCCAGTAGATATAACTTACACATCATAATGTATACAGAAACTTTATACAAAAATTATGTAAAAATGCACGTTCAACATTCATAGTAGGGATATGAGAGGAGAGAGCAAGAAGAAAGATCGAGAGGAAAATAAGAAGAGATAAAATGGGTACTCTACATCATGGTGGTTAAAGGAAACTAAAACCCAAAGAGAAATGTGGATTGAATGAAAGCAGCAACATTTATAGTAGGCCTGGAACATATGAGAGAAAGTTTGAGAAAAAAAACACGATCAATTTAATGTTGGTGTTGAAACCAGTGGATGAGGGGACTACTAGAGGTTATGATGTCGTGTGTGGACAACAATATTGAAAGAATATAAAGGGAATCCCATAAAAAATCCCTTATTCATGAAAATTACACATTCCATCATCGTTAAGGGTAGCAATTATTCCCCCTGCTTTCTGAAAGCGGTTAGTCAAGTGCTCTTTCATTAGAAAAGTGAATTTTAGCCAAATAATCTGTAAGAAATATGAACTTGAAAAAGTGTTCACTTGCTTTACGTTGTTGTTGCTGAGTACATTATACGTCATTAACATCAAGGAAAATGTCCTTTAACTCAATATTTCACGCTCTGTAACCATGATTGAAACTGGAATATGGCTTCCAGACTCAACTACTCAAGACCGAAAAGTATTTGAATTTGTTTGCCGGGAGTAAGATGGATCTCTTTAACCTGCGGACTCTCCCTTCCAACAGACCTACGATGCGGACCCATACCTCTGAGTAACTCTCGTGAGGTTGATGAAGGCAGCACTAGATTTGATGTAAGCTACCCTGAAGACACTCGAGTAAAAATCGTGTGCAAGGCCGATCGGAGCATGAGCGGAATAGTGCGCTGTGCAAACAGGGTCTGGCGATGGGAAGACACACAGGAGCCACTTGATTGCCCCGAATACACAGACGGTAAGTTTTAACTAAAACAGACCCTACATGAAGCTCTGTAATTCTTACATTATCGTAACAGTTTGGTTCTTTGTCAGACGGAGCTTTATAGATAATATTATAAAAAATCTCTCTCGGATTTTTTTTCCCAACCCGCCACGGAAATTTCTATCTCGATACTACTGACAACTGACCTGTCGCATAAAATCATAGGGCTATATGGTAGCTCCATAATATAACCTTTAATTTCTAAACCATAACTCGGATTAATGACTTCCGGTTTGATGTTGCTATTAGACACTTTTTAGTGGGATACTCCGCAACCTTTTTATTTTATAGCACAAGCTGACCTCGTTAGTGGGTTTTCACCTACGTTTTTAGTCAGTGCCTTCATAGCAGTGCTCCTACTGTTCTCTCAGGGGACCTGCCATTAATTATCATAACTGTAAGATGGAGAAATAGGGAGTTTATACCTTAAAACAGAACAAACCTCATGTAATTTATAAGTGTCTCTTGATTGACCAAGTTAAGAATTTATCCCCATTTCCTGCCCCAATTATACTGTCTAAATATACGACCAGTCCAATCCAAAACCCTATGGACACTTCCCAGCTTTATAGTCTCATATCCTTTTATTAACAAGACCATCAAACCTCCAATGAAACTTCCATTCAGAATCCAACCATCTTTGTTATTACTTTGGGTAATCTGTACTCAATAGTTAATCCTTCCCTTTGTCCTCAATCAAGTTTAAGTAAATTCAGACTAACTGTGTTTACAATTCCCACCACCAGTCCCTTACACAGTACTGTTCAATGAACCTATAATCCCCACATTATAGACCCTCTCCTACTAATCTCTTAACTTCTATCCATGTCCCTATATATCTTATGCTTCTGGAGTTGAGGAATCAATCTTACTCCGGCCCCGACTCTGTTCGGTCATGTGCCAAGAAGGAGTGGAACAGTATTCTTTATATATACTACCGACAATATTCCCTCGTCAATATTATGCACCATTCTGGAATTCCTGATTATCATATCTAATAAACTAAATTGTATATCTTGGAACCATCACCTTGTCTCCTGCATGGACTAATGTTCGATTGTGGCTTGACATCATATCCTATAGTTAAGAGTGCACACCACGCTACAATAACTACCAGTGGCGGATCCAGAGGGGGCGCAAGAGGCGCACGCACCCCTTTATTTATCGTTAAAAACAAAAGAAATGAAAAGAAAAAAAAATAAATGAAACCCGGAAGTGGCACCAGAAATATTAGTTGCTCGTTAAACCATAAATAAGATAAGGTTCCTTAATCCGGAAATGGAAATAAGGATCGTACACTAGCTAAAGAATCTTGTTTTTTTTTTCTCCATTTTCGGATTAAGTGAAACTTATGTAATTTTCGGACTAACGAACCTTCGGAATAGCAAACCTTATTTTATTTTCGGAATAACGAACCTTCGGAATAACGAACCTTCGGAATAACGACCTGTAACCGATATTCCGTGTGATGGCGTTATCACTGAGAGCTACAATAGCTCCTTAAAGGGATTCAATTGGTTCAGGCCTAACTTCAGGTTTTTAACATTTTTTTTTTTGTGAGATAATAAGAAACCTCTTATGAAATGTGAAAGAGTATGTAATTCCAAGAGGAATTCACAACGTTCTATTTTAGGAAAATGCCTTGAAATGGCTGAGATATCCAAGTCCTGATAAAAGGTGGGTCTACGATCACTTTGTTTTTGGATGTCTCAGCCATTCTAAAACCGATTTTCATCAAATAAACTTTGAATTCCTCTTAGAATGGTATGCTCTGTACTATTTTATAAGTGGTTTCTTGATATCTCGCAAAAAGTTAAAAGTCCAACTCATCTCCACCAATACTATACTATCCCTTTAAGCTACTAACGAAAGTTAGTCAAACAACTCAAATCCTCGTTCTGTCTGTTCTACATCATGCATCTATTTTTCTTCCGCTTTTAACACCAGAAACGGCTGTGTGCAGTGCACCTACGATCAACACACAAACTTTCTTCATGCACCCGTCAAAACTGTTTTATAAATACGGAGAAACCATTCAGCTAGTGTGTCGAGACAGATCTCGGTATACTGTGTTGCGCTGTGGCAGCAATGGGAAGCTGGAATGCGCAGAAGATACTGATGGTTGCATTGGTAATGCACCTGTTGCTCCAACCTGTCTTAGTAGCCCCGTGCCAGACCCAACTGGTAAGTCAGTTCAAAATGATGCTAAAATAGGAAATCGACGGGGAGGGGAGGCGATGATTGCGAGAATGTTGTTCAAGTTAAACACGTGTCTTCGTTTGCGCATTGCATTATTTTGCCTGACGCACCCGCTGTATACTGCGGATGTCTATAGCCGGGTTCACACGTACATCAATTAGCGGGATACAAATCTCGAGATTTGCATCGCGATCGTCATCCCGAGTTTTTTGCACGTGTGGACAGAAAAAACCCGAAAATTAGCGGGATAAGCATCGCGATGCTAATCCCAAGAAATCTTGCGCTGGTTCGCCAATTAGCGGGATAATTGGCCGCGCGCTGGTACGTGTGAACGGTCGGGATTAGAATCTCGAGTTTTTATATCCCATCATGCTATGCGCACATCACAACCAGTGCCGTATATTAAGAGAGTCTGGCCAACTCATGAATTGGACGCCATGTCGTTACCCAGCGGACAGTGCGCTTGGGGAACTAGCGTGTACGCGCAGGCGTCCCAAAGGCGCAAGGGACATACTGTCTGCAATGCTTAACTTTTTTTTTCTTAGAGAGGGAGAGAGAGAAAGGGGGGGGGGGTAGGTTGGGGGAGGGACATTCTTTCATTCCAACCATGTTGAACAAAGCCAACTGTCATGGCAATCATTCTTACACATTCATATAGACACAAACACAAAGGTACATAAACTTGATGAATAATAGGCATAATTCCTTTATAGGAATATCATGATAAATTGCTGTAAAAAAAAGGAAGTTACAATGGCGGGGTCATTATCTGTCACCAGACTGTATGCTATAAATATATTGTATTTAGCAAGTTGTCCAGGTAACAAGATTGTTGTATAACAAAATGATATATAAATTTACAATTCTAGCTGTGCACAGACGATAGACGAATTCCACAATTGTTAATGATTCGCACGTACATAACCGTCAATTACCATCCTATTTACTCCCATATGTATGAAACTGGCATGAAGGCCTACTAGTACACATTAGTATGTAATTCAAAAGGAATACACTTATGTACAATGTACAACATGGCAACGTCATCGATAAGTGCGTATTAAGGTATGTAAAATGATCTCAAATTGTTTAAAAATAATTTAAAGAGAAAGATCTGAAATTGAACTAAGCACAAGACAGTACCTGGATTACGTTATGAGGGATATCCTCGGTGGCATCCGCACCAAATTAGAACTACACTGCCATGATCATTGAATAGATATGTAGTAAGTAAAAAAACAAATGAAAATGTCCTATACAAGATAACGGCGACTGGTAGACCTCCGCCATATTGTTCTCTTAACAGGTCTGGAGTACGTCTTTCCAATGTTACACGAAAGTTTCACATACCTGGTAGAAAAAAAAATGGCGTGTTTGTCACAAAATTTAATGCGTCGAGTGTTTACTTTCCTTAAACTAGGTGTGAATGGATGGAATTTTATTATTAAAGACTCGCAGACTGAGCAAGTATTAAGGAATTTGAGCATTTTTACTTTGACTAATCTATCTTTATGACAATTCAAATACTTTGAGCGGTCATTTTAAAAATATAGGGAAAATCCTGTCATGTTAGTATTTCACTTGACCTTTGACCATCATAGCCAAAACCTTTCCGTACGTGTCAATTTGGAGTGATGGTGGCATGCCAATACTGTTTTTTTTTTTATATACATTGGGTAATCCCCAAGGTATGGAGGAACTATGTAATAATATTTCAACAATAGATCACACCTGTAGATAGTAGAATTTCAACATTTTCCTAACTTTGATCCTTTGACCTGTAAAATGAATCTCACCTGGAACAGAAACGAGTTGCTACTCGATGACCAGATTTCTGGTCGCACTCTCATTTCCCACTTTTTCCTTCCTTTTGTGTTTGGATCTGCTTTCTCGTCGCACTCCGATTTCCCACTTTTTCCTTCCTTTTAGATCTGTCGGAAAGCGGTGTGCAATTACACTTGTGCCAGGTTCTTTCATGCAACGCCATGCTGCGCAGGAAGGCATGACGAATCTTCAGTTTATCCAGGGAGTCACCTCCCTAGTTTATCGCGGTAAGATAATAATATCAAAATATCTTTCGTGTATACCTTCTACTTCGATAAAGTAGACAACGGCAATAACAATTATTATACCCACTGCACCGTGACCAATATTGGGGACGTCCTAAAGGCAAGCAACATTAGCGCGTAGCTGCGCGAAATGAACAATGGGCACTGCGTGTGAGCTATGCTCGCGCCCGCGTAATTGACTTTGGTAACGACATGGCGCCTGTAGATCATGGGACCAGCTTTTGACCAATCACAGGCTTCAAATCTCATATGCCGAAAACCGAGTTGGCCAGACTCTCTTTATATACGGCACTGATCACAACAGCGAGGCCTCTGCGAAGAGGTCGATCCTTCACCTCTTTGGAGCACAACAACAACAGCGCGCGAACCACACCACTGACGCGTAAAAGACAATGGATAAAGGTAAGTGCGCGCAGGCAGTGATAGAGAAGGGCGCTGTGTGACCCAGTTTGCAGGCTTTGCTGTTATCTCTATCGGCAATTAGCGGGATAATTCGGTACGTGTGGACGCTCTCCAAATTAGCGGGATACCGATCGCGATCGCTATCCCGCTAATTTGGTACGTGTGGACGCTCGCAAAAAAACTCGGGATGAGCATCGCGATCGTCATCCCGCTAATTTGTACGTGTGAACCCGGCTAATGTTCCTCAACTTCGCTCAATGCTTATTGCTGTGTTGGATATACCATAATTCGTCGGTGTTACCACGAACCGACGCTATTTCGTTTTTGAGCGAAAATGCAGTTCTGAGAAAATCGCGTTTAAAGATCTCACAAGTTTTAGACAACGTTTTCAATGACTTTTCCTGTCTTGTGTGTGAAAATTTTGACAGGGTGATGAGAGTGGAAGTTATTCTTCCTATCCATAGTGTAATTTTAGTGTGAATTCAAAAAATTTACGATATTTCTGTCTTCAAACTCACTGCGTCGGTTCGTAAATCCATCGTTTCTTGCGCGCACCATAGGTTATGTACTTAAGCGCGGGTCCCACGAACCGACGTAAGTTGTATTACGCCGGTTCGTGGGACCCGCGCTGTAGGGCCTGTACAATAGGTAACGTGCAATACGCGTGTATTTACGAACCGTCGCTATTTCATTTTCGTATGTGTTTACATACAAATACTATTAGGGCTATACCTGCTTATCAACAATAACCTTATTAATTGAAATTAATTGTCATGTAATGATTGTTGTGATGATTACAATACATTTAGTGATAACTAAGATGATAATACAAGCCAGTTTCTCTTGATTGTTCTAAAAAGAGTGTTGTCATTGTTTTCATCTTCATTTAGTACACGCATGTATTGTTATTATAGCTGTGGTTGATCGTTCCAAAGATTTCTTTGCCCCCCCTTTTTTTGTGGATATATTATTATTTAACACTTCTGCGTTTGGACATCTATGGTAATACATGTATTCGGTATACTGTGTTTCATATTTTTTTACTGTTTTTTTTTTACTTAATTAACTTACTTTTTCATTTTTTCACATTATTTTTAATTCAAATTTAGTTCACTTCTTTCATAATAATTATGAATGTTTGTTCTAAGATGAAGGATACCGCTAAATCTTGGGAAAAAGATGTGCCAGTCAGTAATAATTACTTGTATTTACTCATCTTTCATACTCATGCATGCACTCTGTTATTTCTTTCTCTGAAATAATATATTAATTTCTTTATTTCTTATTATTCCACATATTTGTGACATTTACTTTGTCACAATTTTTATCAGTGTCATTGTCATTTGGCTCGCATGCGAATTCACTCATAATTCCTCATTTTCCATCTTTCTCTTTCCTGCTCAACAGATTCTATGATAGCTGCACCTGATCATATAAAGACATAAACTCATCCTGCATGCACTCTTCGAAACTGATAAACTCCTAAAAATACATGAATATCAACACTATCAGAATTTCAAGCTTCATTTTAAATATATAACAATGGTCATGTTTTATTATGCCTTTTGCAGCAATATATTGAAGAGGTGCATTATGTAATCGAAGAAACATAGGTCCTCAGTAGAATATCAAATTTGAATTATTCAGAGATGAGTAATGACAATGGGAAGGATAACAATTGTGGAAGAGCTCCATAAATCAATACATATCCAATGGCAAATGGAGATGGAATCAAGATTCAAGAATATGTGTAATTCAAGTTCATTATTATATCAGTTCTTGTGTGTTCACAAAAAGAGGAACACAGTTCGAACATGCACACCAAATCTTACATCGTACATTTACATCTATAGAGTGCGGACGGAACATATACAAGAGAAAGAATAACATTCTCAAATTAATATATCAAGCATAACTACATGTATGTATATGACCACACAAAGATGTTGCTGCATACAGGTTTTAAATATGCATGAAGCTTGAGAGTGCTGCAACACCCATATGCTCAGATAAAAACTTGATGTATATCATACAAAAGAGAAGAGGTACTGCATGTACATGTAGTTACACTATTCACAGGACAGTAGAGAAAAAGCACGAGAGAGAGAGGGAAATGGGTGTCTAAAATAGGTCGATGTAAGGAGTGCCAAGCCAATTAAGTCTCTAATAGAAGTCATACATATATAAGGAAACAAATTAATCACAACATAAATGATCATGCTCATGTTAACCAATAATTAGCATCTAAAAATGTGTGTAGAAAGCCCATAATATCAGCCTTTCGCCCCGAAGGCTTGTATTATGAGAAAAGAGAAATTTTGGCCGACCCCCCCCCCCCCCCTCCCTGTGAATCCTTAATCCACCAGTACTATAAACACATTCTGAGAATGTGTTTTAGTACATGTACTAGCAAATTCACAAGAGGGTTGGGGAAATTCAGCCAAAATTGTGTGTGGCTAAAATAATTAAAAAGAAAGGTCATCAGCAAAACTACGGGGTGGATGCAGACGAATTTTCATGTGATGACTAAAAAATATGCAGCTAAAGGAAAAAAAAAAGACGGCGGAGAGGGGCCAAGGCTAATTTGACTCCCCTCCCCCCCCCCCCCCACCAAAAAACAAACAAACAAACAAACACCACTGTTTTACAGCACCTTTAAAGGACTCTTAATTTTTTGTTTGTTCAAAAACAAACGTCTTTTCCATATTGTAGGCGAAATGTAGACCGATACAGTGTATAAAGTGTACATCCCAAGCTATTAAAGAAAAAAAAACAGATTATGAATATCATTTAAAGTAAGAATTTCAGTGTGTTTAATCATCTTTAGTTGAGTTGCAAATGACATGTACATATTTAATAAGAGCAGTAAACTTCGAAGCGCCCCCAAGCCCTTCTATACTTAATTATTCATGTGTAAAGGTAGCGCCAGGGCACTCTGGTGGTCTAGTGGTTATGACGCTGGTCTAGTAATCCAGAGGTCGTGGGTTCGAATCCTGCTTGGGCTGCCTGTGATTTTTTTTTTCACAGCAGCCTACAAACTGCACACTGCAGTTGCGTGCGTTACTACGGATGGAGACAAATGAATAATCTATTATTTTAATATACGATGTTTGACATCCTTATTGCAATCACTTTCTTTAATTGTAAATTTAGAGACATAATGAATTATTATTAAAAGAAATCAAATTTCTGTATTTTGTTGTGAGTTTGCATGGGAACATACACGTATCATAATTTACAATTTTAGTTATATAAAGAACATCTTATAACAGAACTGTCTAGTGATGGTTGAATAATTATGTCAAATTGTTATAAGTCCTATCATTTACATGGAGTGCATGTTCCCATGTTTATAAGAATCATACGTGACACATTCAAAGTGGGTTGAAGACAACAAAATAATAAATAAAAGAATAAAGGAGAATAGAACTTAATCTGATTACAGCATCATCTAAATATTGCCAATGTGCACTTAGAAATCTATCAAGATTTATCACAAGGTTATGATTACCACACAAAACCTTCAAGATTTATTATCATGAAATACATACCAATGAACACTTAAAAAAATCTAACGTTCCACATCCACATGAAGCTTTCCTTGATATAAATGTCTCTCTGTAGTGTTATTAAAGTGTAGCAAAATTGTAATTACGACATCACAGAATGGAATGCATCGTTTTCACCTTCAATCTTAGGATCTCCTTTCATGTTTCCACTTTACAATCACATTTCACTGTAGATATACCGTCCTTATGTTGTCGCCCTTCATCCCAATTTCTCCCTTCTATCCTATCTGTAGATTGTCTTCTTTCCTAAGCCATTGTATTCACATTCCTTGATGATCAGCACGATGCTGTACTTTTTTCTTCTTCTCTGAAACAGTCCAGCTCTTCGCTACTGCATGGCATCAGTCATCTGAAAGAAAAGACAGAAATTAAGAACTTTCGATTAAAATCAAACATCATGATACAAGATACAACTTTCATTTTGAGAAAAAGAAATCAGCCAACTAAACTGTAGTTGAAATTATTTTGCTCTATTTATATTAAACATAAAACAAAACGGTATACAGGATCAAAGAATGTCAAAAAAAATACTGCTGTTTTTGATGCATATTCAAATTGTCTCGCCTTTTACATACTTTAATGATGCAAGATCTTATGTCTAGCACTTAGTAAGTCTCATGTAGAATTTAAATTATTATTCACATGAATAAATCTGCATGTCCTTGTAAACAAGGCATTGCTTTGAAAAAGCTGAATATCACTAATTGCATTTGGGAAAGAGTCTACGACAATCAAACTTGTTTATTATCAGAGACTTTAACATCTTAATAAGACCTAGACTCTACATTACCATTGTATTCACATCCGTTGGTGATGTACACGACCCTGTACTTTTCCTTTTCTTTTCTGAGACAGTCCAGTTCTTCGCTACTACATGGCACCAGTCATCTGAAAGAAAAGAAAGAAATTAAGAACTTTTGATTAAAATCAAACATCATGGCACAAGATACAACTTTAATTTTGAGAAGAAAAAAAAAATCAGCCAACAAAACTGAAGTTGAAATTATTTTGCTCTATTTATATTAAACATAAAACAAAATGGTAGGCCTATGCAGGATCAAAGAATGTCAAAAAATGCTGCTGTTCGTACTGTATTTGATGCATATTCAAATTGCCTCTTCATTTACACATTTTACTGATGCAAGATATTATGTTTAGCACTTGGTATGTCTCATGTA
The DNA here is from genome assembly GCF_040938485.1 of Diadema antillarum. Taxonomy (NCBI): domain Eukaryota; kingdom Metazoa; phylum Echinodermata; class Echinoidea; order Diadematoida; family Diadematidae; genus Diadema; species Diadema antillarum. The sequence goes on along the minus strand of NW_027271292.1, from coordinate 113,183 downwards.
GAAATTGAATTATCATTCACATGAATATAAATCTACATGTATTTGTAAACAAGGCATTGCATTGAAATAGCTGAATATTACTACATGTACCTGCATTTGGGAAACAGTCTATGACAATCAAACCTGTTTCTTATCAGAGACTGTAACATCTTAATTAGACCTAGACTCTACATTATCATTCAGCTTTTAAAGGTATTAACCATTCACCTATAAAACACTGGCATTGTCATGTGCATCATATTTCTTTGATACTGCACATATTTTCATGAAGTCTGCACAAGAATGCAAATGAAACACGTCTGCTGTTTGGTATTTATGAAAAAAAAAATCACTAACCCGAAGTCCTTGGCCTTAGAAATAACATGTGGCGAGTTTAGTAGGAATTGACGTTAAATTCTTAAAATAGAATAAGAATAGATCTACTAAGTAGGCCTTTGCCTCATGAATGTCTGGTCTAATTATAGACTAAGTGAAGTCTAGACCTTTCACTTTTAAGTTACCAGTGGTTCACAAAATTTATATTATAGATCTAGACTACATCTAGATCTAGACATCTAATACTATTAGATCTTGGCAACTTTTGTCTTTGTGACACGAAATTAACACGTCACGGATGATATTGCGGCGATATCCAACAGGATGACAGTACCACTATTACTGACTCAGTAAGTTGACATAGATAACTAACATCAACTTGTTAACGTACGTTAGAGATGGCACCATATACAAAAGCCGGTGACACTGACACTGACAGATCTAACGACTACGTTAGACTAACGTTAAAGAGTTAGACTCGCCATCTCAGTAAGTCGGCCAAAGACAAAGTCAATACAGGGCTAAGTCAGTGTTACTGTTATGTTAGGCCTAACAAATGTTAACGGTTACTCGGTTAGGTTAGGTTTACCAGGACTCAAGAGTCCTGGTTAAATCAGTCGAGGGACATTTCTTAGAAGTCCTTCGATTCCAAGAATAAAAAGGGTGAAAGAACAAAGGGAAAAAAGGAAAGAAGAAAGGACAAAAGATTATGTATGGATGCTGTGGAAATCGACAGCGCTACTGTATCACTATCAATCACGCATGAATATGTAAACGCCATTTGGTTGGGCCGCATTCACAAGTTTTAGGGAAAAAAAGTCCCACCGCTGTGCTTCAAAGGTACTCCACTCGAACTAACATTAGACATAATGTCACGTATCTACACACAGTACGGTACTAGGGCTGAATTCACAAGTATACTATAACACTGCACTGTACAGGAAAGCCACCTAACCTGTAGAGTACTACTCGTAGTGTTTAGCGTTAGGTAGTATCACTAGACCACATACTGTCATAGATGACATCTACACCAACGCTGCACACTGGCACTGGTCCGACGGTCCCTGACCAGGAAAAATCACTGTTGGACACTGACCAGTAACTTTTTCAGGAATGGACCAGTAAAGATTGGGGGAAAAAATGGGTGGACTCTACCTACTATTACCACTAGTCTAGATGTAGATCTAGAGCTAGACTACCGTGTACCGGTATGGCTCTGAACTGTGTTAATTTGACTTGGTCTTAGACTTCAGCTGATCTTAGTTTTAGTAACTGGTACCGGTATTACAAGTAAAGTCTTAACTTAGACTTAATAGTTAGACTTGAAAGTAAAAGTCTAACATGTCTAACTTTATTCTTTACTCTTCCTTTGAGTTTTACTGTTAGACTTTTTATTATTTTTTTTGTTTAGTACGCCTACTTTGTCAATCTCATGATTTCATTTTCAACTCAAAAGTCAAGGCTTTTAGTGTCTTCGAGACTTTGAAATCTTGCAATCTGCATGTCTTGCACACAGACGTTACGACTACAGTACTCAGTAGTCTCAGAAGTAACGACATAAGTTGAAAAGAAACAATAAATAATATGATTTGGGATCTAATTTGAAATTGGATGGCGTTTACAGACTAGGCTTCATAAGCATCACGCGATTGAATACATGGGACTACACACTACCGCAATTAATGGTTATGGTAGTCCAACTGAAACTGTTATTTTGAGCATGATTTTAATAGGATTATAGCTTACCATTCACTTCACTCGTGGACAGTGGGCTGGCTTAGGCCGTCATTCATCTTTCAGAAGGTTTGGTTCTCACTCTGAGATCTGGATTAGGGCCAAAACCTAATTCTAGGCCAGTAAGTTGAACAAAGCTCAAAATAATGCAACTGCGACGGTTCGTGAAACCCGCATTGCTCTTCACCGTAGCAATTCGGGTTTCACGAACCGGCGTATCTTTCCTGCGTCGGTTCGTGAAACCCCTTTTTCTCAATTTCTCGATATTTCGAGTACCGTCGTTTTTTTCTTTCTTTGATAAAATTAAGAATAATTAATTTTGTGATCTAAAATTTTGGGATTTGGTAGAGTTTTGAAAGCACTTTCATTTGGTACCAATATCTCGATTTTGAAAATTTTGACCAAAATCGAAATAGCGTCAGTTCGTGAAAACACCGACGAATTGAACTAGCACACCAGTTCGACTTTCTTTCCCTTGCCTCCTTTATTCTCGTTTCTCATGGCACAGTCAGTTCCACCATTGCAACCCTGTGCACAGATGTCACCATGCCCAACACCATCTCCGGCCGTATATAAATAGGACAGTCACTACCACCTCCTGGCATTACTGTATTCCCCTCGTCTACCCGTCCCTCACAATCATCCCCCGCTGCATAGCATCCCTTCAACATCATCACCTTGGCCCTTAATTCTTTCTCGCACAACATCTCTCACTCTCCTTTTATACAAAACGGATTTCCCTCACCCTATGGGGTTCATTCGCCACTGCCACCATTCTCACTCCAACCATCTCCTTCAACACATGGTTAGGCCTCTATGTATGGGCCTGCAATAACCCTCCATGCGCTGACAGAATGTGCTCCAGCGATCGCCCTGCCTTCTTGCAAACCTACCCTACACCCATAGTCCTCCAAAACGCCCACTTCTTCAGACTCACTGGTGAAGGCAAAACATCAAAGTTGGAACTAATCGCACAGCTCCAGCGGACACTAAGTTGACCTGAGGTCGTTCCATGACACCTTCCTCTGCTCCATACCCCCTTCCCATCGAGTCCACACCCTTCTCCTTGACCGCTTCCAACGCCAAATGGGCCTATACCCTTGCCTTGCTTGCTGTACCATCTAACACCCTGGTGAAACCCGACCCCATTTCGTCCCACCTGAACAGCACCTTGCATCTCCTTCCATTTTACCATTGCTATACTGCCTCACCCACAGCCTCCTCCGCCCTCCACTTCCTCCCCAATATAAACGCATACAGCTAGCCAGAGTTAGTTTTGTGGGTTTATTGCCACTTGGTGTATTGCCACTACTTAGTCTAATCACAAGTTGGGCTAACACCTTTCGGGCTAAACCCATTTGGTCCACTTCTCACCTGGTCTGTTTGCCACGTGGTCTGATAACCAGTTGGTCTAATGACCACTAGGGCTAATTGCCACTTTGTCTAGTTCCCATTTCGTCTAATTGCCAGTTTGTCTAATGTATTTTTTTTTGCCACTAGGTCTAACTGCACTTGGTCTAATATCAGTTCATCTAATTTTCAGTTGGTCTAACACCAGTTGGTCTATTGCCAGTTGGTCTTTCCCCACTTGGTCCAATAACCAGTTGGTCAAATAACCACTTGGACTAATTCTAACTTGGTCTAATTTACACTTAGTCTATTTTCATTTAGTCTAATAACCACTTGGTCTAATTGCCAGTTCGTCTAATCATCATTTCATCTAATTCCCCCTTTGGTTAATCACCAGTTGGTCTAATGACCAGTTGGGCTACCACAGACTCTAAGCTACTGAGTCTAGGTGTCGATTGATATGGTAATTAAGTTGGCTCAAAAACAGATTTAAATTTTAAGTTCAATATTGCGTAAATAGGTGGAATGGTTATAGTTATCTTTTTTCTTAAAAGCGTCCGGGTGAAAGCCCACAATTCAAATGCGTGTATTAATTGGGCTTGAATTATTTACTTTTATTCATTCTTTCATTTTTTTTTTTGGAATATTTAGTAGTAGGCCCTACAGCAACGGCGTAAATCTGTACTGAGGAGTGGAGGGGGGGGGGGGGATGATCGGCGATAGTCACCATCACCACAATTACAAGCCCATAACCGCACCGGCGCAGCCTTTGGGGGGGGGGGGGGGAAAGCTTGGTGCCCCTCCCCCCCCCCCCCCCACACACACACACTTTACAGGGATCGAATATGTCCCACTCTTTTGCATGAAATGTAAAGTTGGAGGAAAGTGGCAGCAAAAATATGAAATATTAAATATGTTGCTTTTTTTTTTTTGCTTGTCAGATGACTTTCGGTGGAAATCAGACCTTAAAAGTAAGAAGACCTTTTTGGTTTTTGAAATATCTGTGCGAGGGAGCGGAGCGACCAAGCGGGGGGATATTGTGGGAGGGGAGTATCCCCCCTCTCACATGAGGAAGATTTTGCATTTCCAGACCTGAAATTCAGCGATCTGCGTGGCGCACACTTTGGTTGAAATTTTGGAATTTTTTCCTGAAAAAAATGAAGAAAGAAAATGAAATATTAATATAATATTGAATGACTAAATCGTGGTATTTCAGCTCTTGCTCCGCCTGTGCGACACTAATGTGAAGGCCTACTAATCAGTGGGGCCTATCACCGGCGTAGCAGGGATTTGATATTAGGGGGAGATTTTTGAAAAAGTCCTTGGTGTGGGAGGGGGATACCCCCCTCCCGCACCCTCCCCCACTCAACTCAGCAATGATCAGTTGTGTATTAGGTTGCTGTAAGATGGCTGTAAGATAAAAACACACGCATGTGTGTGTATCATAGAGTTGCATAATATATAACGGTTGTTAACACCTCCTTTAAAAAAAAAATCCATGGTTATGTTTTTTATTTAGACCAAGTGGCATTAGACTAAATCAGAGCTACCAAGTCTCACGCATTCTGAGTGAGACTCAAGCATTTAGGGGCCGTCTCACGATCTCACGCATGGCACCCATTTTTCTCACGCATCGGGCGAAGCCTGCAATTTGGGCCCATAATAAGGAGCATAGCTCAAAGGATTAAAGTGATAGTTACAATTGAAAGTATATTTTCCTTTTGTCTTTAAAAATAAGTAAAAAATAGTCATCACTTAAGTAGGTCCTATGCACCTGATTGAAAAAGCTCCGTACCGTGGGAGGCCACAGGGGAAAAAAAACCCTCCCACACCCTCGCTCGCGCGCACATTCACTCGCCGAGATGCCGAGTCGTGAAAATCTCACTCAAATTTTTTATTGAACTTGGCATCCCTGCTAAGTGAGAATTAGACGAAATGGAAATTAGACCAAGTGACGTAAAGCACATACCTTACCCCCAAAATAGGTATGCTATAGCATTCATTCTCTCTTGCACTGTCACATGCACACACAACGCACCGTCACTCACACACACCTACACTCCTATTGTCTACTATACCATGCAGTAGTCAATGGTGCTGCGTACTGTTTTTTTTTTCTTCTTTAAAGCGCCAAGTCACTGTTTTTCTTTTCCGTTGTTTTTTCTTCTTTCGTTCTTTGTTCTTTTCTTGTTTCGTGTATCAAGATTAAGAGTTTTATGAGTACATATATAATTGGTGTTGTATTATATTTGTATTACATATATAGATAGGGCCTCATCCACGTCAAGCTCTGCTTATGATGACGGTCCCCTGTATTGATTTCTCCTTTGTTCATAGACACAGTATGCCTTAATATGTTATTTTGATTCATATGTCACTACAGACTGATGTTGTTACGCAAATGATATATTTTTTTTTGCATTGATTTGTATGTTAACTCTCTTTTTTTTTTGCATACTCTGTATCACTCTGTTTTCATTTACAATTGTATATGGAGAAAGAAAATGCAGAAATAAACCAAACAAACAAACGATTAGCCCAAGTGGTAATTAGACTATAAGTGATAATTAGACCATATGACAATTAGACGAAATGGAAATTGGACTAAGTGATATGTAGACCAAGTAATAATAGCCGAAATGGGTGTAGCCCAAATGAATATTAGACCAAGTGGCATGTAGACAAAGTGAATATTAGACCATGTGGAAATTTGACGAAGTGGAAGTTAGACGTAGTGGCAATTAGCCGAAGTGGAAATTAGACCAAGTGGTGTTAGACTAACTGAGAATTAGACTACGTGGTATTAGCCGAACTGGTGATTAGACGAACTGGATATTAGACCAAGTGGAAATTAGGCGAAACGGTATATAGACGAAGTGGTTGTAGCCCAATTGGGTTTAGCCCGAATGGTGTTAGCCCACCTGGTGATTAGATCAAGTGGTAAAAGCCAAGTGATAATTTACCAGTCTTTTGCACACCAAATATGAGTGGTGGTGGCACATTGTTCTTTGAACAGTTCACAGTGAAAAAGCGTTGACTTGATTTGGCTTGATTCTCAATATTCTAACGAAAGTCGGACACATAGGCTTAGTTTCTGCTTTCAGGTGTTAAAATATCCAGAATATTCATTCGATTTCAAATATGTCATGCGTGTTTATAGTAGCTTGGCTATCTGTTGAAACTAAAAGTCGCAACGGATTTGCATAAGAACAGCTTTGCTCAAGCAAATTACCGTAATTAACTAATTTTGTTCTCGTATTTGTCATTGTCAAAGAACAAACGTTAGTTCTGGTAGGAGGGAAGCATGATGCCGAAGGGCGTGTTCTTGTGAAGAAGGGAGAAGAATGGGGCTCGATCTGCGCAGACGGCTGGGATACCGTCGATGCAGACGTCGTTTGCCACCAGCTCGGATTTGGTCCCGCACGACTACCTGCTCATTCTCCAGTATTCCCAGCTGGGGAGAAGAAGTATTTCTATACTCGCGTGTCATGCAGCTCTTCTGACAAGGATATCCACCTTTGTCAAATGACGCAAGTAGCAGTGGAGTGCGCTTCAAAATATGAAGCAGAGGTGATCTGTGCTCGGGAAGGTAGGATCACATCCTCGAGGCATTACTATTTGCAGAGTTTGTTGTAAAGCGATGAAGACATTGCCCACAGAGTTTAGTTCACACAGGGCTTAATTATTACTAGTGATATTTCTTATTTCACACTCTTCTTCAAATAACCGGGGGGCCAAAAGCTAAAAACAGAGGTCGAGTTGCACTCTCTCTACAAACTAAGTAGACCATGCTTATTTTCAAGTTTTTATTGTAACAAACAACATTCCACTGGTCTACCTCAAAAAATTTGTTGCGAAAGCCTCCAAATCCAAGATGGCGTCCCAGACGGCCGCCACATTTACTGAATTTGTTATTTAAATGATAGAATTCGATAGAAACATCATATCTTAACAAATGTGATGGCATATGAAAGAGAATATAATTTTCTACAAGTTGATACCATTTTTGTGGGTTATTGTGATAATTGGATTGAGATTTTAAGGAAAAAACACTCATTTTTTGATATTTTTTTGAAAAAAGGAAAATCATGAAAATGCTTGATTCAGCATAAATCACTGAAAGACTGAAGGATTATCTTGAAACGTTTTAAGAATTTTTTTTTTGACATATAATTAATATTTGGAGAAAATTAGGGGTCAGTACCATTTTCGGTTCAGGAGTTATAATGTCTCAAACTTGAAAACTCACTACGTAAAAATGGCCACTTTAGTTGTGACCAAGACCTTGTTGGTCGTAAAAAAGTCTGCGCGCGCCAAGACTACTACACGCACCACTGACACTGGCGGTTGTAGCAGTGCCAGTGGTGCATATAGTAGTCTTGACAAATGCAGACTTTTTCTTTGACAAACAAGGGTTTGTGCCTGCAAACTAACTTTTCATACCAAGTGGTAGCTCAGGTGATACTGATCGCTAATATTTCAAAGTAGATTGTTCTGAAGCAGATGAGAGGAAGCAAAAAAAAAAAATCAAATAGAGGTAGTAGCTTGAAACTTGGCACCAATCTTGTTATAGATAGTTTAAGACAGAAATTAGATCAACCGCTCAAAAAAAAAAAAATCAAGATGACAGCCATCAAAGTTGACATAGTGTATTGCGCCAAATTAAATGTATTATTTCGTTTTTGATACAAATTTGTCTGTTGAGCTATCTTAAACCGTCTTCAGTTTTTATGGACACATTTTTTAAACCAGTGATATTCTACTCTCCGAAAAAGAAAAAAAAAACAAATTGAGTGGAAGTTTTTACTTTTGATGTGAGTGAATAACAGAAAACGGTGAATTTAGAGTGAAATTGGAGTGACTTTTGAGTGAAAATGTTCTTTTTCACTCATTTTAGAGTGACCTTACACAGAGCTCCACAATAACTTTTATTTTTGGTGGCCCAAAGGCAAATATCCGACCTTTTTTGGTGGCCCGATTAGGCCACCAAATTCTTCATTTCTGACATTTTGGTGGCCCGACGTGCGTTTTTTGTGGCCCCGGGCCACCGGACCACCGTTAGTGTCGAGCCCTGCCTTAGGGATCACTCGTCACTCTTCGAGTGATCCCCGAGGTCACTCTAAAATGAATGAAAATGAACATTTTCACTCTCGAGTGATCCTGATATCTAATATAGGAAAGCATCTACCAATGGCATAAGTTCAGATCAATTGTGACACTATAACCCACATGAAATCAGCCTAAAAACAATGTAAGAAAAATCTGATAACGGAAAATACAGTTTCAGCATGATTATTTGTAAATGTCAATATACAGCACGAATAATCAATTTGGACAATTTTATTCGAACAATATACTGAAAAGTAATTTCGCACAACAGTTGAACACATTTAAGAGCAAAGTTGAGAAATTGCCGCCATATGTTGGATTTTTTTTTTTTTGGGGGGGGGGGGGGGGGGGGGACCGGATCAGAAGGGCTTTCAAGGACATCTACGGATCAGACATTATTACACATATACCATCATCATTCACGTTTCTACAACAGCAGAGTAACATACAAGTAAAAAAGAATATCTTTGATACAGAAGCATTTCTTTTTTATCAAAGATTGGGCCTTACCCAAACACTGGAATGAGCTCCACCCCACCCCCCCCCCCAAAAAAAACCCTCAATATGGTTTACACTAGTACAATATCGTTCGGATGTATACAAACATGTAATAGACAGCAATATAAGAAGATTAAAAAAAATATCAAATTATAAGTTATAAGTTGAGATAACTTTGACGCAACACACTAAAGGTATTGTTTACCATTGGGAGAGATATCACATTCGATTTATATGTGCAGGTTAGTTGTATTACAAAACATTCTACCATGTAAAAAAATTATAATACAGCCTAAAACATACGGAGATATCACCATTTCTTTTCAAGAAACTATAACCATGATAACTGTTGACATAAAAAAACATTCTTATCAGATCTATTTAATATATCTAACAATATTTAGCATTAATTATACTGATTTAAGTTTGTACATTAATCCCTAACTCACAGTTTAGAACTAGTTTGAGGAATTAAGTAAAGCTGGGTTTTTGTTTTACGTGCACTAATGATAAATAATGCCTTGAACGACTACCTCGATTAATTACCGCCATCTTGAATTTTGTGTGGATACTATTTTTATCGCTAAATATTACACATTGGCAAAATTTGTGCAAAATTTTAAGCTCCTATCTCTTTTTGGAAAATACTTTCTGTTCAATCTTATCTGCCTCAGAACAATCTACTATGATGAAATGCTACAGTAATAGCGACCAACGTCACCTACCACTTGGCATGAAAAGTTAGTTTGCAGGTACTTGCAAGTCACTAGACCATTACAGTATTACATGTGACCATGTAAACACATTGTAAGCAAAATTCATAATGCATAAATATAATTTTGTCAAGTTTTAGATGTTAACTTGTCAACAGTGTATGATATTGTCTGTAATTCCAGAAATATGAATTATGTCTCAATCTCAGTAAATCTCAATCTCAATCGCAGGTTTCAAAATAATTCGTCAGTTCTTCTTTGATAAATACTAAATCATGCATTTTTATATTTCTTCCTTTTTTCAAAACAATATACAAATATGGATCCCCCCCCAAAAAAAGAGAAGCAAACAACCCCCCCCCCCCCATATGACATCAAATTTGTTGCAATCCAATGTCTCTATCAAATTTTATGTTTGAAATGTTAATTTCAATAAAATGGCGGCCCTGTTGGACCGCATCTGTACTTTGCAACAAATCTACTGAGGTGTACTTACGGAATATTGCTTAGTATGCTTAATATTATGTATGGTCTTGTTTATAGAGAGAGTGGAACTCGAAAAGTAAGCACGAACTTGGATTTGACCCTCTCTGACGTCTTTGGGAACAGATGCGTGTAAATAACATATTATGTAAAATGGGATTTCAAGTTTGAGACATTATAACTCCTGAACCAAATACAATACTGACCTTTAATTTTCTCCAAATATTGATTATATGGGAAAAATGTTAATTTCTGCATGGTTTTCATAAACATTTTTAATTTTATTTTTTAAAACTTTTTAGAGAAATATTCATGGTGCATTCTGAAAAATGTCTCCATAAAAACCTAAGATGGTTTGAAATGGCATTAAAATGTTCAGAATATATAAAAACCAAATGAATAGACAGCAAAACAGACAAAATTGTATCAAAATCGAAATGATACATTTACTTTGGCACAATACACTATGTCAGCTTTGATGGCCTGCAATCTTGAATTTTTTGAGTGATTGATCCAAATTTTGTTTTAAACTTTCTATAGCAAAGTTGTTTCAAGCTTCTACCTCTATTTGAAAGATATGTTTTGCTTCATCTCATCTGCTTCAGAACAATCTACTTTGAAATAATAGCAATCAGCGTCATCTGAGCTACCACTTGGTATGAAAAGTTAGTTTGCAGGCACAAACCCTTGTTTGTCAAAGAAAAAGTCTGTATTTGCCAAGACTACTACATGCACCACTGGCACTGCTACAAGCGCCAGTGGCAGTGGTGCGTGTAGTAGTCTTGGCGCGCGCAGGCTTTTTTTTACGACCAACAAGGTCTTGTCACAACTAAAGTGGCCATTTTTACATAGTGAGTTTTCAAGTTTGAGATATTATAACTCCTGAACCGAAAACGGCACTGACCCCTAATTTTCTTCAAATATTAATTATATGTCAAACAAAATTCTTAAAACGTTTCAAGATAATCCTTCAGTCTTTCAGTGATTTATGCTGAATCAAGCATTTTCATGATTTTCCTTTTTTCAAAAAAATATCAAAAAATGAGTGTTTTTCCTTAAAATCTCAATCCAATTATCACAATAACCCACAAAAATGGTATCAACTTGTAGAAAATTTTATTCTCTATCACATGACATCACATTTGTTGAAATCTGATTCTTCAATCAAATTCTATCTTTCAAATAACAAATTCAGTAAATATGGCGGCCATCTTGGACGCCATCTTGGATTTGGAGGCTTTCGCAACAAATTTTTTGAGGTAGACCAGTGGAATGTTGCTTGTTACAATAAAAACTTGAAAATAAGCATGGTTTACTTAGTTTGTAGAGAGAGTGCAACTCACTCGTTAAGTAAGCGACTTTTTGGGGTTTGGCCCTCCGGTTAAAATCTTTCATGGCCGGCAATGGAGGAGGGCTTTGTAGTAAAATGGGATTCTTAAAGTATTCACACCACAGAAATTCAATTCAGTTCAATTCCAATCATGTTTTGTCAATGTTGCAAACAGATAAAAAAGATATACAATGTACATAATATGCACATACAATATTATAAATATTAGGTAAATTATGATGGACGTACACAAAAACAAGCTTGTATAGTTGGTAGTTATGACGCAGGGAGAGCGGATGAATTAGACCACTTAGACATGTTTAGAAATGAATAAAATCCTGCGGTGTGCAGTTTACGTACAAACACGTATATATATATATATATTTATATATATATATATACATAATATATATATATATAATACATATATATATAATATATATATATATATATATAATATATATATATACATTATATATATATATATATATATATATATATATATATATATATATATTTATACATAAGTAACAAAACTGGAACAAAGTTCATGCTGTATTCACCAACGGTTTATTTCTGCACTCAAATTTTCGAGCGTCTCGCCGCCCTTTCTCAAGTGTTGAATATTGTGTGCAGAAATAAACCGTTTGTGAATACAGCATGAACTTTGTTCCAGTTTTGTTACTTATATTTTTATCTTGCAAACACGTGGACAACCTAATCAACATATATATATATATATAGAGAGAGAGATATAATTCATATATATATAACCTCCAAGATTAGCCACATAAATTGTTCTGTGTTTATCAGCCATTTCTATACACTTGTGAATTCTGTGGAGAGATGAAGAAAACAGGAGAATAAGTAGAGTCCCAGAAAAATGCACAAAGTCACAGAAACCAGACGCTAAAATAGCATTTACGTGTCATGCATCACCGTGATAAAATTTAAGTTCCAAAAGGTAATGTTAAGTCCAGTTCACAAAATCCGTCAAAACACTATACTTCTTTAAAAGTACTAGACACGCTGACCTTCCAAGACTCATATCCTTTTATGGGGTACTCCTATGAAGACATGAAGATATTGCATTAAAACATATGAAGCTTGTGAAATGAAAATCCAGTTTTTCTCCGCAAGATTAAAAGTAGATTTAGCACTTTTTTTTGTTGAAAGAAGATATTCAAGATTTTTTTAAATCAAGAACAATAGTTCATTACACACGCGCGCAGACACACACATACACACACACACACACATATCAATCTTATTGATCTTATATGATTAATGCCATCCTCTCTACAACATAAGCCACAGAACTGACATGACAGCAACCAGTAGTCCTACTGTAAGGTAATGTGCTATGTATTACGAGACATCGTGGCCAATTCTTCTTCTTCTTCTTCTTTAATTTACTCATGGAAGCAAATGTGAATTCTCATTGATTACGAGGTGTTACTGGCATGCATAAACTGTGAGCTTCAAGAGGTGCAACTACTGTATTCCGATTATCTGATTGTCTGTACCTACGTCTTTGTCGTAGGTTTATATCATTCTAATTAAATAATTAATTCATTAATATAGTGTGACAATATTACAAAACAGTTACCCCATCATACTGACAAGAGAAAGAGCTATTCATTCACATTGTCATTTTTACCTATCTAAGAAATGCGCTAAAAGAAAGAAAAATGTAGACCTACATTTAAAAACTTTTCAATGTTTTTGCATACGATGTCTTCTACCGTGTAGTTCGTGACTGTGGTAGTCCACCATATCTGTCGCCTTACACCAGAGTGGAGCCTCGAAAACTGGTATACCAAGCGGGAGAGCAGGTGACCGTCTCATGTTCGTCTGTAAAAGGCGTCAACGTAGCCCCTGCCGTCAAACTCACCTGTGCTTCAGACGGCTTGTGGCACGGAGAGATCCCACCAGACTGTGATGAGCTCACTGGATATGTGTCAGGAATGACAGGTACATAGGGCTTGTCTTTGGTGTGCTGGGTTCACGAGGCTTGTCTGTTGTAAGCAAGGGACATAAAATTTGCCTCAGATGTGTTAGGTACATTAGACCTGCCGTCTAAGGTATAATATCCAAAGGAGGTTCAAGAGATCTAAAGTCACAACTGTTTTATTCCTTCTGAACCCATATTCGATTCCGTCATTATAAAAAGAATTTTAAAAAAGATTGTTTTAAGTTTGTGCCAAACTGGATCTGCCTCACAGGTTGATTCATGTCTCATTACATAATTCAATTCAATTCAATTCAAAGGTTTTATTTTCACTTCTTTCAACAGAATGTACCAAAAAATATAGATTCGACATGCGTTTGAAGGAATGATACAAAGATAGCAAAGAATAACATTTGTCAATAATCATTACAAAATTAGGCATTTTTCATACAGACATATTTATACATTCTGCGAAAAAAAGTGGAGGTACCCACTCAAAAGACTATGCGTGTACAACGTGGGCACCTCACAGGAGGAAAAAAAAAGGTGAAAACTTAACTACAAGTGTGCGGGATGAAAAAAAAAAGTGGAAAAGGGGAAAGGGAAGAAGCAGAAATACAAGTAAAGAGACGAGACAACTAAAAACAAAAAGCCTAGATCAATCGATACATTCAAGATCAAACCAACAGAGACTATTAGCCATATTAGAAGTGTAGAGCGTTGAAAGCGACGAGAAAGTGATATATACAATTGTATGGAATTGCTGATAGCAGAACATATTATCTGTTCTGTGAAGGCACGTGTAATAATGTACAAGTTAGCAATAAGAAAAACAGGGGATGCGATGCGGAATTCCGCGAAAGACGCGACCTAACAAGCCTATGAAAAATCAATAGCATCCTGGTGCTTACAAAACCTACTTACTGAAAAAGATAAACAAACAAAATTAATTTCTTTCTGTTTCATTATAAGACTTAAGAAGGAATGATTTCAATCTTTTTTTAAATGAAAACAAAGAAGGAGCATTTTTTTATGTCTGGACTAAGGGAGTTCCAGAATCTTGGGCCTGTATAAATAAATGTCTGCTGAGCTAACACAGTTCTAAGCAGGGGCAAATGAAATTCATTAGACTGTCTTGTTGGGTAACTATGGTATGTCAGGTTACGAGGAAACATAGAATCAAATATAAGCGGAAGACAGTTATTGTTATAACTATACATAAATTGTCCTAAATGAAATAAAAACAAATCTTTAATTTTCAGAATCTTATTTTCAGAAAACAAAGAAGCTGTATCAGAGCAAGGAGCGGCTTTACAAATGATTCGAAGTGCCTTCTTTTGTAACAATAAAACTCTATCTAATAATGTTTGATGCGTGTTTCCCCATGCCAAAATTCCGTAATTCAAATAAGGTAATATCAAGGACGAATACAGTATGAATAATGAATGTTGGGGAAGAAACAATTTGAACCTGTTAATGACGCCTATATTGCGTGAAATAATTTTACAAACATGATCTATATGAAATTTCGAAGAAAGTTTATTATCTACTGTAATTCCAAGAAATTTTGTATATGAAACACTTTCTAAAACAGTATCATCAAAATAAATATCCATATTCAAATTATCTAAAGTGTTACTAAAAAACATGTACTTGGTTTTATTGATATTCAGGGACAGCTTATTAGCTCGTATCCAATCTCGTAAATTTTGTAACTCCGAATTTACTGTGTGCACAAGACTATTTGGATCTTCATGTGAATAAAACACATTTGAGTCATCGACGAAAAGTATGAATGATAACACTTGGGAGGAAGCACATAAATCATTAATATAAACAATAAACAACAACGGCCCCAATATACTACCGTGTGGCACGCCACAAATTAGTTCTCTCATATCAGAGTTATAATTGTTTATGGAAACATATTGTTTACGATCAGTTAGATAACTCCTGAACCACTCCAAGGCCTTCCCACGTATACCATAGTGGGACAACTTATAAAGCAATATATTATGATTAATAGTGTCGAAGGCCTTGGAGAAGTCCAGGAAGATACCGATCAAATGAGAGTGATTATCTAAAACATGTGCTACTTTATCAATGAAATTCAAAAATGCATGAGAGGTGCTATGCTTTTCTCGAAAACCAAACTGGGAGTTTGTTAGAACACAATGCGTCTTCAAAAAATTCATTGTTCTTTTATATACAGTTTTCTCTAAGATTTTTGATATACAAGATAATAAAGAAATAGGTCTATAATTACTAATATCTAAGTTATCACCATTCTTAAATATAGGAATAACTTTTGCTATTTTCATTTGTTCCGGAAACTGACCATTTGACATTGACAAATTGAAGATATACACCAAAGGATCCACAATAGAATATATTGCTCCTTTTAAAATCATATTGCTTATATCATCATAACCTGCACTTTTTTTTTAAATTTTTCAAACCAGAAACAATATCAATAACCTCATACCTAGTGGTAGGAGTAAAAAGATATAGAATGTGTATTATACTGATTAAAAAAATCAGTAAAATGTTTAACAGTATTGGGAATTTCTTGAGCAATATCTTCTCCAATAGTTGTAAAATATTTATTGAAAATATTTACAATATCTTGAGAATTATCAACAAGCTTGTCATCAAATCGAATTTTTGATATACCAGAGATTTCGGTAGATATATTCATAGCTTGTCTTAATACATTCCACGTACTTTTTATATCATATCTATATCTCTGCAATTGCTTATGATAATATTTTTTCTTTTCTAAACGTAATATTTTTGTGAGGGTATTTTTATACGAAGTGTATTTAAAACGTGCTTGCTCAGTTCTTTTCATCTTAAATGAATAAAACAATCTATTTTTTCTATTAATAGATCGCAAAATGGACTTTGTAATCCAGGGAAGCCTTGGTGTTGTTTTATAACTCCCCCGTTTGTAGTTTCTTTTGGGAATACATATATCCAAATGATTATACAAATTATAATGAACAGTCACTCTCCAAGGAAGATAGGTCTTAATAATGGCAATTATTTTTCTTCATCCCTATTATTCAAGATAAGTGGTATGTTATGGTGAAGACCTGGGGATGCTCGAATACGAAGGTGTGAGCGAAGATTGATGAAATGATAAGTCAAGCTTACTCGACTTGGCATGTGCACTCACTAATCCGACCGCAAATCATATAGGGCCTAACGATCTGTACTTAAAGATTATACTTTATCAATGTTATTGGTCGGAATAGTGGGGAAAAATGTTAAAATCGGTTTGTCAGGATGATTCATGTTCAAACACTATCATAACTTACAGTGCAATTTCGCTTATATCGGCATGAAAGGAATTTGTTTTATATAGCATTTTATCAGCAGGTGAAATTGTACTTTATTTGATATATAAACGAGCAAAATATATCCAACATTACGGGTAGGTTAGAATAAAATTAATCATCAGGTTGATCAGAATTATGACAGCACCAAACCAGAATCATAAAAGCCACAGGTGCATCTGTGGAATTCTTTTGTCCATTCATATAGGACACTGTAGTTGTTTGAATAATAATTTCTCGGCGGAACTCCAGCTCTTGAACCCCTTAAGCACGAGACATGTCTCAGGTATGCCAAGTACATGATGCTTGTCTCATCTATGCCGGGTACATGACACCTAATTCAGATGTTCCACTCTTTTAGGGTCTCTCTTACTTAATGATAAACCGTATTTGTATAGCGCATATCACAAAAATAGATTCATGTCTCTATGCACATTGAAGGAAGGAACTAATAGAAATAGAAAAAAGTACTTAAGTACTTTCACCAAGCAGTGCCAAGAGAAACGTGTGGCATAGGTACAGAGGGAAAAAAATAAAGAAGAGTTATAAATATAGATCGCACAACGGGTTGAGTGCAATTTTTGAACATTCTAAAGTAAGTCCACCATCAAATAGAGCAAAATAAAGCTTTTCCCATGTTACCTCACTTGTTGCAAATCACGGAATGTTCTTGAAGTTATGATTAAAATATATATTTTCTTGATAATTTCTTTGGTTTTTTTTAACAAGTTTAATTGCGAACATGTCAAATTGACAAAACTCGAACTCGTTTTGTGATCAACTCTACAATCATTTGCATAGTTCTGCATGACCTGCTATCGAAACTCAAACAATAGTTTGAAATTAGAATAGCTAAGATGTGTGTATCACTTTGCTTAGATGCTGTCATTTATTCTCGGTCTCTGTGTAATATCCCTAGATATCCCTGTGACTATTAATCTCCAGAGTAATGTATTTGTCGGCTGCGCAGTGTTGAAAAGAAGTGTGTCATGTCATGTGATGTTTCGTTTGTGTTCTGTTATACCTTTTCGTAATCCCTTAATTGTCACCACAAATTGAAAGCCAATTTAATCTTCTTGTTATTCTTTGTTGTGAGTTATTCTTAGATCTTATAGGATTAAACTCTTCTCAGGTGATGAGTTTTATTGCTGATTGGTATGACTGCTGGCATCGTGCTCGTTTGAAACATACCTGTTATTTTGTTTTTCTTTACATCGCTTGTTGCCTATAACAGATGACGTAAGGACCGTGATTGGTACGGGAATGCTGCTTGTCTTAATTCAAGCCTTCATCATTATTGGTCCATGGTGCTTCTCCAAGAGGTATTTTGATTTCACGTGACAGTAGGTCTATATGTGTCTGTAACTATTCTTTTTTTTTGTGTGTGAGGGATTGTCGTGGTTGTTGTACATGCAAAGGGCATCCTATTTCATGATTATAAGTAAGTTAGCTTCGTCGAATCGATCACAGATTACGGCCTGCAGCATAGGATTCAAACCATAATCATGACGTACAGTCTCTTTATCCCTATTACTGACACATTGATTTGTACGTTTTAAATAGCTCCACGATGACAATGCGCTCCATTTTTAAGTGTTGGCCATCTTTCGTTTCTGATGATTACAAAGTAAAATTAGATGAATGCAGTTGTCGAAGTTCTACGTAGATCAGACATAGAACAAACGAATTTCGAAATTGTACACCTTTACCGAATATACATGTTTAATGATTAATAATCAATAATTCCCATTGTCTTAGTCCCCTCAGAAGTTCTTGTTCCTTGATGATTACAAGACTAAGATAATTTTATGAGAAAGATAATGATAATAGTTTTGTGATTTCGTAATAGAAGTTCAGTAACAATTTGTGCGCATTTCAGTGGGAGGCTTGAGAGTTGATAACATCATCACCTCTGCCGGTTGAATGAATTGTATTATACAACACATGTATAGATCCTTGCCATCTGATTGGATGAATGCGGGTCACATGACATTCAGGAGAATCAGCTATCCAATGTTCACTTAATGGCAATGCAATAGACGTCTATTGAACGGTAAATCAAGCGAGCCAGCGGTGCACTAGAACCTAAAGACACATTGAACTTGTGTATCGTAAAGACATTAGTGTTGATGCATACATACACGCACCCGTTTGCGCCATCCTACCAGCAAGACCTATAGAGCCAGATCTAGATCTAGGCCTAACTGTTAGTACTCCTCGTGGATAGGCTGAAAATGATTGTGTGGCATTGGTTGAGATGAGGATTCAGCTGTTAACTTTTTGCAAGATAGGCCTTACTTTACAAAAAAAACACTTTATGGGATGCTAAAGAGCATGTGATTCGAAGAGGAATTCACAGTTTATTTGATGAAAATAAGTTTTGAAATGGCTGAGATATAGAAAAACAAAGTAAAACAAAGTAAAACAAATAAAAGGTGGGTCGCAAAAGGTGCAACTCTTATTAGGTTTACATTGTTTTGAACATCTTAGCCATTTCAATACCAATTTTCATCAAATACATTTTGAATCAAATCAAAATCAAATCAAATCAAATCAAATCAAATTCCACTTGATATATACTCGATCTTTCATATTTCATAAGAGGTTTCTCATTACCTCAAAATGATACCATAAAAATCGTTGGAAACCTGAAGCTCCATCTCAACCGAAAATATACCTCTGTCCATGCTTTATCGTTGGATCTATTTTGGTCTAGACCAGGCCTATATCGTGTGTTGTGTATAAAACAAATATTCAATACATGTATTTTATTATTCGAATGTACAGTCGGTGTAAGTTTACACGTTCTATGATTCAACTCTCGTCGTTGAATAGAACGGTTAAAGGACAAGTTCACCTTCATAGACATGTGGGTTAAGTGAACGCAGCAATATTAGTGGAACACATCAATGAGAGTTTGAGGAAAATTGGACAATCCGTTCAAAAGTTATGAATTTTTGAAGTTTCTGCTCAGTCACGACTGGATGCGAAGACTACCACAGCTTGCGATGTTATATGTGTACAACGATACAAAGAAAGAATAAAGAAAATTCAACATATTTCCATTTTTCTCACATAACAAAAGAGCACTCGACTTCTCTCTTTCAGAAGGCAAGGGGAATAATATTGCCCTTAACATACGTCAGTAACAAGTCTAAGAAATATGCACTTTATTAAAAAAGTAAAGTTTTGTGAAATTCTCTTTTTATTTTATTTATATCGATGTACGCATGTGACATCATACAATGTAGTAGTCTTTTCATCCAGCAGTGACTACTCAGATACTTAAAAAATTCATAACTTCTGAACGGATTTTCTGATTTTCGTCAAACATTCACTGATGTGTTCTATTAATATTGCTGCATTTTCTCAATCCTTATGTATATGAAGGTGGACTTGTCCTTTAAGTTTGCACGCTCATGTAACATTTGGAAACAATCGCACTGATAAACAATGCACATTTGTATACTAGTACATTAGTACATCTACATTGGGACTCATAGTAAAGTTTTAATTCTGGATATAATGCTCAGGATGAATGAGTATGTGAAGCTGGTGGATGGTTGTGCAAATATTTACATGGGGCAAGTAAGAACTATTTCTAAAAGTATCTCCAGCGTCCAGTACATGGTTGCCACCAATTTAATGCAATACAATATAATTTCATTCGACACAAAAAAGTACATTATGTAAAAAATAAAAACAAAAGCATTGCGTATGTATGTAATGCACATGTTTAGCAAATCAACGTCAGGACCCCTTTGAAGCAACTACAGCTTGTTAGTGAGACCCAAAACAAGCTGTATACAAAGAACTACATTTCTAAAAGCATAGGAGACATATAGGTTTGCAGACCTTCTTTATTCTTTTTTTTTACGCCAAGTGATAGATTGAATCCAATTTTGAATATGGCACAGAAGTGCAGGTAACCACTCTAAAATTATGATTACATATTTTGAATATTGATTATCGACGTTGAGGTAATTACATCACACAAGTACACAACGAAACACTATCGTAATAAAAATGTATGTTGTGTTTTGTATAAAGGAGAAACTATGCAGCGGCTGCCGAGCAAGGACCTGGTGGCGCCCCTCAACCAGCTGAAGCAGAGCCTAAAGACGCCCAGCAGCTCGATCAATAGCAAGTAACCTGGCTCATATTATGGCTCGAATGGTGGGCTTCCATTTCCCGAGAAGGACCTGCATTCCACCAGATTTTCACACTTTTCACTAACATTGATGAACAACGTCCATCACAATCAGTTTTGTAGAAAAGGAAAGTGCGGACGGTTTGTGTGAAGACTGCAGTCAAGGACCTGAATATAAGAACGACCCAAGTCCAATTTTTGGCCAAATTCAGTTTGACATGGGAAATTGTAGCTTATGCATGGACTCATCTTGTGTATAAATGATAAATCCTAATTACCCCCGGAAGTGCCTGAAATGAATGAGTTAAATCTTATATTAATGTAAAAATGACGGACTTGGGTCATTCTTACATTCATATTATAGCGCCCTCTCTCGTCCTTCTCTCATCTCTATAGCAGAATATCATGTATATGAATCAAAGAACGACCCAAGTCCATCACACAAAATGGCCTCTCCACAATTAATGTAAATGTTAATTGTCATAATAATATATGTTCTAATTAGTATATACAATGTTGCCTTCCCATCACAGTTAAATAGAATATTATTGGACAAATAAAAAAGATATTAAGTTTTTTTAAGTTTACTCGAAATGGTCTTCCATGGACTTGGGTCGTTCTTATATTCATATAATACAGTCAAGTGATGCATTTGACAGTTCATTGGTGGCTAGATAGAACAGACAAACAAAGATATTCTAGCTTCGTTTGTGTATTAGGCCTACTCAATGCATTTCTTATGGCACTTTGACAACCTGTGATAAAAAGAGGCAAATTAAAGTAACAGATCAGACTGTTTCTTAAAGGGTAAATCCAGTCCAAATTTAGATTAAACTATATAAGAAAGAGTAAAATATTATGAGTTCAACGGTAGAATTGTGATCAAAATCGGATGAAATATAAGGAAGTTATGTCTTGTTGAAGTTTCGCTATTTCTCCAGGGAACAGTACTTGAGTGGTCAATATGAATATAAAAATGAAAAGGTGAGCATGTCATCCCCTCACAGCCTACCATATAGTTTGTACATAAAATTGTGAATTTTTCAGTTTTTCACTCAAGCGCATTTATGCCCGAGGCTCAAATCCTGATATGCCTAACTGATTACTATTCTGATGTTATTCAACCAGGAATACCAATGCATCATGTTTTAGACTTCAATGACAGAAACATTTTTTTTTTTCGTACACGATGGAAAATTGTGATGTTATAACATAGTCAGCTCACTTATTTGCATATTCATATCCACGGTACAAGAAGTGTTTTGTATTTTTGAAATTAACAAAATTTGAAAATTCAATAACTTCCGTATTTTTCATCCGATTTCAATCAAATTTTTATTCTAGAAGATTCTACTCTTTTTTTTTAAATAGACTAACTTATTTCTGGACTGAAATTCCCCTTTAATACAGGAGAACTTAGGTAATGACTTGGTTATGAAACATACAGAATTCACGATTGCCGGTTGGTATTCTTCTGTAAGTTGGAGTGTTGCCGCTAATATGTCTGGAAGAAGATATACAATGTAGATGGGTAAATAGGTATTCGATCATTTACACATCTGAAATATTGTGCACTGTAGTCAATTAACCACTTAATATTATGATACTGAATATCAAGATGTTAGCAGCTAAGGGATGGGGGATGGGGGCATTGACCCTTTACCCCATTAGCCCGCAGCCCCTTCCCCCAGAAAAAACCCCAACGAAACAAGCAAAACAAAACAAACAAACTTTCTGCACCCCCACCTTAATTATGATCATATATCATAATCAGTCTTGTTACTTTCATCCTATGGACTATACAATTAAAGTGATCATTCTAAATGCAGTGATCGAGCGCCAAAAGAAATTAAACACGATGAATGGAGCCCGTATAGGTGTACAGTACAATTAGTCTAGCAGCCAGAAAGGGTCTTCGTGCACCCTCCTAAAAGAAAATTCTACGATATGTTCGAAGATCGTCAGAACCTGTATTTTCCGAATCCGGTTGTCGCCAGCGGGAAAAAAAAAAAAGGTTGCGCGCGCGTCTAATTTGCATATTTCTAAGATGGCCGCCGCCCGTTGCTATAGGAGACAGATTATATTGAATAACTTTAGTTAGGAATAACAAATTAGCATAACAATGGTATCATTTTGAAGAAAATTAAATTTCCTACAAGTTGATACCCCGTTTGATGGGATAAATAGTTGTTATGAAATATTAAAGAAGGAATTATGTTTTTTAACATTTTCTAAAAAAAAAATACGGAATTTGGTTATAACGTTCTTTTCAATACATTTAATATGCATTTACAAATAACATTTGAATTTTCCTAAAATTATCCCCCAAACATAGCAATTATCATGTGAAAACGGCTTTCCAATACACCAATTCCTTTAAAAGTTACACGACATTAAAGGGGATATGGTTCAATAGGTTTACATCAATATTTAAGGGTTATAATGTCCCCGCGCGCAATTGCGTATATAGGTTCTGTATGTGGGGTTTGTTGTAGATCACTGCTATCTATTGATCAAAAATCTCATCGAAATCGGCGAAGAAAGAAAGACAAATTACACTTTCTATTCCTTATATTGCTTTTTAGTGGATCACTATTTTCCATGATCGAATTTATTTTCGCTCGCCCACGTAGTATCTGTACAGTGTTCCTCTTTATTATTGTACATATATGTTGTTCTATAATTTGTCTCGTATATTACATGAATCTTTTGCAAGCGTTTGAACAATATCATTTAATGACATGTATACATTGTACTATGTTTTTGATTTCGTTGATTGGAAAATAAACTATGATTGAATTGAATTGAATATGAAATAAAAATGTTTTTTTTTTTCTATTCTGTGTTACCAAACTCAATCCATTCAGCTTCCCATATCAACAGTTTTTGTCTTTCTTGGATTCCCTCCAAGAACGTGGAATTAATCACAACTTATCTGATATTAAAGAGTTAAAGAAAAAAATTAGACATGACAGTTTCCTCTTATTCCTTTTCCTGATATAAAAACGAGACCAAATTGGTTAAAATTCATTTATTATGACTAAGCTACTCATTTGGAAATGCTATCATAGCTTGATAAGCATATCTATGCCCCGACAAACAAACTTACACCAAAAAGGTTGTGCCACCTCAGATGGTACCAGCAACCCATTTTCGGGTCTTGGCCCATGGACTATCACACACAAGCATTCATGCAGGGAAATGAGCTCAGTCGTGAATTTCGTGAATTTATTGAATACGCCATTAATGCATTCGTGGAGCATCAACTCGAATGCTTTATTTAGATGTTGTGCGGTATACATGTATGCCGCACAAGCGAAATAATTCTCACCATGCTCTAGCGTGAAATCAATTTATTTTTATATGATAAGATCGCACATTCTTTGGTGGTTCGCCTGGTGGTTTTTAAACATATTGCTCATACGTTTATCATTGCCAAGTAACTAATAGATAGATTACAAATACCAAGGAATGGCATTGAAAAAACGAATAGTTGCAAGTCAAATCCAGTCGCTTTAAAATTCTGGGTTTTTTTAATAAAAAATGATTTCATGCACTTAACTTTATTACATGGGTTGATTTAAATGCAATACAATGTAAACTTGGTTGTTAAATCCGGTAGGAGTGACTAATAATCAATATTATACAAAAATGAGAGAGAGAGAGAGAGAGAGAGAGAGAGAAAATGTTCTGGTTAAGTAGACCTTAATGCATGGATCTATAAAACATGAGGGAAATGTCAGAGGGAACATTAACCATGCATGCGTGTATGTATGTGGGCATGTATATACTATAGGTATATATATCACGTTTATATTTATGCAGGTTTGTATACGTTTGTGTTGTGCTGTGTGTTTGTGTTCAAGGATGTATGTGTATGACTAATGTGTTAAACAGATATATTCGGAGTGTAAATGTTTTAACCACAACGAATACAATATTTTCATGTTTTCCACAGAAATTAGACATCTATTATAATTTAGATAAATTTGCTAAAATTATTTGAAGTGTATCTACTATAAGCGCATCTGACGTGCAATCCACTTTATAGAACGCATGTAAGTTCCGCTGGAATAACAACTCATGCATGAATTAAATACACCATCCAATGTTTTCAGATATGTATGCCCTACTCGTCCGCCGATCCATTTTAGATAGAGTAAATATAAATGTGCATGATCGATACCCAAAAGATTATTGACATTGCACGTTAAACACTTTCACCAGGTTCCCATTGTCGCGCGTCTCGATATGCTAATACATGTATGTATACTATCTACCACAAATCGATTCTTAGTCTACGAGTGATCGTGGTGATCTTATCATGATTGGCTTATCACATCTTGAGGTCTATGGTGGTAATCGCGTTGATCGTATGTAGAAGAATTATTGGACCGTTCGAAAAA
Source organism: Diadema antillarum (assembly GCF_040938485.1). Lineage (NCBI taxonomy): Eukaryota > Metazoa > Echinodermata > Echinoidea > Diadematoida > Diadematidae > Diadema > Diadema antillarum. Next base: position 87,806 of record NW_027271292.1, on the reverse strand, counting down.
TTACTACGATCAACACAATGTCTTTGACTGACATCAAGATTTGATTATCTGATGATCAGCACGATTAGTCCCCGAGTAAGACCACGATTTCGGGCGAATCGAGAAAGTGGAACCAGCTTAGTGAATTCCACGAGAGTGGTAACGTACCGTAAAGGATAATCAACACGACAGTTTCAATACCGTACATATCAATATTTACATATTTTCAAAGATTACTTCACCTATGTAATCTAGATTCTTCTTTATGCCTCCGCCACGAAGTGGTGCCGGAGGCGTTATGTTTTCGGGTTGTCCGTCCTTCCGTCCGTCCTTCTGTCCGTCCGTAATGAATTTTGTGGACAGCGTAACTAAAAAACCTTTTGAGGTATCCTAATGAAACCTGGCATTGTATGTGTATTGGGGATGAAATTGAGCCTATCAACTTTTGGGTGCACATGCTCATGGTCAAAAGTCAAAAGGTCAAGTCAAATGCTCAAATTTCACTATTTCCCCCATATCTCTGCAATGCCTGAAGATATTTTCTTGAAACTTAGTGTATACAGGCATTACCCAATTAAAATTCACTGGTAAAAGTTTGGGGTCATGAGGTTAAGGTCAAATGTGAAAAGGCCCAGTGAAAATGTTAAAATTTTACTTTTTTCTCTGTATCTTGGATATTGTTCAAGGTATCTTCATGGACCATAGTATATATGCATGCACTGACTGGAAGTTATTATCCAGGGAATTTGGGGTTCATGGGGTCAAAGGTCAGAGCAACACTTCAAAAATTTTACTATTTCCCTCATACCCTATTTATGCTATGCCAGCAGGACTTTTTTTAAAAACTTGGTGTATGCATGTATAACCCAAAATAGAGATTCTCTGGCATTTTTTTGTTTTTTGCCAAAAAGGTCAAAGGTCAAAGATCAAATGAAAGTGCTGAACTTACTTCTTCCTCCATGTCTTGGAAGTGCTCATGTTATCTTGAAACTTAGTACATATTTATGCATGTTCTGCCTGACAGTGATTCTCTTATGAATTTTATGGTCAAAGGCCAGATGAAAATGGTGACAGTTTTCTAGACTCAATACAGAAATTGCACTTTTTCTCCATACCTTGAAAATTACTCAATGCATAAACTTATGAAAGGGTGAAAGTCAAGTTAAGTCCTAAAATCCCCCCAATACATGCTCTCCTATTCATCAAATTAAACCTAGGTCAAGGAAGGTGAACATTCAACACGTTTGTGACAAACATGCCATTATAATATTTTGCCAATTTTGTGAAAATGTAATCACACATTGTCCACATGTACTATAGACCTATTAGGAGAATCATGCATTATGGCGGAGGCATACCAGTCGTCATAGCGACATTTCTAGTTTAACATTACAACGAAGATTAAGACTGTTATTAGCAATTGGTAATTAAGCGGTGTACGAAGACTAACTCAAACAATACATCATTATTTGAGTGGCTATTGTAATGTACAATTGATAAAAACCCAATAAATCTGTTTTTCTGGTTATACAGTGCGTATCAAAAAAAGGTAATCAAACTTTGGCGGGCTACTACTTTACAATTGTCAGCTATATATGGAGAGCTCAATGTTTTAAAGCAATAACAAATTTACTTCCTGTATATTATGGAAAGAAAGGCCACGCGAAAGAAACAAGATTAAATGCCCTGTTACTGGGAATTTGAAAACGATAATGACATTGTTTCCATTCGTGTTGTGTCGTTGGTTGGGCCCGTTTATCTATATCATGACGAACCTCCGGAATAACGAACCTTTGGGAAAAAAAAAAGAACCTTCGGAATAATAAACTGTGACCAATATTGTTATATTGTTCAAGCTTTAACGCCGGAATCTATGAACCTACTAATCACACTCTTTGAAAGGAAACACGCCGACAACCAACGACACAACAGGAATGGAAACAATGTCATTATCGTTTTCAAATTCCCAGTAACAGGGCATTTAATCTTGTTACTTTCGCGTGGCCTTTCTTTCTATAATAAACGAGAAGTAAATTTGTTATTGCTTTCAGCCGGCAGCATAGCTTTCGATGGCTTGTGATATATTAGAATTAAAACACTGAGCTCTCCATAGCTGACAATTGAGTAGCCCGCCAAAGTTGGATTACCTTTTTTTTGATACGCTTTGTATAACCTGAAAAACAGATTTATTGGGTTTTTATCAATTGTACATTGCAATAGCCACTCAAATAATGATGTATTGTTTGAGTTAGTCTTTGCACACCACTTAATTACCAATTGCTAGTAATAGTCTTAATCTTCGTTGTAATATCAAACTAGAAATGTCGCTATGACGACTGGTATGCCTCCGCCATAATGCATGATTCTCCTAATAGGTCTATAGTACATGTGGACTATGTGTGATTACATTTTCACAAAATTGGCAAAATATTATAATGGCATGTTTGTCACAAATGTGTTGAATTTTCACCTTCCTTGACCTAGGACTGAGCTCATTTCCCCTGCATGAATGCCTGTTTGTGATACCGGAGGTGTGAGTATGTGTGTGAAGATGATCAGAAGAATAGGAGTTGATGAAGAGAAGTTTGATTCTATGTTGGAAACCCATATCCTGGTAAGCCCGTTTCGGCCGTCATGAAATTACACCTCTCGTAAGGCCTTCACTCTATTTGGTGAAAAAAAAGAAGTAAACTAAAAGTGAAGCTGAGTAGATCAAAGGTGATAGCGAATAGAAAATTTAATTTTCTTTCATATTCCACAAGATTTAATGATATTTAATCAATAATTTGGATGTAAGAAGTGATATAGGGTCTCATACTTGCAATAATTATTATAGTATAACACGCGTTACGCAAGTGCGGCCGTCGGCATTATCCTTAAATTTCTTTATAACCGTATTGAACCTTTTCCCTTTAATGTCGTTTAACTTTTAAAGGAATTGGTGTATTGAATAGCCGCTTTCACATGATAATACTTATTTATGGGATTTAACTTAAGAAAAATTCCAATGTTATTTGTAAACAAATTAAATGTATGGAAAAAACATTACTGAAATCCGTATTTCTTGGGGAAATGTAAAAACAAAATCCTTCCTTAGTATTTCATGACAACTATTTATTACATAAAATGGGGTATTAACTTGTAGGCAATTTAATTCTCTTTGATATGATGATACTATTTTTATGGTAATTTGATATTCTTAACTAAAGTTATTCAAAAATAATCCGTCTCCTATATAGCAACGGGCGGCGGCCATCTTAGAAGAATGCAAATTAGACGCACGCGCGCGTAACCCTTTTTTCCCCTGGCGACAACCAGATTCGCACAATACAGGTTCTGACGATCTTCGAACATATTGTAGATTTTTTTTTTTTTTTTTTTTTTTTTTGGGGGGGGGGTGCACGGGGACCCTTTCTGGCTGCTAGACTAAATGATATAATTATTCTCTAAGATGGAGCGAGAGGATAGCGTTGGAATTCTTAGATTTTGTACCATAGTTCTTGTACGTAATAGTCTTGTTATAACTATAAAGTGTAACAGCATTGTTGGCATTTGAGCACATTTTGAGCACATTGAGCACATTTGAACATTTTTTTAATTGGTAGCTGGTCCTGTGATAATGTCTTTGTTGGCTAGATTTAGTTGGTGGTTTTTACTATTTCGACGTAGGAGTAGTCGAAATGATTTGATAAGATTCATGCTGGGTAATCTGTACTGTCTTACTTTCTGAAATATTTTATTTACTTGCACTACTGCAGTTCTTATATTTCTTAGAAGTGCTGTCTAAAGTTTTTGACTTATTTTACTCTTGGTATGTTCTATTCATTTATGTGGTTAGGATTGTCTGACATAACAGGGCTGAGGTAAGATTGTGATATCCAAAAATTTGTAGGTAGGACCTATACGTATATATAGGCATATGTTATATGTGACATTCTGAAAATTTAACGCGTATCATATAAAAAAACAAAGGGTTTTCTGGAAACATGTAAAGTATTGTATTTACATTGCACTGTCAGATATCCGACTTCTCTTCAGTTGTCCTCTCTTTATTTTGATGTTCTGGTCCTGCCTTGTAAAGGCTTACACAATAGCATTGCTCTAACGATAGGGGTTATTAATTTGGGTCTTGACATTGCTTGAGCAACATCCATCAACTGGGCTTATTTGTTTGTTTGCTGTTTTTTCTGTTATAAGTGATTCTATGATCTTGACAGATTTACTGGTAACTGCTATTTCACAAAACTTATTATTGTCATTGCTGTGAGTGCATGATTTGTACAGCGATATTCAGGACATCTCCCATTCCCTAAAAACAAACAAAGAAGCAAAGAAACAAACAAAACAAGAACAAAACAACAAAAATAAGAACAACAAGAACAAGAGCAACAACAACAATAACAACGAAAACACAGACACGCACAAAACGACGCCCGTAATCGAGTCCAATACAATGTACAATTGAAACACATGATGGAGCAATGGAAAGACTATTCTGTTCCTTGTATCCACGATTTTCGAATTATTAAACAAGAATATCCATACAAAATATAAAATTGCTACCCCGAAATTTGTTTTTGAACACACTCTCAAATCGGCGCAAGCGTTTCTAAAATCATACATCTGAGACATAATAAATTTTCATTGTAATTTCACTGTAATGGCAGGCTGCGAAAAGGTTAGAATAATAATAATAATAATAATAATAATAATAATAATAATGCTAATAATAATGATAATAATGATAATGATAATTATAATAATTATTATCATTATTACACTAATACATGTCTTGCAGCAGTACTTACAAATAATAATAATTAGATAATACTAATTATTATCATTATTATATTTATTATCCACATTATTATCATAAAGCACGAACTTCTTGCCATTCTTACAAAGACCCCATCAGCTCTGCTATAAAGAGGAATACTAAAGATGTAACAATTTGCATATGGAAATTACCCGCAATCTCACTCAAGGTGATTATAGATGAAAGATCACTGGAAATATTGCCATTCTCAAGACCCCACTCAGTTTATGGCATGAAGATGAACAAAGAGTTAAGGATTTGCAAAGTGGAAATTCAGCGCAAACTCTCCTCACGATTTTATATATTAGGATCGGATCCAGGAAGTCCGTATAAAAGAATGGCGCAAAAATAATTCTAGTGCTACTTCGGATTTCATTTCATTTTTTTCTTTTGCTTTAACAAAAAGCAAACGGGGGGGGGGGGGTGGAGGCGGCGCCCCCCCCCCCCCCCCCCCGATCCGCCACTGTTTTGTATGTATATATGGGTGTGTGTGTGTGATTTTTTTATTAGTTTATGAAACACTTATTAATGCAAGTAATGGTTAGCTGAATAGTAAAGTGAGACACAGGCAATTGGTGAAATAATTAGACCAATGAAATATGAAAGGGGAACATGATCTACTACACAAGAATATACCTATCAATTTTAATTCAATAAATGGAACTATTCAATTCAAATGAAATTTTATGTTTAATAATACATGTTTGTTGTCGATAAAGAGTAAAAGAAATCAAAACGTACAATCTCATTACCAAAAATGCATGTTATGAATAAAATAATTGCGTTCATGCATGGAAAAGGGAAAATTGAAATACGAGCCAACTGAAGTACATCTTTGCAAATTACAAATTACAATCTTGATTAAACAGGGTCCCTCCAGTCGTACTGCGCCGCCGGGCTAGACTCACGTAAATTCAGCAGGCCTATCTATACAATCATATATCAATCTGGCAATAAACAAACAAGAAGAAAGAACGGAGAAAATTCCCATGACTGTGGATTTTTTATAGTCAGGTTATTGTTCCTAACGTGATATTTCGACACTGCTGCTTTCGGCAAGATGTCAATCGTTGAAAACTATTTGATGAAGAAAGTGATATCTATGACTCAATTGGTAAGATAAACATTTCAAGGACTATATTGCTGGATGTAACAAACATTTCAACATGTGTTACCTCATTGGTTCTATACGAGTCTTTGCTGTAATTAGAAAACAAGCCAGGCTACAGATCGAATTTCATGGTTTAATTACTTTACTTCTTGTGTCTCGTTAATCATTACCTGCGGTTACCTCTCCGAACAAACATTACAACGGCTGTGTATATCCCTCCGTGTATCCAGTGATAGGTAAATCCATCTACATGTACGTTCTACTTTTTTTTTTTTTTGGGGGGGGGGGGGAGGGGTTGATGCGTAGTTCAATACAGTTTGGACCATCATACCTGACATTATTACCAACTCCTTACCACCATAATCAAGCGCACAATTTTCCAAGCGACAATCTGTAATTTCCATATAAACTCTTATCTTAAAGGAATGGTATAGTATTGGTGGAGAAGAGCAGTGGGCTTTTAACTTTCTTTTTTGTGAGATATCATGAAACCACTTGTAAACTAGTACAGGGCATACCCATTTCTGAGAAGAATCGAAGTTTATTTGATGAAAATCAGTTTTAGAATGGCTAAGACATCTTGAAACAATATAAAACAAAGCGATCGTAATAAAAGGTTGGTCCCGCCTTTCATAAGAATTGCCGTTTTTGAGGTATCTCAGCCATTTCAAACCATTTTCCATCAAATAAACATTGAATTTCTTTTGGAATTATATGCTCTTTAATATTTCATAAAAGTTACTCATTATCTCACCCAAACTGTACGATCCCTTTGATATTTAAGGGAATCCTATCAGTCTCATTCGATTAGAAATGAAAATGTGGCCATTTGTGATGATAGGATGCAGAAAAGCAAAGGACATTTAAAAAAAAAATAAAATTGGTGTCATGTAACAATAAAGATCTTCACTGATGTTAACTGTTATGGATTCGTGTGTTTTGTTTTTTCAGTCCTGGGATTAAGAGAAGAAAAACACGATAAAAGGTACGACAGGAAAAAGAAAGAAAGAAAAAGAAACCTACCTCCTTTTAGAAGTCGTCCCCTCTAAAGGACCATTAGCCATTTGAAACCCATGTATTATATATATATATATATATATATATATATATATGATATAAATATATATATATATATATATATATATATATGATATAAATATATATATATATATATATATATATATATATATATATATATATACACATATATGGGAAATGGGTACACCATAGTAAGAAATGATATGTCTTGGTTGGCCGATCGGAACACCAATAATATGTGAGCATGTGAATCGCTTTTATGTATTTGACCCATCCAGGAAAGGGGACAATAACTGTATGTTACTTTTAATCATCGAAGTTCTTAACTGTATATTATTTAATTCTCATTTGAAACATTAAAATGTATGTAGTTTTTCAAGAAACACGTATTTTTTCTCATGTAACCATTTTTTTTTTTTTTTTGCTTATATATCTCATTTAAAGGACCCCTCTGTATTAAAAACAGCGCGGTTATACGATAGCAGCACCGAGTACCATAAGGGCATGTATCCATTTCCGCATAATATATCTTTGTTTGTGTATCTTTTGAAGACGGAAAATGATATGCAATACAGAAATACAGTGCAATATGATAACTCGCGGTTTAGTGCTTGGCAACTCCACGCATTTTAGCTTATACTGCCCGCAACCCATGTTTGCCATAACTGCCGTTGCCAATATCAATCTACCGTATGAATATTAGGTCAATTTGACCCAACGATATTTTGTTTTTCTCACAGACAAATCTCATGACCAGATTTTTCTCTGCAACGGTAGCTAGATATACCCATTTCTTAAATACGGTCTAATGGAAAATTATCAAATATTTGATTTTTTTAAATGTTATTCTTTCCTTCTCAGTCACACTATGGGGCAGGGATAAGCACCTTATCATGCCTAAGTTTGTTTTTTTATATGATTATCATGGTATATTCATTCTAATGTTTAATCAAATCATTTTCTTTTTCTATGCGTTTCTTTATTTCTCCGAGGACCACCAAGATATTACATTATTTTTTATGAATTAAACGGGGTGGGGGCGGCAGCTTTGGTTTGCCACCCCGATCCGTGACGCCCCCCCCCCCCCGAAATTATTGATTCAAATTTGATTTTGATGGTCTATCGTTGTTGTTGTTTTTTTCCCCCTCATTGCCTGCGATGATTTGTAACTGACAATTTTGTTTAATACCAAAACAAACATGTCTCCAACCAGGAAGTGTTAATACTCGTAGAGACCTCGCTAACGCTCGCATCTGGTTTGGCCCGAGCGCTTTCCCTACTTTCATTTTTTCTTCAGCATTCATCACCACATAGAAGAGCGCAAACAGAATATCCAAGGCAAGGTATTCTGATCCATTACCTCACAAATCAGAGAAATATTTCAATCGGCAAATCAAGCAAGTGAGGTGTTTTCGGAGGGCAGTCGCATTCATTTCTACATCAGATTGAAGCCACCTTAAATGACTAGGGTAGTCGAGCATAGTAAAACTTGCGTGGGTGTTGTACTATTACTGAGCTAACCCAGTTGTCGTGACACGTAGTCTATCAAATTAGGCGCACGGTGATGAATACACGAGTAGCGAATCTGTGCTTGGGTCCTTTTTCTTTGTTCATTCCACGGAGCTCCATGTTTATTCTCAGCCTGTAGTACAATCAAAATCACGTGTCAATGACAGGACACAAATACTGTCTCATGCACTCATATGTCGATGTATTTTTTTCTCTTTTTTAGCACTAGAGATTTCCTGCGTTTATTAAAATATTATTTTTCTCGACTTTTGATTTCCTAAACCTGAGAGTGTTTACTGAATGTTTATTTCCATCCCGATTTGTTAATAAACAAACAAATAAACAAAGAAGAAGTCGGAATGATATGACCAACTTTAATTAGCAGACATGGTTCCGACTATTCAAACTTTTTCAACCGGAGCAACCAAAGCAAGCCTGTTAATTTTGACATCGACAATCCCCTACTTTTATAAACGTGTTTCTAGTTTATAGGTCTAGCAAAGATAAGAGAGCACACACCCAACAACTACCACTCTTCTACAACTTTGACAAAGACTAGTATATCGGTTAAGGGTTTCTCTTCGAACGACTGCGGCTCTGTGCGGTTTAAATGCCCAACTACCTGTTCGCGCACAGATAGGGAATGCTGCGAGTAGAACTATACACGGCATTTGCCCCATGAGCACGGAGTTCACCCGACTTAGGAAGTCTTGGCATCGCTGGTAATCACTGGTACTGCAGACTTGGAAGGTAAGGGGCCAAAACAAAGGCCTTGTAACTCGTCTCTCGCTATGTATGTTTACACTGGATCGTCAGTAGCGTAGATGTCATATCATTTCACCATAGCTTTTCAGTTCAGGGAGAATTTGATGATAACCAGTAGACTTCGAGTTTGCTCTGTATGTGAGCATCGGCAGGAAAGCATTCGTGCTCTCGACCAACGCCCATCAGCAATGTTGGGTTGAGCGCACACAAACGAGAAGGCAGTGTGTGCAAAAAAATACGGAAGTAGTTTTAGGAGTGAGTGAAACAGTATTTCTGTAGTGTAGAGCTACGTGAATGCAATAAGCTCGTTAATGATATTCGTATATTTGTACCAACAACTGCAATACTGCTAAAAGCCTCCTACTGTTAAACCCTGGTCAAACTTATATTAAAGTTATTGAAGTTGTTTGTGCATCACTCAGTTAACGCTATTAGTATTACGTTGCTTTCGTTGAAGAAAAAAGTAATAATTGGCTTACATGCTGTTCATGTAGATCTTTCTGATAATTCAACTCAATATCCTGACTTTGATTAGCATGCCTAGATCTTGAAGTAACCTAGTTTAGCATCAGATAGAACTTATACGTAGATCATAGGCCCTACTTATCTTCGTTGTCCCGAAAGCTTAGCCCCACCCCTTCATCTTCTCAAGTCATCTGCAGCTGTTTGCCGTGCTTCCGCATTGCCTCTAAAATGCATTTTATTCCTAACATTAAATTATATATGGTTGTGTAGCCTCTTGTTAGCTATAAAGAAAGCTTGACATAAGCATCTCTGTAGCAGGAGCTTTAACAGTGAAGCTGTCTTGACCACCATCTGAGGAACCTGTCAATCTTTAATAACTTTTAACATAACATATCGTACACAACAGGGACTGCACCCACCTCAAACCCTTTCTGGAGTCGATGGCCTCTAGCTGCTACAGAAAACATTTAGTGCAGGGTGCTCCATGGATGTGTGTGCGGGTCTTTTGTTTGTATTCTTTTCTTCTTTTGTTGTGTGGCTTTTTTCCATATCCATTCCGCATATTGATAATAGGATCCTATTATGCGTGAAAAATGTGATTATATGCATGCGTACAACAGTAATTATTTTTGGTGTGTGTGTGTGTGTGTGTGTGTGTGTGTGTGTAAATTGATGTTTTACCAACAAAGACACATTCTCGTCTTTGATATTTTGCCTTGATGGGGAATGAAATAATTTCTCAGCTTGATATCGTTGATAGACACATTCATAATAATGTTTTACCAAAGTGTTACTGACGCTGTTATTCTTGTAACATAATAGATCGTGAATGTAACTGCAATCAGTTTGATACATAGTTTTGTACCTTATACATTCGTGATTGCTAGTCATGCGGAATAAGCGATTAGTCAATGTCCGTCTTTACAAGAGTCGTCTATGCTACTACTTCATATGCAGCAGTGGGGTAAATATATTTTTTTTTTTAATGACACATTCATGCCTATCAGGTTTGCGCTAGAGGGAAGACTGCACTGGTCAATCATTGATAGCTTTAGCCTGGAACACGCTTATATCAAAGCGAGGAAATTGTGTTGGAAAAAAAAATCAAGGGACTATTTCACCGCAATTTCAGTTGCTTTGTTTTGTTTTGTTTTGTATTGTATTTTTGTCGGATAATCTTCAACCTTCAACATGCGCAGGTGCATGATAAGACAAGTTTGTGTAATTTTAAATGTCTTTCTGATGATAGTTATTGTCCACAGTGGTGACAAGGAAGTAAATGCAACCGAGATACAGCCATGCTTCAAAGTTGTTTGTGGTTGAACCCTTGTGTACACGTTATTATTGATGTCCTTTCCACCACGACGAAAGTAAGCTGCTTCTGCACAAACTTCCGTCTATTCCGTTTTTTTTTTTTATATCGAAATCTGTACACGTATACACTCTATAATATGAGACAGTATACACTCTATAATATGAGACTGTACAGAAACCCTGACAGGGTGCAATATCATTTGAAATATCTTGTTAAAAGTACTTAGGATACTTCTGCAGTAGTTTGATTTTATTTTCACAAGGACTCGAGGGATACCCATGAATCAAACGAGGATATTGATAATGTTCGAAGGTTGAGTTGACAAACAAGGAAGTAATAATAATAATGATAATAAACCATTTTTATAGAGTACAAATTACATTCAAGTCTCTAAGCGCTTTTAGAAATAAGATAAGACAGATACATGTGTAAGAACACACAAGTACAAAAGAAGAAATTACATATATATCAATTTAAAACATTATTAAACAATTTACAAAACAATGAAAGTTACTTTACAAACACATGAGACTTCAATAAAGACTCGAACTGATCTAATGATGAACATTCTCTAATATCATTGGGGAGCTGATTTCAAAGTTGAGGTATTTAATATTAAAATGATCGTTGACCGTATGACTTAGTTACTATCACATTAAACGGTTTTAACAATATTGTTTGGTGCTTGAGCGAAGTTGTCTGGGAAGTTGATATTCCTGGAGGAGCTGTTGCAAATAATGAGGAGCTAACTGATGTTGACGTTTATATGCAATTACAAGTAACTTATAAACTAACTTATAATTTGACTGGCAACCAGTGCAACGTGTGTAATGTTGAAGAAATAGAGTCATATATATGTGAGTTCGGGTAACCAATCTTGCAGCTGAATTTTGAATTCGCTGCAGTCTACCTAACATTGAATCTGACAAACCATATAACAATCCATTACAATTATCAATTCCACTCATTACAAAAGCATGTATAAGCCGTTCTGTCGCACTTTGATCAAGATAACGTATGATTGAACCAATTCTATAGTCCAAATGACGCTGTATACGACATATACTGTTAATAATAGATGATCAGTCAAAGTCAATTGATCGTCAAAAAGAACCCCTAAATTGCGTGTACATCCCGTAGGACGAAGAATAAACTCATTGAAAGTTATCGGAGGAAGCAAACTCCTTGTCCTGAAACGTGAACATATATGAAGTAATTCAGTTGTCTTCATTGATTGAGAGGCTGTTTAAAGGACAAGTCCACCTTCATATACATAAGGATTGAGAGAATGCAGCAATATTAGTAGAACACATCAGTGAAAGTTTGAGGAAAATTGGACAATCCGCTCAAAAGTTACGAATATTTTAAGTATCTGCGCAGTCATTGCTGAAAGAAAAGACTACTACAGTGTATGATGTCACATGCGTACAACTATATAAGGAAAATAAAAAGAGAATTTCAAAAAACTTTACTTTTTGAATAAAGTGCACGTTTCTTCGACTTGCTACTGACGTATATTAAGGGTAATATTATTCCACTGCCTTCTGAAAGAGAGAAGTCGAGTGTTCTTTCGTTATGCGAGAAAAATGGAAATATGTTGAATTTTCTTTATTCTTTCTTTACATCGTTGTACTCATGTGGCATCACAAGCTATGGCAGCTGGTCGACGTCCGCCCGTCGATGACGACAGACTGAGAGCGATTATTGATGCAAGTCACTCAAGTGCTGTGCCACAAAAACCAAATCTGATATGAAGCCGATGTTCATGACATATCGTGTCAAATGCCGCAGAATAATCCAGCATTAAAAGAATAGCTTCTAGACCCTTAGGCTGCGTTCGCATAGAAGTATTCGGTATTCGGTATTCGCTATTCGCTATTCGGGCACCGAGTACACCATCACCCGCACCGTCAACTCACCATCCCATGCAGTGAGGATTTCTTCCTCCTGCATCCCAGCAAATCTTATTAACAATTTCTAAACTGCATCAGAATGTCAGTCTACATGCTTATTTTTGCTAAAGGGCAAATCCAGACCAAAATTGTCATTACTTCATAAACGAGAGACGGTATACGCTGCAAGAAAATCGAACAAGCTCGATTCCCACTATGCTATACTATTCGCAGCTATTCAGTATTTTCAAATAGTGCCCTCCAATGTGAACCGGTGTTAGGAAATCCTATCGTTCGATTCAAGCTATTCGCGTGCCCTCGAAAACGAGCCCCGAATACCCGAATAGTAGGCCGATCGCAGCCTTAGGATTCTATGTGAACGCAGCCTTTGCCATTTAGCAAAAGCATGTAGACTGACATTCTGATGCAGTTTGGAAATTGTTAATAAGATTTGGTGGAATGTAGGAAGAAGAAATCCTCACTGCATGGGATGATGAGTTGACGGTGCGGGTGATGGTGTACTGGGTGCCCGAATAGCGAATACCGAATAGCGAATAGCGAATACCATACTTCTATGTGAACGCAGCCTTATCGATAGTGAGAAGAAGATCATTGGACACCCCAAGTAAAACTGTTTCCACACTGTGATTTCTACGATACGCAGATTGCATGCTGGCATTCAAGCTGTTTTCCTCGGTGTATGACTGTGTCTGTAAGGCTGCGTTCACGTAGAAGTATTCGGTATTCGTATTCGGTATTCGCTATTCACTATTCGAGCACCGAATACACCACCACCCGCACCGTCAACTCACCATCCCATGTAGTGAGGATTTCTTCCTCCTACATCGCAGCAAATCTTATTAACAATTTCTAAACTGCATCAGAATGTCCGTCTGCATGCTTATATTTGCTAAAGGGCAAATCCAGGCCAAAAGTGTCATTATTTCATAAACGAGAGACGGTATACGCTGCAAGAAAATCGAACAAGCTCGATTCCCACTTTGCTATACTATTCGCAGGTATTCAGTATTTTCAAATAGTGCCCTCCAATGTGAACCGGTGTTAGGAAATCCTATCGTTCGATTCAAGCTATTCGCGTGCCCTGTTTTAGACAGGAACTTCTGATTAGCAATATTGGTCTGTAATTTTTCATGTCTTCAGCATCCAGGTTATTATTCTTTAATTAGCGGCTTCACATGGGCACGCTTGAAGACATCAGGATAAACACCTTGTTCAAATGACATGTTTATAACCCGAGCTATGATGGGAGCAAGCTCTTCTTTACACTTTTTCACGAGACATGTAGGGATGGGATCAAGTGCGCAGTTTTTTGATAATCTTAATGACTTGCTGAACAGACACTGATGAAAAATTGTCAAAGGTTACGGGACACGTACGCTCGACACGAGGAACATTTTCTGCTGTGCTTCACCTACATTAGGAAAAATGTTTATAAATGCCTATATACCAATGACTTTTATGACTATGATGGCTATGAGAACCTTTATCGCCATTTTTTTTATAAGTACCATCACACAACGCTGAGTACCATTAGTCAATTGTTGACTAATTTACAGTGACTAGAAGCTATAATGTTCCCCAGCGAACCAATTTATCGTGTGCATGATTGCTGCTTCCTTGTCAGGGAAGAAGTTTTTATTCGATTCAGACGGAAAGCGAACGCTTCCGCGCTCACTTTCCTTAAAGGCATGATTTATCATTCGCAGATGAAACAAAAACCCAGCATTAGTGCTTCAAAATAGTTCTAACATGACTTGAGTTAGATTAGAAACAACCAATGTAAAAAATTGAACCAGTATAATCGATGTTAAATATTGTTAAATATGCAAAATGTGTACAATAGTTCTAATAAAAATGTTTCCGGACTAAACCGTCTACAGTTATGGTTAATGAGAAAAACAGTGATATCTCCTTATATTTCATGCTTTATTGCAAAAATTGTATACAAATGTAGATAATTATAGTAGGATGTTTTGTGATACAACTGACGTGACGTATATACATCAAAAGTGATATTTTTAACATTTTTTTTTTTAAATGACTGCCCCAAAAGCAGTTGCGGATGATTTTTCAGATTTTGGCATTTGAACATCTGTAAAGTGCTTATACTGGATACACTTGTATTAGTTTCAGAGTTTAAAGTGATTTGGATAGAGAATAGGAATGTTTAAAAAAAATCATAAAAATCACAGTGAATAAGGATGATGACATAGCAGCTTCACATTTCAGTGCGAAGAAAGAAAGAAGAAAGCAAGCATAATACATTCTACACAGGTAAAGTTGTATGATGATGAATTACTTTGCTTTATGATTTTTATAATAGGTGAGCCTTCTTTGTCATTATCCTTGTTCAGTTTCTTTTTTTTCAGAGCGTTGTTTCTCCGTTCAAGGACCACAATAAATTCCACAAATCTATTTATGGTATCGAGCTATGTAGGGTTGCTACATGATGAGAAATTATGAAAATTGTCCGAAATGTCCCTTTAAGACTAGTTTTTAGTCAGTTGTGTGAAGTCAAGTTAAACTTACAACTTTCTCCGTTGTTGCAGCAGACGCAGTAAATGATCACTTTAACCAGGGAGGTGGAAAGAGACACGTAGCGCAGTACTTACCTTGGAGGTCCTCGGAAATAAAAGGGGGTGGGGTTCTCTGCTTCATGGGTTTCGCAGATTCACCTTGAGCTGTTGCAGAGGAAAGCATGCTACTTCACTTCTCTTTGCAGGAAGCTGGCTTCTGGCATCTTGCATCGTGGAGCTACATATGTATTTGACTCTGTCAATCGTGTGTGTGTGTGTGTGTGTGTTGTTTTGTTTTGATTTTGTCTTTTTATCGTTTTTTTATCAAACTTTTCCTTACCATGCCACTGGACTGTTGCATATTATTATTGAATGACTGTATACCTTTGTATTCATGGACTTCTTAATGTCAAGATATTGGTCAAGGTGTAATCTTGTGTGCAAGCTGCTGGTAAACCTTCGATCTGCGAACTGAATTTTCCCGGAATCCATGTTTATCAGGAAATGAATAATTAACACTGCTATTGAGAAGTGTTTATACCTGAAATGTTAATGAAGTTTTAGAACTCTCATACGCTGTTTCCATATGCGCTCGTCATAGCTTGACACGTCATTGACTGACAACTTTGCCTTGAAACACACACACACATACACACACACACACACACACACACAAACCATTGGCCAACCCATAACATGGCTATGCTAAGAGAAACGCAAGAAAATGATTAATGGCGTTTATACGGAATTCATTTAAATGTATATACATTAATTCGTGCGCGACATTTGTAGATCCATGGTCTAGAGGTTTAATACATTTGAGTTCCAACTGGCTGCAATTATTCAAATAGTTGTCAGATTTCTATTGATGTACAAAAGATTTCCACAGGTGCACTTGTGCCTTTGATGATCGATGTTCCAAGCCGCCGTCTTGCTGAGCAATCTGAAGATTCATTTTGAACGCTAACATAATGTTGGGCATATTTTGCTTATTTCTTAAATGAAATGAAATTTCATTTAATGATAAAGCATGTAAAACAAAAGTCAATCCCGTCCAGAAATTTGTGCAAAAGTGTAAATCAGGACTGTATCATGCTGTGAAAATGTTTAAAACTGTACCATGCTGGAAAGACGGTTTTATCACTTTTCCACTGAATTCCGACAAATAAAACTAATATGGAATAATCTTCGAGTATAATTCTTTATTGATAGATATATATCAAATGAGTCGCGCCCGGGCATGCCCAGTCGAGTAATTATCATCCTTATTTCAGCATTTTTTGCGCAATTTCTATTCGCGCGCATCCTCGTGTCTGTACCACCTACCTTTTATAAGAAGGGATAGCGAAAAGTAATTACCATCACAAAGACATATCTTCCTTAGAAAGTGGCTGGTGATTATGCAATGAGACATGAGTCAATTGTCTTCTTATCTTCGAGGCAGCTGGCACATGTTTCAAATATTTTGAGCGGCGGCATCGAACATCTAGCAAAGGAAATAAGACGGTTGTGACTCCATTCTCTTGAACCTCCGCCCTTCTCATCCTCAACAGACGTTTGCTATGTTGTTGTAATTGTCGTGCTATCGAATGATTCAAAGCTGAGCGACTTGATATAGTACATCAAAAATGCATAAGAGGAAGATTTAAGTAAGATTTTTTCAATCTCATGAACGTTCTTAATCGTCTTGACCACGTACGACTGTATAATGTAAATGATCTGGACTCTCATGTGTCGTATACCATCGACCACGTGCAGTAGAAATGACTTATTGAAGGGACCTCTAATGAAGCATTAGCAACACAGCAACATAGAAGAGGATTGTATGACCCTCAATAAAGAAGATCACGCTAAATCTGGTTTTTTTTTACATTTCCGCACACACTGTTTCATTGTAATAATGGCTGTTTTTTGTAGGGCAATAATGTCAGTATTAATCACTGCAAATGTGTGCGTGTGTGTGTGTGTGTGTGTGTGTGTGTGTTTATTTGAGGGGTGTTTTGACATGACTGGACATAGTTTAAGTACGGACGTTTCCTGCGGCTGCAAGACACATCAAGTCTATACATCAAGCATTCTCGGTAAACCTAACCTTTCCATGAAAACGGCAAGAACATGCTTGCCGATCGAACGTAGGGAGTGAGTAGGCCCTTTTCAGGGCTACATGCATGAAACAATATTAGAAAGAATATATAGTGCACCGTGAAGCCTTCTACTACTAACCCTATCCAACCAGCCAATTGCTACGCGGAAGTATCCTACTCAATTATAGTAAAACTAATGATAATATCATTGCGTAGAATGCTTCGTCAGCTTTAGAAACCATGACTTGGAATTACTGATAGAGGTATAACTTGATTTATGAGCTGGGATGGCACTCGGGCATATCAATATAGATGTCCGTCTACTCGCGAAACATGTCAAGTTTATTTTCGTTTTCTCATTTATTCCTTATATGGTGATTTGCAGCGACACGCTATGTCTGTCGAATGAATAATGCATGCATCATTTCCACAGGAGGCCGAACTTTGATCTGCCAATGACGTCATAATCTCAATTACTTGAGAAGTAGGAACTTTAGCTGTGGGCAAATTGTAATGAACGATCTTTTGGTATTGATGTCACGTCGAAATCCCCATATTTGGGGCCTACTTGTTGACATTGCCACTTAAGCCATTGCATGTATTCAGGAGGACTGGACCTTATTCAACGTCTCCCTGTGTTAACTATACAATCGTATATAAAACAAAATGGCCATAAAATGGGTCCGTTTTGCAGAACGAGTAAAATCCAAAACATGATAACACGATATTGTGTATCCTATTTTGAATGGATCACATGTGCATATAATAATGATTAATATGTCTGGATACATACAAGAGGTATTGACGCCCCATTCCTTCCGTCATATTTAATTTATCACGAAAGCGTAAAAGTACAGCTATTCCATGTTCAAACTGATGGGGGGGGGGGTAATCTCAAAACACACAAGTCATTCATATCGGACGTTTGAAACAGGGTGAGTAACGGAATCTTGTTTTTGCTCGCGATAGTAGAAACCTCTCTACCGTTCTCTCCCCTTACTGTCCATGACCCGATGACTCGACGAGTTGGTTTATTGTGACTAAAGACTGAGTAATACAGGTACGCTCCCTCATGGTAATACAGTACTCTCCGCGTAATCGGGTATCGCTTAAACGGGTACTCCGTTTAAATGGGTAGTAATTTCAAAATCAGTTCCAATGCACATTGAAATTACCTGATAATCGGGTTGCCTCTCCGCATAAACGGGTAAATAATTTTCTTCTTATCTAATTTGTACTCATGTTTTAATGCAGATAATATAACACTTTAAGAAATCATGAATGTCAAATTTCCCCCGGCTATTTGCATTCTCTACTTAATTTGCAAACAAGACCGATCATTTGGGGAGTGATTAAACATGAAAACACAATTCCTGTACCAGTACAGTGTACCGACTTGCCACACGTAGACGAACATTACACATGTAGCTGGCACTCACAACTGCATCTAGACAGACACAAGTTGAACACACTTGCGGTCCTCCCTTAGAAGTTTGCAAGGGAAATCAGGCCATGCACCAGCTTCATAATTTTACTATTCCCCAATCACTTCTCAAAAAGTAACCCGACGTTCTACGCACGCAAAATGATGTGTTCATTCCGGAAAACGCCTGCGTGTTAGCAAGGAGCTATAGTCAAACGACACAGTGTTTAGCTCACCTGAGCCAAAGGCTCAAGTGAGCTATTGCGATCGCCCTTTGTCCGGCGTCCGTCGTGCGTCGTGCGTAAACTTTTTACATTTTCATCTTCTTCTTGAAAACCCCAAGACCGATTTTCATCAAACTTGGTAGGTAGCATCCCTAGGGGGTTAGGAACTCAATTTGTTAAAATGGGCACCATGCCCCACCCAGGGGGCCCCCAGGGGGCCCAAACCCCCCCCCCCAAATTAAGGAATTTGTAAAAATCTTCTTCTCTAGAACCAGAAGTGATAGAGCTAAGTTGATACTATGAGTTAGTAGATTGATGACTGTAGTTTCAAGTTTGTTCATGGCAGAATCAGGGGTGCTCCCCTTGGGACCCAGGGGAGGGGTTCTAATGGGGCCTAAATTGTACATTTTCATCTTCTTCTTGAGAACCCCACGACCCATTTTCACCAAACTTGGCAGGTAGCATCCCTAGAGGGTTAGGAACTCAATTTGTTAAAATGGGCACCATGCCCCACCCGGGGGACCCCCAGGGGGCCCAAACCTCCAAAAATTAAGGAATCTGTAAAAATCTTCTTCTCTAGAACCAGAAGTGATAGAGCTTAGTTGATACTATGAGTTAGGACATTGATGACTGTAGTTTCAAGTTTGTTCATGGCAGAATCAGGGGTGCCCCCCTTTGGACCCAGGGGAGGGGGTGGGAGGGGTCGTAATGGGGCCTAAATTGTACATTTTTATCTTCTTCTTGAGAGCCCCATGACCTATTTTCACCAAACTTGGCAGGTAGCATCCCTAGGGGGTTATGAACTCAAATTGTTAAAATGGGCACCATGCCCCACCCAGGGGGCCCCAGGGGGGCCCAAACCCCCCACAATGAAGGATTCTTTAAAAATCTTCTGTAGAATCAGAAGTTATAGAGCTAAGATAATACTATGAGTAAGTACATTAATGACTGTAGTTTCAAGATTGTTCTAAGCAGATCCAGGGGGGTGCCCCTCTTAGGGGCAGGGGAGGGGGGGGGGGTGGTTGGGAAGGTCCAAATGGAGGCCTGAATTGTACATTTTCATCTTCTTCCTGAAAACCTCTTGATGGATTTTCGTCAAACAAGGCAAACAAGGTAGCATCGCTAGGGGGTCAGGATCTCATTTTATCAAAATGGGCACCATGCCCCACCCAGAGGGCCCCAGGGGCCCCTAATCTCCCCAAATTAAAGACTCTTAAAAAATTTGGGCCCTTATTGTACATATTTATCTTCTACTTGAGAATGCCTGGTCAAATGTTGGTAGAGCTATGAATAATTTAGATTAGTGACTGCGTGAAAGGTGAACTTGCGATACTCAGGTGAGCGCTAGATCCGGTCTCTTGCTAGGTCTCTTGTTCTGAAGACGTATTTGTCCATAAAAGCCTGTAAATTATTCCTCGTGACTGAGAAAGTGTTATTGGAAGGTATGTACAATGTGCAGTGCAAGCACGCTTGTTAGGCATACAGTGTAGGTGTTTGGTGCAGTGTAAAATGCATGTACATACACATTGTGTGTGTCAGTTGTGAATGAGATGTGTTTTTCTGTTAACCCGATTATGCGGAGAGTACTGTACCACAGATGCTTGACAACTTTCTTGACTTCTTTCCAGTCATTAGAGTATGTGGCGATATGATAACATCGTGGGTTTGTGCGTGTAGTATGCAGGCATACATTACAGCATAGCCTATATCTTAATCGTGTTTATTGGCTGGGTAGGAGTAGTTTCAGCATTTCAGCACTCTATAATGTTTCAAGTACCATCAGTATGAGTGACCTTCTGCACCGGTATATAGTGTGAAAAAGGAAAAAGAAGAAGGAGAAGAAAAAAATAACCCCTGACAATTGCAACTTGTCTACCGTGATAGGGTTCGACGTATAAGCGGTTGTACGGTGGCCCGATACGGCGATTATCCTACGTAAATGGTGGCCCAATCAGGCAACTTGAATTTAAGATGGATTGTTCCTAAGTATATAAATTCTTTTGTTTCGTTCGGGGCAATTAAGGACCAACATAGAGAGCCATAAGCAAGTAAAATATGCACATAGCTGTAATTATTGATTGTCTGTTTTGGCTCGTTTGTTCAAAATCTTATCCACGTGTAGACTTAGTACCTGTTTTGTTTCACATTCTCGTTGGAAAGGTTTGGATTTCCTCCATTTTTAAAGGCTTCCTGTGATGTAACTGCCCTAAAAACAGTAAGGGGGGGGGGGGGGACCCGAATTACATTAGTACGACGGTATTTTATCTCTTGCCCACGATTCTCTTTTCAGCTTTTGGTTCAAATAGGTCGAGTGACTGAATTCAACTATGCAAAAGGCCAAGAAGTACGATTGGAAGGATTCGAACCTTGCCCTTTTCGGCTCGGACACGGAAAAGAAGGTGAAAAAAGAGTCAGCCGAGTCGGAACCAGCATGGAAGGGGGCGGGCCAGAGCGTGGGGCTGCAAATCTGGCGCATCGTGAAGTTCAAGGTAACTTATAGTTTGACTGATGTATTTCTTTTGTTTGTTTGCTTTTTCAATCGAACCAGCTGTCAGAAATACTTGAAAATAGAAAAATCTAGAAACAAAAACAACAATAACAGCAGCAAAGCACGATGAACCATATTATCAATTCAATCTTGTATCTAAACATTACATCTTTAATCGTGAAAAACGCAAACCAAAGAATTTAAACAAAATGTTTAAAAGTCCCGTGTATCTGTGAGACCTTGGAATCATATCCTATAGGACATCTCAGGGTGTCCTCCATGAGTGAAGGTTGTGATATTCACGCCATCTGCGTTACTTCAGGAGATCTGTGACCACTTAATTTTCCAAAGGAAAACGTGCATACGAAAATTCCAAGAAAGGGTCTATAAATCTACACAATATAGCAAGCCGTACAGATCAGATCACCTTTTGAAATTGCCCAGAAAGCGTATATAATTGCCTTCATATTGTGTAGTAGCCAAGGAACGTCAGTTTGTTCAACAGCGATTTAATATTTCTTGCTTTGTCGTTGATATGTTCTGTTGGTCCGCTTGGTTAACTACTTTAAAAAACATCTACTAAATATTCAATTTATTATGATGCATACATGTATGCAGATAAGAATACAAATATCACACGGAGTAAATTGACGGGAAAAAAAGATGGATTACATTTGCCCTCAGTAAGAATTTGAAGACAGAAGGAAAAAAAAAGTCACGCTTTGGTGCCATTGCCATCTTACGTTTGTGTTCTAGGTTACACATTGGGACAAAGATGAGTACGGGAAGTTCTTCAACGGTGACTCGTACATCATTCTCAATACATACGTAAGTCATGAGAGCAAGAAGCGATGAATGTGTGTAATGTATGGAGATAGAAAGTGATCAAAATGCCACTAGATTCATGTTTATCTTTAACAGCGGAGATTTATATTCATTTAATGTGTGAAAACATCTGCAGACGTCGACTCATATCAGAAACATGGTAAGTAAGTGAAATTTACCCTTGTCACCACTTTGTCATTTTGAAAATCTCTAAAGGGATCGTATCGTTTTGACTGAGACCTAATTTCAGGTTTCTAACAAATTTTGAGTCAGAAAGAGCTTGTAATTTCATGAGGAATTCAACGTTTATATGATGAAAAATTGGTTTTGAAATGGCTGAGATATCCAAAACAGAGCGATTCTCATAAGTCATCATCTCTGTTATACTAGTATTATGTAAATTTCTGTAAAGGAAAAGAGTACTGTTGCTCACATGCCTACGTAAGGGAGTTCTGCAATCATGCATGCCCTAAAGGGTCAACCTAGAGGTCACCTCCATGCAAAAAAAGAGAGATGATAATAGAAATAAATAATTGTGAGAACTTCACGATGAACATCAAGAACCTGATCTGTTTTTTCGTATTTTGCACTTGATCTGGCCCAAAGAGAACAAGTAGACGTGGCCAGAAGACTTATTCCACAACTTTTCAAAGACTCCCTTCCATACCTATCAAATAATGTGATTGCAAAGCTCAGTCTTCGATTAAAGATTTGTCTTTACTATACGTTTAATAATCGTTATTGTGTCCTTCGACCTTGTATTTTCGTCTTTGATTATTGCAGAAAAACCCTGGCGAGGAAGATTTGGAGTACGACGTCCATTTTTGGATTGGGAAAGAGTCCACTCAGGTTAGTTTCAAGGACTCTCATCTCTTTACTCATAAATTATTTGTTAATTATTTGTTAGCTCACCTGAGCCGAAGGTTGGGTTCAAGTGAGCTACTGCAATCGCTCTTCGTCCGGCGTCCATCGTGCGTTGTCCGTCGTTGGTAAACTTTTACATTTTCATCTTCTTCTTGAGAACCCCTTGACCGATTTTCACCAAACTTGGCAGGTAGCATCCCTTGGGGGATAGGATCTCAATTTGTTCAAGTGGGCACCATACCCCACCTGGGGGGGGGGGGGCCCAAAGGCCCCCCACCCAAATTAAGGAATCTTAAAAAATCTTCTTCTCTAGAACCAGAAGTGATAGAGCTAAGTTAATTAGTACATTGATGACTGTAGTTTCAAGTTTTAGTCCATGGGCCAAGACCCGAAAATGGGTTATTGGTACCACCTGAGGTGGCAAAACCTTTTTGGTGTCATTTTGTTTGTCGGACGTTGATATGTTTATCAAGCTATGATAGCATTTCCAAATGAGTAGCTTAGTCATAATAAATGAATTTTTAACCAATTTGGTCTCGTTTTTTTATCCCTATACTTCTGAATCAAAACTAACCGCTATACAAAAAAGAGCACTGTCTTCTGTATGTCCACAGATGTTCTGTTGTAAACGCGGTGCGCTTAGTCTTTATTCAAGGCAGCGAAGGGAATATCCAAAGGGTTATGATGTCCACAGCTGTCACGCGGTGTCTTTATCTAGAACAATGTACCGTTATCATATCTAAAGTTCCTAATAAAAGGGATTATCTATACTGTTTTTATACTACCCTCTCAACAAATACATCAGTTTTAAACAAAAATCACTCTGTTCATTTACAATATTATTTATTGTGATGTATTTTAGTGTACCGGTACATTGTTTTTTGCATTATCTTTCATTGTTGGATGGAAATAAAGCGACATTGGCGTGGTATTAGCGTTTTCACCGTATCGTTTTCACCGGAAAATGATAAATAATTTAAATATACGGTAAAATTCACGAGGAATTGCTTTTTTGTTGTTGTTTTTAGATTTAAGGGAAATACATGGTATCATAAGCTTTGGATATTACCTTCGCCGTCTTCAATAAGGACTAAGCGCTGTGGACATCATAACCTTTGGATATTCCCTTCGCTGCCTTGAATAAAGACTAAGCTCACCGCGTTTACACCAGAACACCTGTGAACATACAGAAGACAGTGCTCTTCTTTGTATAGCGGTTAGTCTCGATCTAGAAGTATAGGGATATAACAACGAGACCAAATTGGTTAAAAATTCATTTATTATGACTAAGCTACTCATTTGGAAATGCTATCATAGCTTGATAAGCATATCTATGCCCTACAAACAAAATGACACCAAAAAGGTTTTGCCACCTCAGGTGGTACCAATATCTGGCCTGGCCCATGGACTAATTGTTCATGGCGGAATCAGGGGTGCCCCCCTTGGGACCCAGGGGAGGGGTCCTAATGGGGCCCAAATTGTACATTTTCATCTTTTTCTTGAAAATGCCATTATGAATTTTCACCAAAGTTGGCAGGTAGCATCCCTAGGGGGAAAGAATCTCAATCCCATCAAATGGGCACCATGCCCCACCTGGAGGGCCCCAGGGGGCCTAAATTTGGACCAAAATTGTAAATTTTAATCTTTTTCTTGAAAACCCTATCACTGATTTTCACCAAACTTGGCAGGTAGCATCCCTAGATGGATAGAATCTCAATTCCATCAAATGGGCACCATGCCCCACCTGGGGCCCCAGGGATCCCCCCCCCCCCCTCCTGTAAGGAATCTTTACAGATTTTCTCTAGAACTGGAAGGGATTGAGCTAAGTTAATACAATGAGTCAGTATATTGATGACTGTTGTTTCAAGTTTGTTCATGGGAGAATCAGGGGTGCCCTCCCCCCCCCCCCCACCCCACCCCCTTGGGACCCAAGGAAGCGGGATGGGATGGGGGAGGGGGGTCCAAATGTTGGCCTAAATTTTCATCTTTTTGCTGAAAACAACACAATGGATTTTCACCAAACTTGTCAAGTAGCATTCCCATAGGGATAAGATCTCAAAGTGTTTGAATGGGCACCATGCTTTCCATTGGGGCCCCAGAGGATCCCAACCTCCTAAATTAATGAATATCAAATAATATTTTTCTCTAGTTTTAATCAAAAGTGATAGGGCTTTAAGTCTTTTTTCCCAAGCTGCATAATCCAACGTTCTATAAAGTACAGTGTACTTGGCAGGTATCTTTACCAGTGTGATGGAATATGTAAATGGACACCATGCCCCCATTCTCAAAGCTACCCCCACCATATTAGTTTCCAATGTTCTCATTTAAGAGTCTGCAAGAATGCATGGAAGGTGAACTTGTGATACTCGGAAATCTTGTCTTTACTTTAGCTCTTGTCGCATGTTCCCAGGACAATCAAATTCGATGTCGTCTCAACGTTTTCCCATTATTGATGCCATCTCATGGAAACGTTTATCAAGTTTGCTGCAAAGAAGTCTTGTCATATGCTTTTCGGTAGTTTAGATCTTCACCTCTAAACCCTGAAATCGGACATAGTCACCAATAAACACTCAAATGTTGTAAAGATTGACAGAGTTGCAGATTAAGGAGAGAAAATTGTTTTTGTACGAAATTCTTCTCTTGTGCATCTAATCAAAGCACGAGAGCTCCTGTCGAAATTCCATTCTGTTGTTCAGCAGTGCTAGATAGCTGAATAATGTGTTTTCTTTGTTTTAAAAGGATTATCCTCAACTAACCAGTACTAGAAGAAGATAATTATGTTGTCGATGTATGTTGGCCATTTTCACGTTATATGAATGAAACATTTAAGCTAATTAATTTTGGTTTCAAACTCTACGACCAATCTTCCTGTTGAGGGAATGAGCTCTTCACATGTACACCATTTGGATACCCTTCAACTATGCGATACCGTAAGATTTAACAGAACTAATCCCAGATCCTATATTTTCATTCATCACGAATTGAAAACTAAAACTTCTTCTTCACGTATATATAGGATGAATATGGCACTGCAGCATACAAGACTGTGGAGCTAGACACACTGCTGGATGACAAGCCCGTCCAGCATAGAGAAGTGCAGAATCACGAGAGTGCTCTCTTCAAGAGTTACTTCCCTCGGATGGAGTAAGCTTTACCCAGAACCACTCTGTTTTCTTTCCATGCATGGAGTAAGCTTTACCCAGAGCCACTGTGGGGATGTTTCATAAATCTGTTCGTTAAGTTACGAACGACTGGCGATCAGTTCTTATGCTGGATTATTGAAATTCTGAAAAGTATATAGCACATCAGAACTGATCACCAGTCGTTCTTAAGTCGTTCGTAACTTTACGAACAACTTTATGAAACGGGACCCATGGTTTCCTCCCATGCATGGAGTAAGCTTTATCCATAAACACTCTGTTTTCTTTCCATGCACGGAGTAAGCTTTACCCAAAACCACTCTGTTTTCCTTCCATGCATGTTAGCTTTAGTCACGTGATACGAGAGTTTGTTTTTCACTGTAATGGCAAAATAAGGAATCCTGAAGAACAACCTTGTGGCTTTTTTTTTGTGATAGAATTGAGCGTGTGTCAAACAGACAGATGTTCGATGTATCGCTGTGATTTCCCATTTTCAGATCTTAAAAGTGAAGGTTTTTTTTTTTTTTTTTCATTCCTAACCAATACGGCAAAATGTTGTTTAATCACAATATCTCATAAAAAGAACTTGTTTTGATTTAGCTAGCGTGACATTTATTATCTACATTAAACATGCAGAAGTATTAAATGGATGGATGGTATTCTTACTCTGACATGATACTACACCGATGGACATTTACGGTGTAGGAAAAATAGTGTAGTAATAAGATGATAAAAGAACTGACATAGTACTGAAATTCTGAACTAACGAGTTAGGGGAAAATGAGCATTCATTTTCCCGATTGCTTTGCATCGGAATAATGCTCAAAATTGATAGAGACAATAGTATCATCATGAAGACAATATTACCCTTGACTTTTGAAACAAAACATTCTCTTGGGATGTTGTTTTGATGCCAATACTCTATAATATGTCTGTGGATGCTGACCAGCGTGCTACAGCGATGATAGCATTGTACTATGCCCTGGCCAGGTAGTGCTAGGGAACAAGTAGACTTTGTTTCACGTTCCACTGAGATAACTTGTAAACATAGGAAATGTTTTTATTATCTCCATTGTGAAGGATAATGAAAGGCGGGGCTGACACAGGCTTCAAGCGAGTTACTCCCACACAGTACCAGTCTCGCCTCCTCCATTTCTCGGGCGACAGGAAACACATTGAGGTCAAAGAGGTATGGCTGGAGAGAAGGAACATAGAAAGTGACATCTTATCGATACCGATGTGGAAAATTAATGATGGTGGACGTGGATAACAAAATATGCCTTTCAAGATAATAATATTTATGACTTGACAACTCCAACATGGACAAAAGAGCTAAGTGGGTCAGCTGGAATGAATCAAGCAGCAGGTAGTGCTGTGAAGAATGTTCAAGTATCGATGGCGTTGACGTCTTCTAATAATTAGCCGTAAATACTGACTTTTTTGAGAAATGGTAGTGAGTTGTTATCTGCAGTGATTCGAAAAAAAAAACAAAAAAAAAAAAAAACGTCGTATAGCAACCAAGTGAGCTGGTTGCGTAACCTGCTAGTTTTTTGCACTTGTGGACACAAAAAACCCCCGATATTTTTTAGCGCGATCAGCAGCGCGATGCTAAGCCCAAGAAATCTTGCTGTTATTTCTGAATTAACGCGCTAATTAATTTTGACTCGGCGGTACGTGTAAACGGTCGGGCTTAGTAACTCGAGTTTCTATATCTCATTATGCAAAGCGAACAGCACAACAGTAGGCCTATGCACTCCACGCCACTGTGAAGCACAAGAACAATCGTTTTACCAATTTATCGATCGGCAATTAGCGGGTTACGTGTACACGTGTGTAAACGGTTGCAAAAACCCGCTAATTTGGAGAGTCTGAACGGATGAAAAAAAAAAATCGAGTTTTGGAGGGCACTCGGTTTGATAGAATACCCGCTATTTTGTACGTGTGAATGCGGCTAGAAGTATACATATCGTGGAAATATGCGAGTTATGTTTAGTGTATAGGGAACGGTGCATTTCAAAGTCATTTGTTAATCACACGAGTACTTTATAGCAAGGATTGGCAGATGAGGTCAGGAGTAGGATTCTGGTTTGGAAGGTTTTTGTGGCGCAATCTACTTAGAAATTCGAAGAAAAATAGAAAACTTTTACTTTGATTTTCGTTGTACCACATAAGTGATGTTGAGGGTATCATAAATCAATACAAGTCAATAAGAATTTGCATTCCATTTGATTTTCTTTTGAATGAATTTAGCTGTTAACGGTAATCCATTACTCTTGATCTGAAAAAAAAGACTTCCCATGGAATTCAGATTTCTTCAAATATGCTGTCCAAAGGCGAAGCATGCGCTATTTCATTGCATGTGATTGTGTTTTGCAGGTTCCATTTTCTAAGAAGTCGCTGAAGTCGGATGACGTGTTCATTCTGGATGCAGGGCTCAAGCTCTACCTTTGGATTGGTTCATCTTGTAACAAGGATGAGAAGTTCAAGGTGTGTGCAACGTCGTGAAATGTAAATAATTTCACTTGCGTGTAACGAGTTACGGTTTCACAATCTATTGAGCTTTTCTACTGCCATTTTTCTTTGTTTATTTTGAAACATAGAGTCAGTCCCAAGCTAAACAGATATGTGAACTTTGAACTTTAGTACGCCATTCAATGTTTAAGATGGAAAACTAGCGTGTACTCCATAGCTTTAGCTTCTATGTATCTTATCATACCGTCATGCTTTAAAGCTCTGAGCCAAAGACTATAAAAATGAGCTATTGCTGTCACTCATCGTTCGAATTGCGTCGTTCGTCGTCCGTCATTCGTCGTCCGTCGTTTGTCCTGCGTCCTCCATCCTTCTTGAAAACCGCATGATGGATTCTGTAGTCAGCATGAATGCGTGCAACTGAACTTGCGATACTCCGGTGCACGTGCGCGAGACCCCAAAGGTCTTCTTGTTACGACTACTTTTCATACATACCAAGAAAGATGTATACAGCCCATATTCGAGAGATGTCCACAGTTTGCAATAGCATGTCACTGTTACTCCGTGTTTGTTTTTGTTTTTATTAGCTTTTGTATCAAATTGTTTGTTTGTTTTGCATTACAACAGGCCACCCAGCATATCGCTACTCTGAAAAGCGAGCGTGGGAAGGCAGAAAGCGAGTCATTGGACGAAGGCGACTTCCCGTCCACCCACCCTTTCAACAGTCTCCTGCCTGATGTCGACATCGAACAGGAAAGCGAAGTCGATGATAACAGTCCTAGGGCAATGTACAGGCAAGAAGATTATCGTCAGGACTCTAGAAATGAGTAGTTTAAGGAGTGAATTCCTACATGCAGAACAGTACTGATAGATTGTGTTTCTTTCGTGTTGGACAGAACACGTGTAGAAGAAAGTGATAGAAGAAAGGAAGTGGCTGACATAAAGAAGTGCCCTCACCATTCATATCAAATTGGGGCGAGGGTTACAAATGAATTTATATACTTTGGTTTCACTGCCATTTTTGTATTGCCTGCGTAGCAGAAGCGAGACATAGGTGTCACTTTCCGTCGTCGTCGTCGTCGTCGTCAACAACTTGGTGTACTTTCTATAGCTTACCACAGCTATGACCATCAAACTCACACCACAGGTACATAACGTAAATATTCCGGTCAAGTTCGAATATCAGGTTCAGGTTCCGTGATATTTATTCAATGACATATGAGAGAATTCCGACACGGTCAAATGACAAAAAGTCAATGAACTTGCCCTGATAACTACTGTACTCACAGTATTGTGGTGTACTCTCGATAAATTTCCGCAGATTTGAACTATGACCACCAAACTCACACAAAGGTTGAATATGGGTGAAATACATCAAGTTCAAAGGTCAAATGGTCAATGAACTTCACCTGATAAGCACTGCACACATAATATTTTGCCATGACCACCAAATTCACACCACAGTTATACATCACCTAAAGATGCCAGTCAACTTCAAATTTTGTCGGGCAAGGTCAATGAACTCACATAAAAGAACACTATCACAAATTGCAATATTATTATTAACTTGGCGTTTGCCTTATCACGGTTTGCATTAAATTCTTGTTATATTCGGCTATCATTGATTAGTCTGTGACTTATATACACTTTGTCAACGGACGATCATTACTGGAAGCTTTGTACGACATACGTCTTTGCAAATTTTCAAGTCTGTTAAACGATTGTTGTGTGTTAGCAAATGGCATCGATGTGACAGCGCCCTCATCTGGCTCAATGACAGCAAGAGTTATGTCCTTATCGAGAAAACAACAACAAAAACAACAACCCCCCAAAAAGCAAAAAACAAAAACAAAAACAAAAACAAAAACCAACAAAACAAAACAAAAACGAAAAAAAAAACCCGTCCCTTACTCGCCCAATAGGGAAAAGAACAAATCGGTCTCGCAATGCTGTTTAGCCCTCTCACATTTGTACACTTTGTCGATACAACTCTCTTTTTTTCACATTACATCTTTACGCTTTAAGAACCACACTGAAGGAGCTGGACAATGACTTCTCGAATTAACACCCCATATGCAATTAACAGCCCACAGGTTTACTGCAGCCTGTCCAAAATGTGATTTTCGATGTAAAAGGAGATATTTTTTTTTTGTTTCGTTTTGACATTGTGTACCATAATAAGTGAGAGAATGCTTCTTTGTGGTTTAAATCGTGCCAGGTTGAGTGATGCAGGGGGCAAGATGGAGTTCACTCTTGTGACTGAAAATGAGCTGAGCAAAGCTGATCTTGACAGCAACGTAAGTCAAAATCATGACGATCTCATGTTAAACTAATAAACACCCAGGACTTAATCTAATGCAATTGGCCACTAATTTCAAAAAGGGGGGGGGGGGATTTTATTCCTCTCCTCCTGATACCTATTGGACTCAATATCTGATTTGCACCTAGTGCCCCGGGAAGTAAGTGAACATAATGACATGTAATTATTCTGTTTAAATGAGGTTATTCAATCATTTATATGGAAGTCATAGGCAGGGCTCGACACTAACGGTGGCCCGGTGGCCCGGGGCCACCAAAAATGAAAGTCGGGCCACCAAATTTCAAAAAAGGGCAAATTTGGTGGCCCGCCTCAGGTCACCAAAATTTTTTTAAAAGTATGTCAATGAATTCGTAACTTTTTGCGCCGGAAATGTATAAATGCATGCAGTGACTCAATGTTTTTTATTGGGTTTTTTTCGGGCCACCAAATTCTTCCCTCGGGCCACCAAAAATTTGAAATTGATGATTTTGGTGGCCCCATTCGGCCACCAAAAAAAAAAAGTTAGTGTGGAGCCCTGTCATAGTCTCATAGGTATAGCAATATGGAAAGAATAACGCTACTACCATAGTTTACAGTAACACGATAGATTATTTGATTTACAAATAGAGCGCAAACGTGTTTCATCTTGAGATGAACGAAAAATGACAAGTCAGAAGAATTAAAAAAAAATGCAGTTGCATTCTAGCATACTGCAGTTGCCGACGAAGACCGCTCGTTTTCTGCTTTAAGATAAATGTTTTTCTAGTGCATTTGTTGTATTGTTGCTGACATATTATTTTATGGTTTATAGGTATTCATGTTCAATTCATTTGATATGGCATGTAGAATTACCAAGGGATATAGGGGGCAAAATTAAATGTATATCTGTTCTGCAGTATATTTCCCTTAAATTACACGCAGACTCGCACACGTGCATACACTTACAGCATATGCATGCTATACACACATCGAAAACAGAAAGAGGCACTTCATGTTGTCAAGTTAACCTCACTATTTTTGCAGAGCATTTAGCTGTTCCCTTGAGTATAGAATGTTCAATGTTTGATTACATGCTGTGTAAGGAGAGGACAATAAGTGTATGAAGGTATTATAATGTGGGTGCTTGGAAATCAGACATAGTCTCAGTCAACCACCGAAGTAACTCATTAATAATCATTTCTGTCCTGGTCCATTTAAACGTACTATTAGTCAGGTCATTAAGACAATCTGTTACTCATTACAGTGTACTTAGTCAAATGTATATTAACCTATATTGGTGTCTTTTGGTCTGTACATAGCCAAATCACTAAATACTTCATGAAAATACGCATTACTATGTATAATGTTTCTTTTCTTAGTTTTTTCTGCATCCTGTTAAGCCCCACTTCTAAAAAGTCCTCCAGATCATCTTTCTTCATATTCCAGCTGTGACGTCATTCTACTGTAACACTTAAGTTGAACAATAGATACAGTTATGTGCCATATGACAGCATCACATGTTCTTTTTATGCAAACGTTTGACAAATTTTTGACGCAGCAGTGAGTGGTAAGACACATTAATGTGTCTATTGTTCAGCTTAAGTGCTACAGGAGGTTGATGTTACAGCTGGAATATGAATATAGGTGATCGCTCTGGAGAATTATTTTTTAAGAGGTGGGGCTTAACAGGGTGGAGAAAAAAAAATAAAAAAAAGTTCCATGGTAGTGATTTGGTTATGTACAAGCCAAAAGGCGTCAATAGACGTCCATATATATTGTACATTTGGATTGCACGGAACACATTATTACTGCGAAGACGCTGTGACGACTGAAATGTTAGTCATGAAAACCACCATTAATTAAGGACAAATTTCAGTGCGTTAAGAGGCAGTAACATAACAGCAGTTTTCTTTTTCTCCGTACTTTTCTTGTGATCAGGATGTCTTCATCGTGGACACATGCAAACACTTGTACGTGTGGGTTGGAAAAGGTGCTTCCATTGACGAACGGAGGAACTGCATGACCTATGCACACGTAAGACCTGTTAGACAAGTCACTGATGATGGCTGATATTGACATGATGACGATGACATGATAGTGATGATGATAATGGCCATGATATGGTGACGGAAACGTGATGATGAAAACATGGTGGCGAGGGTAACATGACAGTGACGGTAGCATGCTGCTGAAGGTAACATCGTGAATGAAATAGTTAGAAAATCCTAATGGTTGGATGATATGACGGTGGGTGTACCGGAATTTTGAGGATGACGAGGGAACAATCATGATGAAGGTAGCGTAATGATGAGAACATCGTAATGATAAGAGAAACATTTTCATGAAGAAACCAAAGTGCTCCTAGTAACATGATGAGGAAACAATAATGTCATGAGAATATGATGGTGGGGAAACCATAATGATAAGGTTTACAGGGTTACATGAGGACGGTAAAATTACGATGGTAGGGAAACCTGATTGCGATGACACAATTATGATGTTACAGTGATGGTTTGACCGTGATGGCATGATTGTGATATTGACGTAATTTTGGTGTTGCCATGAGCGTGACTTGATGGTTTTAGCATAACGTTGATGTATAGGCGTATTCAGTAGGTGTTTTTTTTTATAAGGCTCTATATAAGAAAACTCATGTGAAACCAAGGAGGTTCAGGAGTGGAGTCATAACAATCTTATTTAGTTTTAACTTTTGTTTGATGTCGCAACTAAAAAAAAATATTTGAAGTATGTGCCAAACTAGAGCTGCCCCACAGATAGGAAGACAATCGATTCCTTTGTCATTGCGTAATGACCAGCCACTTTCTCAGGAAATAATGTCTTTATGATGGTATTCACCTTTCGCCGTCCCTTTTTGTAACAGATGAGCGGTACATACTGGTACTGACACGGGAATGTTCGAATAAAAATTGCGCAAAGATTGATGAAATGAATATCATAATAACTCGACTTTATGTCTTTACACTAATCTTACATATAACGAAGTGAATAAGGAACTACAGTATACTTCAAGATTATACCATATAATATTCATTTGTCGGAAGTGATTAGAAAATTATAAAATCGGCTGTCTGCAAGTAATATAAATGAGAGTTTGTCCGAGGTCGTATGAAAATCATTGATGTAAGACTTGAATAACAATGAGCCTAGCAAGCTTGTGGGACACCACATTCGGGAGTCAAGGCCATTTGCGTGTATATCCGTATTGAGGTCTGTTAGTTAAATAACTTGTGAACCACTGAAAGGTTTTTCCGTATATACCGTGATGAGACAATTTGGTGAGAAGTATTTTTTGGTTGATTGTGTCAAAGACTTTTGAGAAGTCTATAAAATATCTGTTGTGTGTGAGCATGTATCAAGTGCATGTGTGACTTTCTCAACAAAGGTAAGTAGCGCGTGCATAGTGCTGTGATTTTCACACCTGAATCCAAATTGAAAGTTAGAAAATAATATTATATCATTGACTGTTGGTTTACTGTTCCGATGTACATTTTTCTTTCAAAAATTATAGAAATTGAAGTTAGTGAAGATATAGGTCTATAGTTATTGACATCGTCCTTCTCCCCTTTCTTATAAAATGGAATAACTTTTGCGATCTTCATATTATTTGGCACAAGCCAATTGTGAGAGAAACGTTTATAAAGTGTACCAAAGGATCTACTATGTGAAGAATTAAGTATATATTTTTTCTGTTTTTTAGAGATAAATATCAATTCCGTAATATCGTAGGCTTTTTCCTTCTTTCAAATTAGCAACAATCTAAATGATTTCTTCCTTATATGTGGGATCTAAATAATTACTTTGGAGTTACATGTATCTAAAAATTCACTAAATCGTTAAGTAGATGAAGCGATGTTTTGCGAAAGATTTGTCCCAATTGGAGAAAAGAAATCATTAAAAATGTTAGCCATGCCAGCGGGTGCACTACTGGAGGCATTGCCCCATCGTATTCCAGAAATATCAAGAACATTATTGTGAAAGAATTATCATTAAAGGAATCCTAAGACTGGTAATGTTGCAATGATTCAAGTAAGGCCTACCAGGAAAGAAGGCTGTGAGCATCTGTAGTAAAACACGGACAGAGAATAATGACATTACACGTGCATACATCAGCACAAGAAAAGTTGGAGAAGAGAGATTGAAAGAGGCAACTATAATATTACGGAAATTAAAGTGAGGAGAACACGACTGAAGAGAAGGCAAAAACACGTTTCAACAGAAGATAAATTATAAGGGAAAAATGAAATCTGTCATTCATACAGAAAAAGTAGAAGAAAAGTCATGAAACATACATTATACATCTGGTATTATAGGCATATGTGCAAGCTTAGGTAGGACCCGTTAGAATATACGGAAGTAGGGCAAAATGGGTACATGACGTGTGTGAATTTTTGTGAGTGCATTTGTGTGCTGTACTTGGGTGCACTTACCCATGGTGTATAACGAGGACACACATACGAACTTTACATTTAAACCGAGGACACACAGAGAACCGAGGACGTCCTCGGTACGCAGACCATTTCAAACGGTCTTTTTGCATGCTTTTGCATGTAGGGGTACATGTTTGTAGGTCCTCGATTAGCATTATTGTAATAAGTCCTCGGTTGGATGGTAATATACGAATGAGTCCTCTGTTGACAAGAGTCCTACTGACACACAGGTCCTCGGTTATGCGGTAAAATTCTTATGGTTAAAACAGGTCCTCAGTTTCCATCATAGATGCGTATGTGTGTGTGCGGGTGTGCGTGTGTGCCAGCAACATCAGGTATGCGTCTTCCAGGGGTCTAGGAGCTGCAGAGCAACACTTAAAAGAGAGTAAAGCGATTTTTATGGATATACATCATGTACTTCAATAGACATTTGTATTTTGTGGTGCAAAACGAATTAATTGAATTATTGTGTTTTATGCATATGCCTACAAACTGGACTGAAGATGATTATTAATGATATGCTATTACATATCCTATTATTATTCAAGAAAAGAAAGTTATCAGGTCAGGTAATAGAAAGAGATAGAAGAGTGATATCGATCAAGATTTGACTCATTATTTTTGTAGTATGTGGATTTTATTTTTTTTTTGTAATTGTAATCATTTAAAGAATACCGCATTTAATGTATTGTTGTCTAATGTCTTATGAAACATCACACTTTCTTATGCTTATCACTTTAATAATTATGCCTCCGCCAACGAAGTGGCCGGAGGCATTATGTTTTCGGGACGTCCGTCCGTACGTCCGTCCGTCCGTCCCGTTTTGTTTTTGTCTATATCTCAAGAACCATGTGATGTTTTTACATCAAATTTGGTATGAGGGTATATCCTGGGGGATAATACTTTGTTTGGATTTTAGGGTCACGGGGTCAAAGGTCACAGGTCATTTTGTGAAAAAAAGGTTGAAATTTCATGTTTTTCTCCATACCTCGCAAATGGTTCAAGGTATCTTCATGGAACTTAGTATATATGCATGTACCAATGGGCAGTGATTATCTAGGGAAGTTAGGGGTCATGGGTCAAAGGTCAGGGGTCAAAGGTCAAGGTCAACTCCTCAAAATATCACTACTTTCCTTATATTTGTGCAATGCCTGAAGGATTTTTTTAACTTGATGTATGCATGTACTAGTATTACCCAATATGTATTCTGTGGGAAGTTTCTTGCCAAAAGGTCAAAGGTCAAAGGTCAAGTGAAAGTGCTTAATTGCACTTTTTCCTCCATATCTCGACAGTAACTCAAGGTATCATCATGAAACTTACATATTTATGCATTTTCTACCTAACAGTGATTCTCTTTGGAACTGTGAGGTCAAAGGTTAAAGGCCAGGTTTAGCTAATACTATTTTACCATTTGATACTGAAATTATACTTTTTCTAAATTTACCTTGAAAATTACTCAATGCATAAACTCATAAAAGGGTCAAAAGTCAAGTAAAAATCATCAGCTCCCCAAATACCTGTACTCTGACATTTTAATCATTCATCCAATTGAACCTAGTTCTAGAAAAGTGAACATTCAGCACATTTGTGGCAAACCTGTCATTTTAATATTTTGCCAGTTGTGTGAAACTGTCATCACACATTGTCAAGCCATTGTACTATAGACCTATTAATGGCGGAGGCATACCAGTCGCCGTAGCGACATTTCTAGTTCTTAATGATACGCTGTGATTGTAAAAAAAAAAATGCGATTCGGCCTACGGCAGCCACGGCGTTTATATGAAGAAAAAACAAACCCAAACATTACGCCTGAAACCATTTCCATTCGATTCAAAGGTGCTTACCATTAGGTATTGTTATGCTCATTTCCACTGACATTGCAATCGATGTCATCACGAAAGACAAGATTTTTTTTTAATTATAATTTATTCTTTTTAGGGGTGGAGCTAGGTGAGTGCCGAAAAAAAAAAATTAACAGATTATGATACATATTTTCATCAAACAATTCTTGAAAATGTGATTTGGAGTCCTCTCTCAGCAGAAAGCCATCATGGAATGAGACATAAGAGAATCATAAATGGATGTCAGGCGGCCTTCACCCACTATGTCATTGCCTAAACTGAAAAGAGATCCGTGGGACTGGGAGACAACGGCTTGTGCCGAAAGGGTTGGTTGGGTGGTGGCGCGTCGCGTTAGTGGGAACACCACCCTTCGTCCAAAGCCCCCCCCCCCCCCCCCCCAACCCGGTTTTGCCGAAAGGGTGCGTTGGGAGCGTTGGGTCGTCGCGTTGACTGGAACCCCACCCTTCGTCCAGAGCCCCCCCCCCCCCCCCCCGGTTTTGCCGTAAGGGTGCGTTGGTACTTTTTCTCATGTACTATTAAAAGACGAGTTTTGAATTTATATTTAACCTTCAAACAACCATTTCAAAGAGGCCATCGTCCGGATCTAATATTTAGTTCGTCCAATGTTCATTTGGTCCAATATCCATTTGGTCTAATATCCGTTTATGTTTTACATTACAGGGCATGGATCATGTGGATAGTCAGTGGCTTATCTATATATAGTCCAGCTGCTGGGGGTGCTGGCCTGGCACCATGGGGAGGGGTGAGGGACCCTAAACTTTACCCTAATCTTATTTCATGTGTATGAACATCTGTTTTCTCCCTCAATGCAGGGTCAGAGAGTAGTCCGTTGTCGTAGAAAAAGCCCCCCCCCCCCAAAAAAAAAAAAAAAAAAAAAAAATAGCCCAGTTGGTCATATAGACGAAACGATGATTGGACCAAATGGTACCTGATTAGACCAGGAGGCTGGCTATTAGACCAAATGTCAATAAGATCAATGGTTATTAGACTAAATGGGTGTAGACTAAATGATGATAGACAGAGGGTAGACCAACTGGGCAATGGACCAAAATTAATGATGTGTACACCAAATTTATATTGGACAAATTTGGTTTTATTTTAGACCATTGATGATTAGACGAAATGGAATTAGACCAACCCATAATAGACCAAATCGGTATTTGATTATATAAATTGGTGTTAGACCAAAAATAGACCAAATGGCTATACGAATTGACTGTAGACGAAATAGTAATTAAACCAAATAACAATTAGACCAAACAGTAATTGGACGAAATGATGACCAACAGTGGTTATTAGACCAACTGATATTAAACAGTCTATTAGACCAACTGGCTGTAGACCAACTGGCTGTAGACCAAGTGGTAATAGAGTGTAAACCGATCCGGACGATAGCCTCTTTGAAATGGTTGTTTGAAGGTTGCATATAAATTCAAAACTCGTCTTTTAATATTACATGAGAAAAAGTACCAATGCACCCTTTCGGCAAAACCGGGGGGGGGGGGGGGGGGGGCTTTGGACGAAGGGTGGGGTTCCAGTCAACGCGACGCGACTCAACGCTCCGAACGCACCCTTTCGGCAAAAACCCGGGGGGGGGGGGGGGGGGCTTTGGACGAATGGTGGTGTTCCCATTAACGCGACGCGCCACCACCCAACCCACCCTTTTGGCACAAGCCGGAGACAACTGAACAAACTGTGTAACTCCCGCTGCCTACCGAAGATGGGCTCTTGATAGACACCAGCTGTTAGAGCACATTTTACATTCTTTTGCTGCAATGTCACCTTGGTTCATGTGGTATGACGTCATGCCTGATGTTCTCATGGACGACATCATTTGAAATGGTTATCCTTATTGCTTTTATATTCGATACTATCTATTTTCTGTTTCTTTTTCTCAGAACTACCTGATGAAGACGTCGCATCCTCTCCTGCCTGTAACTGTTGTATCGGAAGGCAAAGAGAAGGACGACTTCAATGCAATCTTCTAAAGCCATTGCCACTGGTCTTCGAATGGAAAGTTTATGAAGAATAAATACACCCAAAGCAGACAGTCTAGAAATTGCCAGAAAGCTCTTATCATATTTGCAATGTTAGATTGTCATTCGTCAACGGCTAACATAGATGTATTGCTTTTGTGGGAAAGAGTTGAGTTGTCCTATATTTTTTTTTCTGTAATATAAACTAAATGCGATATTTTTTTCCTATACTAAACGTAAAGCGGCAAATCCAAGCCTATATATTCGGTGCGACAAGAATCTTAGCACTTATTAGAAATCTCCAAATCATCACACCTGTCTTGATTTGTTTAACTCACGGTTGTAGGTATTTTCATATATATTATGTACTGTAAGTGTATAGTACGATATGGGATTGTAGAAACTAACACATGGCGTCACAAATTTCCATTTCTAAGAATTCATCATCCCCTACTGATTAATGAGGCCTTTTATGTACTTGATTAATATCCAACTCTCTTTTTTAAACCAAGTGCCTTTCGGCCGAGTGTATAAGATGCCGACAATATCCTCATTCTGTACTGCTCTCGTTTTCTTATCGGTGTGAGTAATTTCCAGCTGCCACACCTTCTCACCATTTTGTGTCTGATGGACAATATGATTGTCATTAACCTTGTTGAGTGAAACCAACTCTCTAAATGCCAACCAGCAACTCACATTATTTTTGGATTTTGAAGGATTACCTGTCAGTCATCGTTTCATATTTACAGATTTGGAATATTTATCTGAATCGTTCTGTCTGCGTATCGTTTTCCGGCCGAGGTCCGTACCAGTTACTGGTATGGAACAACATATAAAATGTAGGAGTATCGTAAACTTTATTTTTTGCCATAGAACCATGCAAGAAAGAACTTAGCAAAATTGTGACATCACATATTTTAATACTAAATACAGACCGTACTCTAGTGAATGTATTTCAATACATGAGTATTGGAATCCAAAATAGGTGGAACTGAAAAATGCGGTTGGGGATTCTATTCCATAATGTCATGTCACAATTCTTACAGTATCATTTTGGTGTTTCTTGTTTTGAAATTGGCAGTGTTCTCTTATACGTGTACTTGTTTGTAGCAATTACAAGATTATATTTCACGAGGTCAAGATTGAAAGGGCTTTCATTTTGTGAAAAAATACTAAAGCATAGAAGGTTTAGAGAAAGGCCGTGAATATCATGGATACAGGAAGCTTGTAGAAATTGTCAGAACTTAATAAAGAACAAGACGTTATCAAAAATATGAGCTGTTTGATTATTCCTTTATGATTACGTCTTCCGGTGATGAAAATATGTTCAAATTTTTTTTTTTTTTTGCAGTCAACAGCTGCTTTTGCTTTTTCTGAATACAAATACAAATTGGGATGGATTTCGATTTAAATGGATAGTTTAGTATTAGTGGAGATGAGAATTTGGCTTTAACTTATTTTGAGATACCAGGAAACCAGTTATGAAATAGTACAGAGGATACTATTCTATGAGGAATTCAAAGTTATTTGATGAAAATCGGTTTTGGTGTGGCTGAGGCACCCAAAGCGATCGAAATAAAAAAGCTTAGCCCCACCTTTTATTAGGATCACTCTTTTGTGGATATCTCAGCCATTTAAAAACCCATTTTCATCAAATGAACGCTGAATTCCTCTTGAAATTACATGCCCGTTCATATTTCATAAAAAGTTTCTCATCATCTCGCCAAAAAGAAAAAGAAAAAGAAAAATGTTACAAATCAGAAGTTACGTCTCGACCGAAACTGTAGATCCCTTTAAAGCCGCTACCTCACTGGCTTACACACACAGACACACAAACACACACATATATGTATATATAATATACGTATAGATCAATATATATATATATATATATATATATATATATATATATATATATATAATGTGAGAGATAGTTCCCTGGGTACCGAACGTGCGCGGTGCCGCATTGTTGGTTGCATATATATTGAAAGAAATATATATATATATATATATATATATATATATATATATATGTATATATATATATATATATATGTAAATGTTCGCATAGATACATAAGCCCTGCTATATACACAGGAATTTGAAACTCTGTGCGGATATATATTGTATAATTATGCTGATATATAACACACTCATTTCTTTGATCGCGATGAAACAAATATAAAAACATGCCATACAGACATATCATATTAATTCATTTATTGTTTACTGTTTCCAGGTTAGCATGCCTGTACAGTGACGAGGCGACCGTTAACGGCCCGTTAAACTGCACATTACTTGAATATGAGACCATTTTGAAGCAAATAATTTTCACACAACAATAGATATATAATGCACTCTTAAATGAATCCCACAAGGATTGGAACAATCATCCCCCAGCATTCCCACTGACACCCACT
Source organism: Diadema antillarum (assembly GCF_040938485.1). Classification (NCBI taxonomy): domain Eukaryota; kingdom Metazoa; phylum Echinodermata; class Echinoidea; order Diadematoida; family Diadematidae; genus Diadema; species Diadema antillarum. The sequence goes on along the minus strand of NW_027271292.1, from coordinate 45,878 downwards.
GATCAGTTACTAGCCATCCCCTTTAATTTGGATAAAACACCTATACGTTTCTTGACAATTTAGGACAAAGGCTTACAACGTGGTACTTCCAGGCAGTTCAAGTTCAAGTTCAAGTTCAAGTTCAAGTTCATATTTATTCGTTTTTTCCACAATATACAAACATAAATCTCACTTTCGTACGTGACAAAAGCAATGCATACAATTGTACAGAGAAGACAACAATAATAGGAAAAAAACTTAACAGTAGCGATACATTGCAATAGTTGCTAAGATAACGAAAGTGAAATAGTTTTCAATATATGCACTGTGTGAAAAAAAAAAAAAAAACGGAGGGACCCACTAAAAAGACACAGCTTGTAGAGTGTGGGCCCCTCTTGTATTAGAAGCCCGATGTAAAAATTGAATTGAAAACAGCAAAAAATCCGCACAAAAAGTTCGTCACAAAAAAGTTTGGCAGCCCCCTAAGAGACAGACGAACAAACAGTTATACATAACATAAAACAACAACAAACAGAGTAATGAACATGTAACAGGACTGGGACAGCAACAAGACTACTTATAGGAGGAAAAACAAGAAACAAACTGACTTGACGACACAAGAGGAAACAAGACTATAGCGTGATAAAGAGGTAACAAAATAGACAGGAATATGCAACACAGACGACGATCCTCGGAGGTTTGAGGAAGAAAGAGAAAAAGAAAAACGAATGTAGAACAAACCCTTCAACTGCGAAGTATAGGTTAAAGAAAATCTTAAAATCAAGGCTTGAGCAATAGTTACAATAATAAAGAGAACGGCAATGCCAATATTGCGGATGAGTAACAAAGTAAGCCTATAAACTAATCTGATTCTGCGAGTCGTCATTATAAGATTGTAAAAGAAAAAACTTAAATGAGTATACAGATGGAGCAGATTTTAAATCATGATTCAGGGAATTCCAATAAATTGGTCCAGTTAGGGGATTCATGAAAGAGAGTCTCTAGAAAAGATGTCGACTCAGTTATATCAATGGAAATGTTATCAATCATGACATTTTGGATGTGAAACAACAATATTCTTCCTCTTGGATGAAATATACATTTTGTTATACTAAAATTTAAAAACAATTCATTTCTCTTCTACCATTCACTTCGTATTTCAAGTTCATTATTCCTTGTGGAGATTAATGAGGTGAGCAACGAAAATTTGAAAATCTTTAAATAATTCACAATACCATTCATATGTAACAAAATAGGTAATAAACGCAAACAGAATGTAGATGATCCCTTGCATTTATCCCCAAGTTGAATTATCCTTCGGGTTAATGGCCGGTTTAACCCTAAAAAGACTAGGCTATTTTGATGCCTCGTATATAGGACTGGGGGGGGGGGGGGGGGGCTCATTGGACCTCCCCCCTGAGATCTTGACCGTTGACCGCGTGATCGTAATAATTGGCAAAAGTGGCACGCGCATCACCCACAAGGTAGTCTACAAAACTGAATAGGTAATTATTTCACAATTGTTCAGTTTATATATATGCATGTATATATACATATATATATATATATATATATATATATATATATACATGTATATATACATAAATATATATATATATATATATATATATATATATATATATATACATATATATATATAAATATATATATATATATATATATATATATATATATATATATATATATATACATATATATTATACATGTTAAGAAATAAACTGGTAATGCATTTTCGGCCAATAAAAATGAGTTTATTCGCCTCGAATTTTCAGCGGCCTCCGCCTTCTTCAGGAGTCTTGACAATGACGGTATCAAAACCAAGCAAAACAAAAACTGAACACGTAGAGCGCGCACTCAAAGACAAACTATGAGTGCCTCCCCCTTTGTCAGCAGGGATCCACTTTCATCCCTGCCGAAGGGGAGGCCCCCGAAAATTCGGATTTTGAATTGGCATTTAATGCATTCCTCTATTGTGACATTGTTATTGATATATATATATATATATATATATATATATATATATATATATATATATATATATATAATTGTATATACATATCACTTTTAAACGTAATCGCCCATTTTATTATCTCATATACAAAATATTACATGTATGGTGAACTACGTATACAATGATGTAGCAGAGGCTATATGTACATTCCCTTTCATTCTCATTACAAAGGCGTATGCTAATGTGTAAACTTACACACTCTATATATTTTTCAGAATATGTTGCATGAGCTGATGGGAAAACAAACTACCGTTGATGTAGGTAGTCTTTTATGGGATCACTAATCAGTATGCCAGTCGAGAGCATTGTTCATTATCGCGCAAACGTCAGATTGCAAAAGTGGATTATGAAATGCGGTTGAAGAGAATGTATATGAGACCGAACAGTTATAAAATTATTAAACGATGAAGCGATCTTGAAGTTGGTCGCCTTCATGTTGTCACAAGTTGTCTGGCTGTCAGAACTAGGAATATGGAATGTGAAGAATGTGCAGCCCATGCCCTGCACGCTTTGGTTGGATATGCTGATGAAATGGCATCCGCGATAGTCTGTATGCTACTTGCACTTCACTGGGTGTAGCCGGGACATACAAGTCGATCGACGTGGAAGCTGTGAGCTGACTGGGCGTGGTTAGTAAAGAGTACGAAATAGAGCCAGGTAAGATCAATTTGCTTTGAAGGTATTGAATTATCTGTCGATATGTGCATTGTCTCTTGGCAGTGATATAGAATGAAGAATGCACCTATATCATTAGTAGATAGTATCGTGACAGCGCGATATTGACGGTATCAGTGCCAATGAAATAATCATTGCTGATCTTGGAAACAGTCAAATGCTACTTTTCAAACATGTATATTATGAATGATTTTAAAACTTGATGCTCAAGACTTCTCTGGGTGTTTATGTGCAAAAGAAGACGTCATAAGGGAATTTACTGAAGAGAAGAGGTCCGGCGCAATAACATTTTTTGTCTTGGTACTGAAAGGTACACAATCCATATTACATTATGATATTTTGTTACATTTTCTTGATATTTTCGTACCCTTGTGATTTCATATCTTGCTCCCATCTGAAGAGGGCGGCACTGAGAATTCAACAATAACAACAAAGAATTCAGAAGTCTGAAAGGATTGTCCAAGATCCCACAAGATCACTTTTTATTTTTGCATTGTCTGACTGGATGCATATCAGTTAATGTGCATTGAATTAAAAGAAGAAATTGCGGATATTTGACATGAGTAAAGTACAAAAAAAGCAGATTATTCTTCACAAAAGTACAATTGTGCAATGCTTGTAAGACCTACTCTAGATTTATGAGCTATATGACTGAAGATAGATTCCAGTTAGCCCAAAAGAAATGCACTCTGCATAATGAGTCTTCAAATTGTCACTTTCCTGATCGACACTTTGTTGATATTGACTATTATCAGTAATCAGTTATTTGAGATGGTCACCCTTCAACCTTAGATATAGCCCCGTTTCTTCGATACTATGTTCGCTTATGAGACTTGTGGCATGATGATTAGATGTCAATGGCATAGATTTCTTGTCACCGGCATGATCGGTATATTAGTGGATGTCGAGTGGTGGTGGTGGTGGTGGTGGTGGTGGGGGGGGGGGGGGTTGGGAAGGAATTGCCTCACTAGACATATAATACACGATAATATGTGTTTGAATTGTAAGCAGTCGTTTGCATATTACCAGTTTATATACGACTTTTTTTTTTTGTCAGGAGGGGTATGGATCACTTCATGCTGGAATATAATTTCGAAAAGTGATCACGGCCTCAGATAGTTAAGATGATTGTGGCATATAGCACCAATTGTTTACATTAATACCATAAAAGTAGATATATATCAGGCTTCATATATATAATCACCCAGCCCCCTCCCCCCAATAAATGGATAATTCTTTGTCAATATTGGCCATGCTTAGTAAATAGAAATTCATCAATGGACTTCTTGTCCATATTTACCACATCCAACGCTTAGAGCAAAATTAATTTAAAGAATTACGAGACTGTGACTTTCATGAACGTCAATGTCATGATATGATATTTTTTTAATCCCAGAGTTCTCACGACAAGGGTGTGTTCGTTTAATCTCGAGTATAGGTGAGAGACAATGAGGGAGTATAAGGGACTTTTGTAAAATTCGTGTTTCAAAATCGTATTAAGAACACTTTAAAACAATTTGATAAGAAATGAACCACAATCCGAATTTACTTCTTCCAAGGACGGTGAGGCCAACACAGCAAACTTCATAGAGCGGATCGACCATTCATTTTTAATGTTGTCAATGTGATGGTGGTTAGTTTGATACATGGAAATATGAACATAATCTATCTGTTCTCAGATTTTAAATCTTCAAAATTTGACAAAACAAACGAGCAATGTAGGTACAAGAAAACAGATGGGTGAGGTGAAATATTGTGTTTTTGAACTTCAGAGTCGGTAGAACATTGTCCATCAAATAAAGAAGAGCAGCATGTATGTGTTAGAGCTCTCCCCAGCTCTCCCCCTCCCACATTAGACCTAGAGAACCTTTTTCGTTTCATTCACATTCACATTGCTAACACATAGTCTAATTTTGATTGTTTTTGGCTGTTTTTGTTTCAAGGAAAGACAGATTATTTCTGACTGGTTAATATCCACCAAAATAATCAATGAATTCAGCGAGTAAGAGCAGCAAGCAAGCTGATGTGTGATACCAGGGAGGTGTCTCTTCCCATCTCCCTGGTGATACCATGCACCAAACAATTATAAACTAGCTGGTAAAGTCCCCATTTCGTCCTCATAAAAACATACGTGTTACATGTACTAAAAGTTTGGACACTTCACTCCACAAGGGTCAATGCGTATTTTCGTATGTGTGTGTGTGTGTGTGTGTGTGTGTGTGTGTGTGTGTGTGTGCAAAATCTGTCTGTATGCGTTTGTTCAATGCGTAAGCATGAACTATCGAGGCTGAGAATAATCGAGTAACAGCAAACAAGCTAAAGGTCTTGAAAGCATTGTCTTCGTCCATGGAGTTTTACTTATATTCATCGCTAGTATTGAATTATAAGCAGCAGTCGGATAAACCAGCGCTAAATACTTATAATGTTGTACGTCTGCGAAGGACCAACGCGACCGAATGGGGAAATAAGAACAAACTCACTACAAGAGTGAAGAAATATAATTCTTATTATCATCATGGTAACTGTAGTTTCTCCCATTAAATAAGAATTACCACCATAGTTATCATGGTTTTTCCTTATCATTATTATCACCATCTTTGTTATCACTTCTAGTATTGATACTACTGGTTACAACTGTATAGAATTAGAATTTTATCATCATTTATCATTTGTAATATATATAATCTCTGACTTCCGTCGTTTGATACCTTTGACACCAAAATGTACACAGGGTATTATAACATGAGGCAACAGAGCCGCGCCTGACCTATGCATACTAATTATGATCAACTCAACCTGCTTGCCACTAAACAATGAACATCTGATATAAGATCACTTATCACACATCATACAAAAGTGTTGATAAATAATGTATGTAAGATATACTAGATCTCGTTTGAGTCAACTAGGGAGGTGGCTCGTCTAGTTACTTCCTTGATTCAATCTTCAAGAAGACACTGGTTATGTCTTCAAGAAGACACAGATCTAGATTCAGAAGACACAGATTCGTAGATTCAATCTTCATGAAGACACAGATTATGATATGTGTGAGCCTAGAGACACGATGTTCCCCCAACTTAGGTTTGTTCACAAGGAGCTTATGATATGTGTGTTTTAATATCGATTTTTTTTTTATCAACGACTATTACCTATAACAGTTTTATCGGTTGTTTATTTTGTGCAATAGATGCCATTGTTCATATAGTTTTTCTCAATTCATTTCTGTTCATTTAGAAACGTTGTAGTATTTAAATGTCTTTGAAATTGTTCTGTAAGCGTTATATGTTTGATTTTTGATCGTATTGAATATATATATATATATATATATATATTAGTATATATATATATACAAACATATATATATATTAGTATATATATATATATATATATATATATATATATATTGTTTGTTAGTAACTGTAATTCTGGAATATTTTATGTATTGTGTTTTAAAGGGCCCCGATGAAAACCAGCCAATGCTGATTTGGGCCACCTTTTTTAAAGATGTGAAATGAAATAAAATAAATTAATAAAATTGGCAATTAACAAATTTAATAATCAAAAGGTATATAAGATATCTCTTCCGACTTTAGTCTGTTCTAATGTGACTTTTTAATCTACATTCAGTTCACGCATATAATTTGTATTTCGGGTAACTTATGAATGTAACTCATTACTTATATTATGTCATGAACATTTATCAGCTCGTTTTGATATTGCATCATCCTTGGTCGGGATAGTCTTGGGAAACTGATTAACCAGGATGACACCGAATTATGAAGTATTCAATAATGTTTTATAAGCTAACTACAACGTGTACGCGTAATATTAGCTCATCACAGCGTTTACGTGTAATATATATAGACTTACTTTTTTTTTTCACATTCCCGATATCTGTGTAATGGGAAAATGGAATGTCCACCCCTCCTCCCCCCCCCCCCCCCCCCCCCCCCCGGCCAAATTGACACTCCGTCCGCCTGTGTTATGACGCTTAGGGGGAAACTGGTCGCTGTCACTAAATTGTGTATGAAAGATATGACTTCTATAATGTGTATCATCCAATGTGTCCCATGTTAAATAATCTCCTACCATGTCCTTTAGAATTAAACGGGGTATGGTACAGTAATAAAGTTCTTCTGATATTCTATCCCTAGTCATGTCGCTCTACAAGACGGTAGCCAATCTGCATTGACAAAGAAACAAACCCTGGACGACAATTTGCCTTCAGCTCACATGAGGCACCTCTCTGGCCGGGGTCCTCGCATTCCTCAGATCATTTGCTAAGGATACCCTTGAACCATCTCTGTGATTAAACAGCTGTCTTGATCATAATTATTGACTCCTGATGTGTTCAAGATGATGTGTTGTGAGCATGGCATTTCTCTAATCTCTTTCAAATGACATGGATTTCTCGTTTCACAACGTCTTAAGGTATAAGAGTTTCCCTTTCCTTCCCGTCCCCTCGCTCTCTGTCAGTGGCAGCATGACTTTGTATGCAGACTCGAGCTAGTTCACTAAAATCAGGGAGGTGGGAAGAGACGCTTGCATTTGAAATACTATAGAAAGTATCAGTTGATAACTGAATACTTACCCTCTCGGAACTTGCGGTCTAACAACAAATCACTTTTAATATCTCCTCCTGTCAATACACAATCTTATGGTTCTAGTATAGAACGTTTCAGTCAGCATCACCTCACCTGAATGCTTGAGACAAACAGACTCAGTAGACAAATTTAAATCCATGTTAAAAACGTATTTGTTTATTGAGTAGTATCATGACTGTGTCTCATGTCTTATACCGTTTCTGAAACTGTACCTTCTTTTTCTTTCTCTCTTTTCTTTCCTCTTCTTCCCTTTCTATTGTTTTCTTTTTCCCATAGCGCTTAGAGACATTTTAGGTAATAACGCGCTATCAAAATGTTGTGAATTATTATTAACATTATTGTTATTATTATTATTATTATTATTATTATTATTATTATTATTATTATTATTATCATTATCATTATCATCATCATTATTATTATATTATTATCATTATCATCATGATAGATGCATATTAGTATTTAATGTCTAATGAAAGTACCACTGTGTACTACATGCGTTATCAAATGATTCACTTCGTTAAATTCTTCGATTAAAATGGGAAGGGTGAGTTGCAAACATTTCTGTAGACCGAAAAGTTATGCTAACATTGAACGCTATTACCTCTTTTCTGCTATCTCATCATGGATTCTGTTGATATTCTAAATTACGGAAAAGTTGTCAAGGTAAATTCAGTCAAGTAAAGATACAATATCTATTTTGAAAATTCTCCAGTCAGGGTAATGTACTGCAAACTCGGAAATGCCCTCTTTACAGCTGCATGCTAATTGACATGCTGAAAACGATTACATACCTTTACTAGTTATATTTCATTACATTCAGGATCATCATTATCAAAACTACCACCATCATAAAAATTGTCGATATTCCATTCACAAACCGATTGTCCTTTTTGATACTGACCGTACCCCGAGGAAAATTACCCCCCCCCCCCCGCTAATATAGTGATAAGGTCAGAGTAAAGATTATAGGGTTAGGGTAAGGCCTAGGGTTAGAATTTGGGTTGTGTTCAGGATTATAGGATAAGGGTTAGGGTGCGGGGAAGGGTCTGGGGTGATTGTCCAGGGGGTAATTGCCCTAGACCCATACTGACAACAATAACTCCTAAACAACATTAAAACCAACCAATGACAATATTATAAAGAGCAAAAAGCAGGTTTCTCTAACTGGGCTTGATCGTTCACAATAGTACTCTAATTTCTAAGCCAATGGTTTTCCCCTAATCACAACTTGTGTGAAATCCGAAGTACATGTCATGGCCTGTTATATGGACAAAGGCGGAAAGTATTATTTCATGCTGCTAAAAGAGAGTGGCTCAGTAATTACGAGAAAGGAATGAGGTGGAACAGACGGCCTCTTTCCACCTCGTTGTCAGCTGCTTTCACCATGCTGTCTTCCCGTCCATCAGTATGCCTAAATAAGGTCAAGGGTTGACGGAGCGCGCGCTCTCCTCAACGAACAGGAGTCTCCCGTTGTGCGGAGAATAATGGAGACAAACATTTATGAAGGAGAGGGAGAGAGTGAATATCTTATAGATAAAAACATTTGCAATCATGCAGAGCATACGAATAGGAGTTGCAACATAAAAAGTAGGCATCATTACAGGAAGAGAAAGTCAAGCTTGAATCATGCATCAAATTAGTCTTAGTTGCCTGGTTGATAGCAGACAGAGGTTTTGCGAAATGATTCCATTAAAGGGATAATTGACGAAAGAACTGCTGAAAGAATAAAATATGTAGGGTGAATCATTCATATAAGGTACAGCTATTTCTATATTCCTATGTGATTGAAACTGTAAATTGATTTGTAAGGGTTCTATTGGATCACATCGAGTACAGTACGGTCCATCTATAGGAAATAATAAACGAATGTTAAACGTGAGAACTGTCTGTTGTTACACTGCAAATTTGGTTCTTTCGAGCGTTGAGAACCTATTCCTGTAAATAAAATGTGTGCATGAAGAATAGTAAAATCAGGGAGGTCTTCCACCTCCCTGGTAGAATGCTCAGAGCTGTCGTAGGAGTTCGTCGATTACGGAATCTTTTTCCATCATGGACACTGTAATGGTTGTCCCGGGGGTCCAAGCCAAGGCATGGAACCTCCAGGCAGGTCTGTAGCGAAAAAGTAAGGGACAGATAAACGTCGTTATGCACTATATCATAATTTTCCTGAATTTCTCAACGGCATGTGCACTAGCGAAAACACTCGAAAATTGTGAAACAAAATTTACTTTAAGGTGCTGATGCAGTCTATTACACTGTAAAAAGTCCGGAGTTAAATATGAAAACACCGAGCTGGTGTTAAATTTCCGGTGCTCATTCATGGTGTTAGATAGTCTAGCTTCTGGACTCTTTTTTACTCGTAGCGGTGATCGTATACGCATCAAGCCGTATGAGGGCGTGACACCCGAGGATTGCGATACACCGAGAACTGTGATATATACCCGAGACTTTTTCGTTGGGCGCGCAGTCTCTCGATTATCGCAATCAGAAAGTTTGCGCCCTCTCTTGGTTTATCGCACCAAGGAAAAGGGGACGGAGCCCAGACTAGGTGTTAGATTAACACCTCCGGGTGTCATTTCAAAATTTATATATATATATGTATATTTGATAGTTTCTTAGTTACTGCACTTCTTGTTAATTTTGAACTTCAACAAGACGATAAAGAATTTTCCGATTAAGTACTTGATTTTTGAAAAAAATGTTTAAACACAATAACACCATCACAGTAACACCAGTTGGTGTGGTCCCCTATTGAAGCTGGACGGGTGTTATACCATTGAAATTAACACCACCAATATCAAATCAACACCATGCGGTGTCATTATTGAATTAACTCTAGCGCAGTGTCAAAAATATCACCAGCCACAGTGTCAAATTAACACCACGAAGTGCCAGGCGAACACTTTTTAACACCGTCATAATACATTTTCAACACCTGTGGGTGTGGTCCTCTATTGAAGTTTGATCTATGGTGTTAAATCTAACACCGATGTTTTTACAGTGTACGCTGTACTAATCGATCAGCCTTTACCTTTTTCTTTCTACAACTTATTTTAAGAAAGGGGAAGCAAAAATATTTTTTTTCTTTTTATATATAGTTTTCATCTTTTGTAAGACGTTTCACGTTCTTATTTCTGTATATTTTGAAGAATAGCGTCCTCAATGGATTATCTTGAGAAAGTTCAAATGTAAGGTCATGTATAGAGAATGAGTTGCTCTATACCCATATGCCAAATATGACGGGGATATATACTTCAAAATGATGATGAAGAAACTATAGGGGGCCTGGGCCTACAAGGATCGAAATAGATTAGGTTTAGCTTGGCTTTGTAGGGTTGAAGGGACTGTACAATACTGGTTGAGGTAGGGATTCATGTTTTGAACATTCCTATGTGAGATAATAAAAAGCCTCTAATGAAATATAAAAGAGCATGTAATCTTAAGAAGGATTCAACGTTTATTTGATGAAAATTGGTTTTCAAAAGGCTGAGATATCAAAAAAAAAAAAGTGCTAATAATAAAAGGCGACATGCCCCAACTTTATTAGTATCTCTTTGTTTCACCTTGTTTTGGGATATCTCAGCCATTTCAAAACCTATTTTCATCGAATAAACTTTTGATACCCCTTAGAACTGCATGCTCTCTGACATCTCATAGAGTGGTTTCTGAATATCTCACAAAACGTTAAAAGCTAAATCTTCACCTCGACCAGAATTGTACACACCCTTTAAGACATGAACCTCATTTGGCAAGTATAGGTGAGGAAGCCACAATAACTTACCAACTGGAAGCTATATATAAAACGTCTCCGTAACTGTATTACATGACTTAACTGTCGATTTGACTTCTGCTCAAACTGTGCGATCAATTTCTCTCATTCGAAACCTTTGTGGAGACTGAGGTGTATGGCACATTACTGGCTGGTATATACCAGGCGATGGATAATGGAAGATATCCCGAATATATATGACGTATTATAAACTTAAATTCTTGGAATAAATAAGGGTGCAATTTACTTTCACTGTGACCAAAGGGATATCGTAAGCTAAGGCAATGTGGAGACTTACAATGTCTACCAGTAGAAATTACCTATTGGAATTCACACTCTCCTTTAACAACAAATGTCACTCATTTATCACATTGAAACGCGAATAAACAATCATATACAATATATATAGAGCCCATCAGTGGACTTCTCACTGCAATCCACTATGCAGTGACAATAAATTATTTCAGAGCAAAGACCGGCCAAACCCAGTTACAAATCAGGGCAGACTCCATCAGACAATGTTCCGGTATTTGTATCCTTGTCTAAGACAAGTCAGAACGCTCCAGTGTAACACCCCACTGTCGGCGTAGGCCTATAATAGATCGTTTTTCTGTGATGTATTATTACATACGAGTGTCAAACGGACAAGGATGATGGGCTTGCAGCAAACGGTGGGTATACATACAAGAGCCTTGAGTCGATCGTAAATATATAGATTTGTATACAATGTTAGGTACAATGTGGGATTGCTGGGTTTGAATGAAATTGGTTTAGGATAACATCACATTGTTGTTGTTGTTGTTGTTGTTGTTGTTTGGTGTTTTTTTTTCGTCCGCCCATGCATGAAATCCTGGGACTGCCTAACAATCATTTGGACATCTACAAAATTAATAAGAAGGACGTTATATATATATATATATATATATATATATATATATATAAGTGACCGTGCATCACAAAACGAACAAAAAGTCGCACACACTGATTTTGTGTGAGAACTGAAAATAGGTAAAATGGGTCAACCAAGCTGATCTTGACTTTTTCATATTTTCTGGAAGAGCAAGTCTTCTCCTACATTATGCTAAAATTTGGTATCATAAAACGGGCAGGAAAGTGTGTTTTCTAGCAGTTTATCTCGAACATTTTTGTTTTGGCAGAATAGTGTGATTAAGTGTGTCTTTAGAGTCCTCTTTTCATTTCTTAAAAACCTTGTACACACTCGCCACTTTCAACTCCTATAACTTTTGAAAGGATGATGCTACTGCTTTAAAGGTTTGCATTAATTAAGGAGAGAGTGTGTTGATAAGGCATGCTTAATTTCAGTTTGATCTGATAATCTCTAATTCATTGTTGTTACTCCAGCGGTTTACATCCTGTTTTTCGTCCCATTCTTCGCACAGCTAAATAGCACGGCTTGGTAAAGACGAAGCGCTTGAATAGAAACTGTACTTCAGAGCCTCTTTTCTGAGTTCACACTTTTCCTGAGTGTGAGCTTTCTTTCCAATATTTAGATAGGTTGGGAGAGTCCATTTGCTTTGAGTTATACATCATTTTCAAGCTTGAAGTTTGCTCTTTCAAAATATGCTCTTCACTAAAATTTTATGTCTGGCGACTTTTTGTTTGTTTTGTGGTGCAGGGTCACCATATATACATACATATATACATACATACAATATACATACATACATACATGCATGTAAGCATAACGAGAGAGACAGTAGTCCTACGTACATTTATTCATGATGTACGTCTTTTAATTAACGAAGATGCAAAAGACACAGTTCCCCCAGTACAGACAATGATATGTCGATTTACGAACACCTTTTTGTTGTATACAATATTGTTTGGATCAGAAATTAATGAATGTGTTTTATAAGAATTCTCGTTGCGGAGGAAAAAAAAAGAAGGTTTGGGTGAAAAAGAAACATGTATTTTAAAAAAGCTAACAGAATGTCAGAGGTAATAGATTCGGATTCAGCACCCTCGTAATACGGTAAAACCATCAATTATTTCAATTTCTCACCATTCAAAAGGATGTCAGGGGTTGAATTGTCAAGGGTAATAACGTCAAGCTTATGAGATCAGGGGAAAAGATGCCAGCGGAAAGAAACGTCCCGAGTGAAAATGACAGAGGCAAGGCTGATCATAGGTAAATATGCCAAGAGTGAGTGGTTCGGCATGGCAAAACAACAATATTACAAAAATATCTGACCTAAACTGGAACAAGCAAGTTGACAATGTCTGCCAAAACTTAACACCCTGGCCTTCCTGAGAAGAAATCTACACATCAACTCACCGAAACTCAAAACCACAGCATACAGAACAAGGGTCAGACCTCTAGTTGAATATGCCTCCCCCGTGTGGGATCCATCAACTGCAAGGAATATCAGCAAGATTGAGATGATCCAGCGAATCGAGGGCAGCCAGATACACTCTAAACCGATATCGGAATACATCAAATGTATCATCAATGCTGCAGAAGCTGGTATGGTCATCACTACAACAGCGACGTGAACATCTCCGTCTTGTGATGTTCTACAAGATCCACACCCAGCTTGTATACCATTCAACTGTGAGGCTTTCATCACCAAATCCACCAGACCATCCAGAGGTGTGAACACTCAAGGCTACCTCATCCCTCAATCCCGGACACAACAGCACCAAAACTCGTTCTTTCCTAGAACGGTTAGATCCTGGAATGCCCTCCCTGATGATGTTGTGACGGCCTCTTCAGTTAACGCCTTTCGTCTCCTGCTGACGGAAGGCGGCAACAGCTAAATTCGAGGGAGTTTTTACTTGCACCCTGTAAATTATTGGCACATGCACCTTACCCCTATGACGCACACTATCACCAAGTTCTGCAAGAATCTTCAAGGTTGAAGGAAGCAGACTACTGACAAGAAAAAGAAGAAGAAGAAGAAGAAGAAGAAGATTAGAGATTACATCATGAATTTTGCATAAAGATGGAGCCAACGTATGCATACATCGATAGCGAAGATATATCTGGAGAATTTTGGCCTTGATATTTTTTTTTTTCGGGATATTGATCGTTTTTGTTTGATCCATATCATGTGTAACGTTCATTCAACTCATGCAATTCTTCTCTTATACCTATCATAGATTGTACAATTTCTGTAGATATCTATTCCTATATACACGATTCGCTATTGCACCAATATCAAGTGTCAGTTATTTTAAACACGTCAACCATTTTTTCTTGACAAATTGGAAGTGCTTGACAAATTGGAAAATATCCGTATTTTGTTTAGAATAGTTTCATCTGCATGTGTGCCAAGTTTGGTGCTTTTAGACCAAACTTAATTATTACTTTTATACAACGATTTGTGCAATTTATCCTTCATTGCTCAGTGACAAACAGGTTAGGTTTATATACTCACATGTTGGCCTATAGGGCATAAATGGTTCTACCTCTCCCCACCCCCCCCCCCCAAAAAAAAAGAAAGCACCAATCACTTTCATTTCTCATCCTGCACGTTTGTTTGTTTATTTACGTGTTCAAGATGTGCAATTTTGATTGCACATGTTATATGTTATTCTTGTAATAAACTGTATCTGTTTATAGTCTTGACCAAAATCCCTAAAAATTCTGCCATTTTTCTTTTTAGTGATGCTTTTATAAAACATGTACACTCTTAAAACATCCGAGTCAGGACTGACCCGGAACTGGGTCCGTTGGGGTCACACACCGTTCCGGGTAAAAAATGACTTGGAATTTGGTCATGAAGACCCCGAATGGGGTCACCCTGACCCAGTTCATGACTCTGAATGGGTCATATCTGACCCCATTCCTTGTCATTTCTGACCCGGAACGGTGTATGACCCCAACGGACCCAGTTCCGGGTCAGTTCTGACTCGGATGTTTTAAGAGTGTATATATAGTCCTACCGTGCTTGGAAACAGATATTTGCTATGCGTATATTCAGAAAGTCTATTAAAAGGTACACATTAAGAATGGGGCACCCCTCACCCTCTCTAGTTTGGTTGCTTCGCTCCCTCCAACATAATATTTCCAACGTTTGCCCGTGCCCCGGCCCTAATTTTAAAATGGACTCGAACATGTAGTTTAGATGGGGCCGCCCTGTGTCCTAATCATTAGCCTTCCGCAAGCACCATACAAGCACAAAACGCACTACGTTCACATTAAGAACACATCACACGATTAGATAGGCCTGTATATACGCTTTTATTATGTAATGCTAACTATGATAATTCTATTTTTAGGTATAGACGTTAAACATCACAGATATGGCAGCTCCTCCATCCCGTGGGCTCAGGAAGGCCAAGGAGTATGACTGGAAGGACTCCAACCTCGCTCTATTTGGATCGGACACGGAGAAAAATATCAAGAAAGAGTCGGCCCAAACCGAGCCAGCATGGAAGGGCGCTGGCTCCAAGGTTGGACTTGAGGTCTGGCGTATCGTTCAATTCAAGGTGAAGCGGTGGGCCAAGGAGGAGCACGGAAATTTCTTCAGCGGCGATTCCTACATTATCCTCAATACCTACGTAAGTCGTCCTTGGAAGAGTTTTCTCAATATGTGTATGTTCAAGTGCATGGCAACGTGATCAGCGTCATTGCACCTCACTTCACATAATCCATGTCCACCCTAAGTTTAATAACCACCTTAGATGTAATATTTTTCATTAATGTCATCCCTTTTAAATCATTCTGATAATGTGCTCGATATCATGAACAACAATTAGAAAGGAAGGAACTATTATTGTCATTTATTCACCATACCTTGGCATATATTTTTACTTTTACTTTTTTTTTTCAAGATAATTTCCCGTAGGTGATACGCATGTATAATCAAGACATTACTCTTTGCGCTGTTCCATTCAAAACACAGAAGAAGCCTGATTCGGACAGTGAGGAGCTGTTGTATGACGTGCATTTTTGGATCGGCAAACACTCTACTCAGGTAAACCGCGTTGTTAAATTACATGTACTTTTATTCTGTGAATGTGGACAGGTACACTCGTTTTGTTTTGTCTTGTAACGTTTAGAAAGAAAACGAAAAAGAGAAAAGTGAAAAAGAAATCAGTATGGTGACTGTCAGACCAATAGTGACAAAATTAATTTCTTCATTTTTTTTTTAATTGTAGCGCAAAATCAGTATGGTGACTTTCAAACCAATAATGACAAAATGAATTTCTTCATTCTTTTTTATTGTAGCGCAGTAGATTACATGTATAGTTACCAGCTAGATGATGATATGATGCAAAGTGCTATGAAGCAACTTAAAGTTTGTGAGAGCGCTATACAAAAATTTGATTGTACACATAGGTCAAACATTGATCCTATCGGATAAGTTACTTAACTCTGTAAAATCGTTACTGTATCCACTTTATAAACATACATGATGTACATATAGGATGAGTACGGTACTGCAGCATACAAGACCGTTGAGCTGGACCACTTCCTGGATGACAAGCCCGTACAACACCGTGAGGTCATGGGACACGAATCAGAGCTGTTCAAGGGCTACTTTGATGCCATTACGTAAGTAACTTACAGGTTAGAAAAAACAGACAAACTATGAGTATTTTGAACAGTCACTAATGAATTAAACATTATCAATTTCACAGTAATTGATTTCATTGTCTGTTATTTGTCATTTTTGAGGCTGAAAACAGTCTTGGATGGTGAGGATGATTACCCGGTAAAATGACTGGTAGATTGTAGCTCTTTGATACTATCTGAAAATATAATGTATATGGAATATTCAAATCAGATCATGCATTAAATCTTTCCTTCTTTCGTCCAGATATATGATAAACAAAAATGATAATTTTAAAAATAATGAGTGCTCTTTTTACCTAGTGTCAAACTTATGGGCTTTAGTCGAACGCGTGGGCTGTATGACTCGTGGGTGTTGGTCTCGTGGGATGTCCCCTCCCCCTTCCCCCTCCCCCCCCCCCCAAAAAAAAATACCCTAGATGTCACTGTGATCTCGGTGACGTTGGATACCCTAACCCTAACCCTAGCATCGAAGAAACACGTATGCTGTTATTATTGTATATTTTGATGTTTTCTATTCTTTACGTAGGACCATGGAAGGCGGAGCAGAGTCCGGATTCCGTCATGTTGACCCCAAGACTTACGAGCCACGCCTTCTTCATTTCAAAGGAGATCGCCGACGGGTCAACCTTTTCGAGGTACGTTAAGAAGGCTTTTTCCAATAACATTATCATCTATGATGTCTATTGCCAAGTATTTTATCGGCGATCGACGGGATAAAACAAGGCTACAACAGTTCATGATGAGACAGTAGTGGATACTAAAAAGGAATTCACAAAATATCATTTTTTTTTTAATGAATAGTACACATCCTCATAACTTATTATAAAAGGATATAATATCATTCCCCCTGCTTTTTGAAAAAAAAGGAAGGTAAGTATTCTTTCATAATGTGCGGGAAACGGAAATATTACCGTGTTTTTTTTCCCATAATAAAAGAATACTTATTAATTGTGATGTTGCACGCCGGACCACTTCGCGGATTGCGATCCGCAGATTGCGATCCGTGGTTATCCGTGAAAAAATCCGTAAGAGTGTTATGGGATTCCGCCATGTTCCCAGCGGCCACGGCATCCCGCTTGCCTAAAACGTAGTGCGCCGTGGGTAGGTGAGATCAATTCAGTTCAGTTTAGTTCAGTTTATTCAAACCAAATCAAACATAACAAAAGTACAAGACATAACTGCAAAAGTTCAGAATGATAGGTTTGGGACCCCAGTGAAGCACAGCTTGTGGTCGGGGCCCCTTTACACAATACACTACAGTATATGGCAAGGTGTAACATATTTACATGGAGTATAACATAATATGTACAAATTATACAACATAATACAGTAAATGCAGACAAGATCCTTTCTTTCGCCTCCGTATTGTAGTCATCCGTATTAATCCAGTCCTCGCTCCGGTGAACATGTAGCTATCAGACGCCTGGTCGAGCTAGATTACACGCAGACCTATACACGAAGATTTACGCATAGGCCTATACACGTAGGCCTATTTCCCGTCGCGTCCCATCACCATCGTAAGGACCGTCTCAAAGTTTTGTTACGGCCTATTTTATGCTGTCACGTCCAAAGCCCAGTCTATCTTGAGTTAAGTCACACAATTTCTGTAAAACTAATTAAAGTATAATCACTTGTATTTCAAAATTTCCTGTATCCACTTCCACAAAATTACCTCGGATCCACTCCTGTCTAATAACTGATTGTGTTATTATTATTATTATGATAATGATTATTTTTGCTATTATTATAGTTATTTACTTATTGTTATTATCATTGTTATCATCATCATCATTATTATTATCATTATTGTCATGATCATTATTAACATTTGATACGATTAAGTAGATTGCAAAGGTTACAGAATTGGGTTGTTCGTGTTATCTTGAATGGTTCACAATCTACAAGCTTGCTTTTTAGTGGAACTCTCAATTCTTTTTTTCTGAACTGAAACATAACCTTGTATTTTTTGTTGTTGCAAGTATGCATGCATATGATATAAAACTTTATTTGTATCAGTTGATATCCTTTGCAAAGTTGGATGTATAATGTTTGTCATATAATTCCTGATTACTGTGTTGTGTTCTGTCGGAAAAAAAGAAGAAGAAAAGAATGAAAATAAATGAATTGAATTGAATTTAATGTGGAGCATCGTCACAATCTTACTTCTTTACTTTTTTACTTCTTCGTATATATATATATATATATATATATATATTACATGAACCTTTTGCAAACGTTTGAACAATATTATTTCATCACATGTATACTTTGTACTATGTTTTTTTGATTTTCGATGATTGGAAATAAACTATGATTGAAATGAAAGTGTCTCCTCTGGCTCTCAATTAAGCCTCTCTCAACCAAATATTGCATTCAACATATTGTTGCTGGCTAAAAACCTTTTATAACCAAGGACCAAAATACCTCAGCCACTTGTCGGCAATATTGTCTCGAGTTGTATATTCCTCTTGACAGAAGGAATCCAGTACGTTCTGGTACCGACGTTTTTGCCTTTCCTATGTATCCCAAATCTCGCAGGATGCACTTTCACTGTAATAGCAACAAATGAATAAAACCAGCTCCCCACTGTCACATAATCTGGCGACGATGATGATAGTAAAAGTAATTGTAAGTACAGTACAATGTATTAATGATAACACTTAAGCAGTAATGATGATACATTTTAAAATGATGGTAATAGACGTAATGATTATTATCATCAAACACACAGCGCCCTCTGTCGAGACAGTCCTTAAACAGTGGCGATGTCTTCATCTTAGACCTCGGTCTCATGCTATACCAGTGGAACGGCAGTAAATCCAACAAAGACGAGCGCACAAGGGTAAGTATTTTTGACCATTCGAATTGCTATCTATTGGTGTGGCAATGCATTACACGCTGATTTTGATAAGTAGCAACCATATCCTCTCAAATTGGCTTCTATGTTTTTTAGCAATAACATAGCACAGGCAAGGCAGAAATACATGCATCACCTTGACCCTTTAAACACTTTAAAAATCACTGGGCAAATAGGACGGGGAGAGAAGAAAAGAGAAAGGAAGAGAAGGGGGGGGGGGGTGTATGAGAGGGAGGGAGATCGTAAACTGCTTCAGTAATAGTGTAGCATGATTTTATATTCTTTTCAAAATTAAGAAGATGAAATAGAATTTTGAGAATTTCTTTTTGTTTTGTTTTGCAAGGGATGGGATCAATAAGAGCGAAAAAAACATTAACAAGAACAACAGTTTCATCTCCAGCTGTTAATGATTAGTTATCATATATCAATAGCATGCTATCCCAGTATTCCAGAAGCCTTTTTGAATAATTCTGTGGGACATGAAGACAGTACTTTAGAAATTGTTATACTTAGCTGCAGTGCGCACTTCCTGTGACTTAACGATTTATATATCACTTGCATGTGCATATCCTCTGTTATGAATGATGATAGACAGAAAAATAATTCTATAACAGTTAAACTAAGTTATTCTAAGTGCCGAGGACAGCATTTAAAAAGCGCTCAGTGCTAAAAAGTGATCTAAAATCAGCTTTATGGAAAAAAAAAACATCTCATGTGATATCTAATGTTTGCTGCCTTACCTACAAGGAAACTTATGCGCTTGATATTGTTTTGACATATTATGCATACTATTGGAATATTTTTTTTTCTCGAAAGCCTTTTATAGATCAATCATGATAGTTTGTATTGTAAGGTAAAGTATCATGGTATACGATATAGGGTTCTAGATTGGTTTAAAGATTTTGTCCAATAGAACTATATCACTGGCCACCAGTGGCTGTCAAACATAGAGTCGATTTCTGTGGAGTGCCATATTCATTCATTCATTCATTCATTCATTCATTCATTCATTCATTCATTCATTCATTCAGTTTTCCATTTCCAATAGAAGCATTATATGAGTATTTCACAGAAATTGAATACATAGATTTCATTGATCCCTCTTTGGCCCATTGCAGTTAATTTTATTCATTAACCATCTCCGGATTTCTTCGCAAATTCCTTGTTTAATGCTTTGCCAATGATTTGAATTTGTTTATTTTGTTTGTTTGTTTGTTTGTTGTTTGTTCTTGTTGTTGGTTGTTTGTTTGTGTGTTGTTGTTGTTGTTGTTGTTGTTGTTTTTTTTTTTTTGGTTTTCATATTGCGACCCCAGCAGCCTTATTGATATAATGAGCAGCAAGTTAAAAAGATTTTCAAGCTTGAATCCATTAAAATAACCTTTCGCCTAATATTTGAAAAAAACCCCAAAAACAAACAAACCAGAAACTCACTCCATGCTTTTCAGTTATTCTCTGTAACATTACCCAAACAAGATATGGTCAGTAAAGAATTTGTTACAGCTTAATTTCACCAAGTTTCTATAATGCTCTATATATGTAGTGATTTTTCTTGGAAATCTCACATTAACCATTATTGAATTTATATCGAGGAACACAGGAATTCTAAAAGATAGTCAAACAAGCATGCTTTCTACCCAAAATGTTTTTAAATGTATACTCGGCTTTTATTTCTCAACACCCGATATTGTTTCATGGAGAAATTGTGCAAGAATCCTCCGAGACAAGCTCATTATTATTCAAATCGTGCTCTTCGAACTATCCATAATTCTGTTTGTTTGATTGTTTTATTTCTGTCATAAACATACATACAAATATAAAAGACAACATAAGGTACAAGGAAAATGATACATCATGCATAAAATGAAACATACATACATACATACATAGCAAATGAATAGTGTGACACATCATCGATATACGAAAAAGAATAGAATGTTGGATTAGAGAAAGATAACGGCTGGATAGCCCATAATCAGCTGCACTTTCTCGTGCCGCTGGTCTTCCATGGGGACCATGGTTACCTCTTCCACACGGATAAATTCTTTTGTAGGAATATAATCCTAAAAGCAAATGAATTGTATGTTTATAACTTTTGAATGTATATAATGCTATTTATCTTTCATCCGGGAATCCATTTCATACATGTCCCATCACCAAATTATTGGAATTCTTTGAATCATCACATAAAAAACGCTCCATCCATATATTCTTTTAAGAGGAGACTGAAATCTTTTTTATTGCAATCGTATGAATCTACAATACCGAATTAACCATTTGACCTTCTTTCTTACATACTGACCTGCTCACTTTGTCCCCTCTTCGTAGAATTAATGGTATTTTTTTTTCCTGGATGTTCGCAATGTTGTCACCTATGCCTCTTCGTAGAATTAATGGTATTTTTTTTCCTGGATGTTCGCAATGTTGTCATCTATGCCATTTTGCCCATAGCGTCTTGAAGTTGACTTTCCGTATGTTACTCTTGTTCATACGTCCCTCTATTTTCTATTTCCTTGTCTTTTCTTCAGGCGTCAAAATATTACTTTTTCCCCACAACTATCTTTTGTTTCTCTTGGCATGCTTCTGCCGAAGATCGCTGTTTCTGTTTCTGTTGTTCTGTTTCTGTTTCTATTGTGCATTCTTGTCTGCTATTTTGTCTTCAGTTTGTCAGTCTTGTCCATCCCGTTTTGTCCTGTACAACCTTTTCTTCAGTAGTTATCTTGTTGTCTAGTCCTGTTTCATGTTTGTTCACATCTATGAAAGTGTATATCTGGTAATCTAATTTTCAGTGGGCTTCCAGACTTCTTCCACTTTGTTATTTTTTGTATCTAAGATGATTCAATTTATCTTTCCATCGATGTTCTTTTTCAGAGGGGCCCACACACTACAAGCTCTGTCTTTTTAGTGGGTCCCTCCATTTTTCGCACTTTATGCAACGGTATACATGTATTTCACTTTGATCACTTCTGTTTCTTTTGTACTATACTATGTATGACTACTATAATAGGTCGTCAAGTGTTGTACAGTCTTTTCACTTCTCTATGTTCTATTTACCTCATTCTCTGTTACCAAAAGAAGTGAAACATATGTTTTGTCGAAAAATGAAATAAACTTTGAAACTTTGAAACTTTGAAACTTGGCAGACCACATGCTAGAACAGTTTTCGCTAAAAAAGAAAATATGTTTAGAGGACATGAAGATTTGTCCCTTGAAATAACTTACAGTACGTATACTTGATGTTTTAAAACGTAAATTGAAATCACATTGTGCATTATATAATTTGTATAAATATGCAATTCTTTAATGAATTATCATACTATATCCCACAGCGTCCTTCTTCAATATCATGGTTGTGTCTCAGTAAAGAGAGTTGTTATATGTAGTTGTTGTTGAATTGTTGATATGAATTTTTGGTGTTGCTCAGTTTCAAATCATTTCCGATCTCCATGATGATATGAATTAACTCACAATTGATTTTCCTTGGAAAAGATTTGGAATTCCTTTACAAGCTTTAGCTATTCGCATGTTTCCTTCAAATCGGTGTTTTCAGTTTTGGAAAGCAATTGGCTAATATATATTTAATCTTTGTTTTTTGTTTTTGTTTTGCCTTTTTTTTTTGGGGGGGGGGGTGGGGGCCTCCGGTAACCTCAATATTGAACACAAAATAAAGAGGAAAGCATGTTGGTGTATGTCCTCTTATGTGCAAGGAGTATATTACAATCTCTGAAGTTTATGATATGAAGGCCTATTGCTGTGCTTTGTGCTGTGAGTGTGAGTATATACATTTTTAATTCCACTGTTGTGAAAAATCTGCCTTTGTACATTCGTTTTTTTCTTCTTTCTTTCTCTTTCTCTCTCTTTTTGTTCATATCTTTGGATTAAGTTCGTCACAAATGTAACTTTGTAAACTGACTCCCTCTTTCTTGTTCATGACAAAACCATATCAGGTTCTGCACCATGCAGCAATTTTGAAAGGATTTCTAACGAAGAGAGTAGGTCTCTTGGGTATATGTCAGCGGACAACGGTTTGAAGAAATGATGGGTATTATAGTCAAGAATTAGTGCATTCTTGCACAAAAGAGGTTCTTAATAGTCAAGGATTATTGCATGTTTGCACAAAAGAAGTTCTTAATAGGAATAGAAATCATTATATTATTATTGTTACTATTGTCATTATCATCATCATTATCATCCTTAAAAAGATTGTTATCACATCGTTGCTATATTATGCTAGAACGTCACCAGTGTCCACTATCATGCATTCTCCAGGCCGTACAGTACATCTCGCAGCTCAAGGAACAGCGCGGCAAGGCCAAGAGCGAAACTTTGGACGAGGGTCGTGTTAGTGAAAAGTCTCCTTTCCTACAGAAGCTACCTGATGTCCCCGTGGACCAGGTTGACGCATTGGAACAGGACAACTCTCTGCCAGCCATGTACAGGTATAATGATCTCCGCCTCCTGTTATGTAGGCCTTTACTTGGCCTTATATCACGACCTGTATACCGCGATCTCCATGCAATGCAGGCAACGTTTACCTTCCCTTCCTAATTGATAGTCGGTGTTAACTCCTTTTCCGTTAATTCAAGTTGTAGGAAATTCTAATGAAGCCGTTAAATTTGTATTTCTGTTAGGAGTTTTAGGTGCAAAGGTAAGTTTAAGTTACATTAAAATCTGTTGTTTTCTGTTTCAAGCAGATCTTGGGTACAGAAACGGAGTCTAACGTTTTTGTTCCCCCTGTATCATGTTGAATCAAAATAAAACACACCCAGTCGTGGCAATATTGTTCTTATCACTATACTTATTACAGACTTAATTCTCTTGGAAAAAGAAGGTAATTGCTGAAAAATTCTTAGCCATTATTGTTGCTGTCATTCTTAGCCGTACTGTCTAAGGCAGGCCTATTAATTACTTTTGAAACATCAATAAAGTTTTAACTCACAAACTCACATAAACCTTGCTGCGCTATAAAAGGTACATGTATTTCTATTTCAATCGTCAACGGCAAGAAGCTAACAGAGCCTGCAGCAGAGAAGCTGTGGACGGTAGGGAAACGATTCAGCTATATAGAGTTCAAATTACAATGTCTATAATTGACAACCTCTCCAATCAATATCATATTCGCTTCGATCACATATAACTGGATCAAAATATGCATCATCATGTAGTTCATTAAGAAAGAAAAAAAATGAATACAGATGTTCATCATGATGACAACTGTTGTTTTTCAATGCACAGATTGCAGAACGCCGGTAAGATTACTTTTACCAAGGTAGCAGAGGGCATCCCAATGAAGCGGTCAAAACTCGACTCCAATGTAAGCTCACAGGATATCTGAAGTACCCTTTTATCACTAAGTCTCGCCCTTCACTAAAAGGGCCGTATGCATAAAGACTATTGCTTGTGCTAGCCTTTTGCTTGAACTCGTATGCATTTAAGTAAGCAATTGCTTGCGAGGAGAAACTTTTGCTAGCAAGCACAAGCCACTCCTTGCTACCCGCAAGCAGTTGCTTAGAGACCAAGCATTTGTGCTTAAAAATGTACGCATAAAACGGACATATTGCTTGTTCTTGCTGGCCATTGTTTACGATTTTTCAAGCTCTGTACGTTCGCTTTATAGCGTTGTTTTTATATTCATTTTACATTAGATTATGCATATGGATTTAAGAAATATTGCTTGAGCTTGATCTTTTGCTTGACAAGCTTGTGCTTGTGCTTGCAAGCAATTACTTTTTTTTGTTGCATACGACCCAATTGCTAGAGCAGGGCAAGCAAAATGTATAAGCACAAGCAAGAGGTTATGCATATTGAATTGAAGCAATTGCTTGAACTTGAGCTTTACTGCTTCACAAGCTTGTGCTTGTGCTTGTGCTGGAAGCAACTGCTTGGAAGCATTTGCTATTTTTTTTTTTTCATATGGTCCAAAGTTCCAAAGGATGATTCCACTGCTCACCCACTATTATCTAGAATGCAAACTATTCAGAATGCAAAGTATTCAACCTAGATAAACACTTTGATGACACTTTTATTTCCTCTTCTTATTTCCATTATTGTTTATTACTGTCAGCATTTCCTTCATCAGGCTATTTCCTACCGTATTTTATGGTTACATAACACATTTATTCAATTCAGTTCAATTTACTTGACGAGAATTCACCCCAAACATACTTGCAGCTTCGATGAATGTAAAAATATTAGTTGAATAAATTGATAACGTTGGAGGAAAATCGGAAAGGCTATACAACTGACAACAATCTATGATGCCTCATGAATAGCGGGAAAATATTCGGGAATTCCATAGGACAATTGTAGGAATTATTTATGAAAAGTACGCATTCCCTCTTCTTGTTACTGACATTTGTTAAAGGCAATATCCTTACCATTATCATTATTAACATCTTTCTGCCTTTTGAAGGAAGTAAATCTACATCGGTTTTAATTATGCCAGAAACCTGAGAAAATATATAAAATTTTCTATATATTTTTTGATATCATTTACCTATCTTGTCATCATGTATTGTTGGAGTCTTCTTAAACAGTAATGGAATCACGTATAGCTTCAATCAAAATTTGAATTTAATACGTCATAGTTTTTGAAGGAATTGTCAGATTTTTCTCCTGATCTGATCTATGAATATTTCTGCATTCACTGAAATCAACATGAATTTGGGTTTAATTTTCATTGAATAAATGACATTTTACTTTGGGTTGTATAGGATACAGAGAAGGAACCCAAAACCAAACGTTTGGACTGAAATCTGAATGGGATGACTGTCCAACGAACAGTTTTTTAGCATGTGCTTGTTAGAACTCATTTCTGCCTTAATCATCGCCATCATCTGTATTTCTGAAATCATACTAGGATGTGTTTGTCGTCGACACGCGTGTGGACTGCTTCGTCTGGATTGGGAAGGGAGCCGACCAGGTAGAACGTCGAAACGCCTTTGGCTACGCTCATGTGAGTTCTCTATACTAACACACCCTGAAGGGCACATTTTTCTACATGATATCAAGACATTACGATACGCACATGTCCCTAACGTCCTCCCCAAGAAGGCAAGCAAAACACAAACAAACAAACAAACAAACAAACGAATAATTACAATTTACTGTACCTTGTATGTCACACTACATCCCCTTATGGTCTCGTGAGAGGCTGTTGGCGTTTCTCATTCCATGTAAGCAGTGTAAATTAAGAAGGCATAATGTATAGCTGCAACATAAAGAGGAAAAAAAGTCAAGGAAGCCGGTGTTTCACAGAAAATTTCGCTTCTTGTAAGAAAGGTCGTATACTAGATCAATGTAAATGAGAGGAGAATATCCTCATGAATGTAATTAATTGTCGGACATATTGAAATATCGCTTTTAACATATCATAATTGTGTATGTATGATATGTCATCATGTACATATCATTGTGTGTACACATATTTCATTTGAAATTACTTCCTTTGAAACGTTTGACTTGTTTTTTGTCGCTGTATCATAATACTGAAAATGTGATATGGATTAAAGCTGTCACTAAGACCACTTAATTCCCTTTGTTTTTATGTAAACTAACGTGCTAATATACTAATAGCATTAGAGATACAGTCATGTAGATGACAAAACGATTAGTCAGTTGTGTAAAATACCACCTACCCCCTCTAACAAAAGAAAACATTACTCCATTATCAGAAAATAAAACAACACACTACCAGCGGCACTCACTGCCATTATCGTATGTTCCTCTGTCTCGACAGAACTATCTGCAGAGCACAAAACACCCATTCATCCCGATCACCAACATTAAGGAGGGCCAGGAATCTACCGCCTTCGATGCTGCTCTTGCCTAGATCGTGTTGACGACAGGTTCCGTCTCAGAAGTTGTTCGTGCCACAGTCAGCGTTCTGTGGGTGAACGTTCTCGAAGCACGACAGATGCCTTGAGAGCTTGACAATTAATCGTCTGCTGAGCATGGCGCCAGAACATCTCCCACACAGTGTATTCTTTAACGTGACGATTAGTGTTATAGTATCAGTATTTAATGGCACTAACTTACACTCATCTGAGAAAGTACAGAATTAAATCGTTATCGTCTATCGTAACGCACATTTTAACTCATCCCTAAGTGTGTGTGGTTTGCTTCTAGGCTATTAAATGCATAGTGGAAATCGAATCAATCAATATTTTGTACAGCACTTTACTAATTTCATTGTTGTCTTGTATAATGTATTTTTCGTAGTGTTTTGTAATTTGATATTCTTCAATTATAAACATTTATACTGATGATTTTTAATCATTTAAATTGATAGCATCTTTTGTTGTAAGTCATGCAAAATTTTCTAAGTTCTACATTAACGTCATAGTCCGCATAACATTCAAGACTGATTCATAATCTATTTCGACTGAAAATGAATTTGAGTATCTCAGTCGTGTTTCTTTAAGTTTCCACGTCATTTTACTCTCTGTGAGATGCAACTTCTCAATGGTTAGATTGATACGTACTAGCTGTTTTCCTCCTTTGTCCAGCTTCTATATTTGAAACTATGATCATACTATTGAATGAAAATCAACATTAACAGGGTATTATGGTTGCACTCACCTTTGCGATATTCGTCTTGCATAATCATTGGTCAATATTTGCCAGTTTTGTATCCGACGTGCTCTTCTATGTGTGCCCGCCGAAAACACACACACACACACACACACACACACACACACACTACATTAAACAGTATTGGTGGAGATGAGAATTGAGCTTTTAACTTTTTGCGAGGTATCAAGAAAACACTTATGAAATAGTGCAGAGCAGACCATTTTAAGAGGAATTCAAAGTTTATTTGATGAAAATCGGGTCTGGAATGACTGAAACACCCCAAAACAAAGTAAAACAAAGCGATGGTAATAAAGTGTGGATCCCACACTTATTCGAATCGTTCTGTTTTGGATATCCCAGCCATTTCAAAACCAATTTTCATCAAATAAATGTTGAATTCCTCATGGAATTACATGCTCTTTCATATTTCGTAAGTAGGTTTCTCATTATCTCACCAAAAAATATTAGAAACCTGAAATTAGGTCTCAACCAAAATGATACGATCCCTTTAAAGATATCAGCAAGAGCAAAGCACAATAATGGTGACGATCGTCACACCATTGAAATTGCAATGAGCATTGGCGCGATAACGTCATACGTTATGTGTACCTTTTTGTAGACAAAAACAGTACTTGGAGGACTCTAATCTATAAGAAATCCCGCAGATCAATTGGAATCTATCAGTGCTTAACCACTTTTTATACATTTACACTTCACTCTTTTTACAAAATTCAAATTACCAACAATTCATTCGTACAAATAAAAAAAAAAGAATAAAAAAGTTTCAGGAGAGCGGTGCTTATCTGTTTCATTTTTAACATTGTTACCAGCTAGTGAAATGGGGTGGTTGTAGTTCGGACGACATGTACGCATTAAACATATTGTTGCTCTCAATGATCTCTTTATGTGTCAGTGTTGTTTTATTACGTATACTGAGTCTTTCTCACTCCCTCTCCCATCGCTCTATCTCGGTGTCTAAGCGTTTGCGTGTTCTTATTGTTGTGTGCGTTTGCTTTGTGTGTGTGTGTGTGTGTGTGTGTGTGTGTGTGTGTGTGTGTGTGTGTGTTTCTGAATTTTTATGGAGTGGCAAAGACCGTGTAAAAGGAATGTCATGGTATCAAGATTATGTTAATGAGGGACTGAAATGATATATTTTAAGTTGATTGTCAAAAGAACGTATTATGTGGTTGAAACGTTTATTGTATTGTATTGTGAGAAGAAATGTGGATCAAAAATGTATTTTGGTTTTTGTTTTCGATCAGTTAGAGGAAGGCTTTTATTTCTGTGTGATCATGAGCGGTCTATATTGACGCTGACAAATGCAATCCCACCTTTTTATATAGAAATGGTTAAGGCATGGCAGGAAATGGATAAATGTAGGAATTTTGAGGATAAAGTGATGAACAAAATGATATCTAACAACAGAAATATAGTTCAAATTATATATTTTAAAAATTATACCGGTTGTCATCGCAAATCTTTTTTTCCTCTTTTTCCCCCACATCGGACGTTCATGGGCTCGTCATAATTGCATGCAGTGTGATTTCCAGGTGTGGGTGTGCATGTGTGCAAGAATAATTATTATTTTTTGTTAAGTGTGTGTCTTTTGTCAAGTGATTGCGTGTGTGAGTTTTGCATGTTTTGGTTTGTTGTGTGTGATTGTGTATGTGTGTGCGTGGTGTGCGTGTTGAAGTTCGTTTTTTTCGGGGGGGGGGGGGTGGCAGTTTGGTGAGTAGTTGGAAGTGAGCAGGGGTAGGTCTATATAGTCTATTGTCTATTGTCTATATAGAGATGTAGGGAAGTGCGTGGGGTGGGGTGGGTAGTGTACTTTATAGTTAGTAGAAGGGTAATGTTTGTTATTCAGGATGGTTGAGTATCAAGGAATACATTTTGTTTTGGTAAATGATGCAAGAATACGCACACGTGATTTTTCTGGGGTTTTTTTTTAAACAAAAATCAGATATGAGGTTGGGGAGCTATGGGGGGAGTATAGGGTGACAGGTTAGAAAGATGATGAATTCCGTCCGATTGATTATTTAATCACGATACAAGTTTACTGCAGGTTTTGACGAAATGCTGTAGTCTCAAGTGTGCGGTTTATGTAATGAAGCATATATTGATTAGCTTGATCAAGTTGATCAAAATCGCATTTCTTTTGCATTATGAGATTTATGCAGAATTTTAAATCACTTTTTTACGCATGGTATGATTTGTACAAAATATGTTATTGTTTATGTTAAAAAAGAATGTGATTCAGTAGCACAAGTAAGAAGAATACAGTTTCCTATGTTTTTGTTCACATTAGTTTCATTGTGAAGATGAGCTTGATATTGAATGAAATTCAAGCATAGTTTTAGAATATCATTAAAAAGTGAGAATGTGTGTGTGTGTGCGTGTGTAGGCCTATATAGAAGTGGTGAAGGGCGTCGTGTTTTATATGCTGATGAACAAACAAAACGAAACATACCTTTTACCAAGATATTAAATTGTTTATCATTCTCGATCATAATCAATGTACATACAGAGAGACAAACGTATAGATATCATCAACAGAATTATTTTTCAGTGCACTTTATCACCGCGCCATTTCCAAATGACAATTCAACTAGACAGCATTATAGTACTGCTTTACTGAAAAAGTCCACCGAGTATGAGTGAGAGAGAGAGAAAGGCAGAGAGAGAGAGAGAGAGAGAGAGGGGGGGGGGAGGGGAGGAGAGAGACCGAAGAGAAGTGTTGAGGGGTTAATATTATTGTTCAGTTCAGTTCAGTTCAGTTCAGTTCAGTTCAGTTCAGTTTATTTCTTCATTCCGTTTTCAATACAATGTAAAACAAAATTTGACGATATATCATAAATCATACGATTTGTTCCAACGCATTAATACACACTGTTGGGTAAGATACTATAAAGAAACGTCTCGGGAGAAAAATATACAAAAATGTCAAATTGAATGTAAATTGTACGATAAGAAACAGATAAAATTGGGTGTAAATTGGGTGTTAGGTGTATTCACCAAATTAAAGTACAATATCATATGAAACTGGAAATGCAGGGAAATATCTTCATAAGCAGAGCTTGACTAGGAAGATGACCCCAGATAAACTTACAACACAAGAATTAATGAAACTATACCATCTCAAAGTTCAACGCTGTCGACATTTACAATATCAAATGAATACACGTAGTAGTCACTGGTAGTGCAGAAAGTGCATGGTCTGTGCATTGTGCTGTGATAATGTTGGTCATGATTACATAATTATGGTATAACTTCGTTTATTTTGCTCGTTCTGATGGAGTGTTTGTCTTCCATACACAGTGCTAACCTGAAGGAATTGAAACAAACTCATCATGAATCTGACAAAATGATTGCCTTCTATTCATGGAACTCCTCATCGGAAGCATGATGATTATGGAACCGTTATCTGCTACTGCAGAATGTCATTCGCTAGCTATAAAGCCACCGTCTTATACTGAAAATATCCACTAGTTAGAGGATAACTTCTTTATTAGTTGCTAAATTCTTTTATTTACATCTTTGTTATTTTTTTATTCTTGACAAGCGGCACTACACACGCATTATCCACCCAATTCGTGGTTGAATTTTTCCCTATTGGAAACTATGATTGAGATAGAAAGATAAGGGTGAGATCGGTCACAAACCTGCTTCTTCCTGTATAGTTGTTAACTAATGGATACGGTTATATTCTAATCTTCCATGTGTCGTCAACGGTGTCAATATGTCTGCAAATGTGTGGTTTATTCATTGTGGGAACCAGAAATGAAGCATTTCACCCACGCTGTACCAAGGAGCCCCCCTTTTTTGTTACCGATATCACAATGATCGCCCAATCGCAAGAAAGTATGAAGAATATACGAGGGCTATTCTTGGTTGGTACACGTCAGCACCTGACAGTGAAGTAAACTATAGTCAAGTACCACTATTTAGTGTTAGATAAGGCGAAAGTGAAGGGTTGTCTCGATGTGAGGTGCGTGACTGAAGGCATGACTAAGTGATGATGTGTCATGCAGTAAGGACAAGATGAGCAAGCAACAAACGAGCAAGGATCATATAGCTACAACTGGCCCCAATGGGCAATACTAGTAATGAGGTAAAGACCCAAAGCACACGACGCCAAGCTATCCATGTCTTGCAGTCTACGGGGACGTTATAGGGAGCTCTTCAGATTTTCCACCGACATGGTTTTATGGAAAAGCGACGATAGCAGCCACAGAAAACGAAGTGTGGAATGTATGTCCCACTCATTCCTTGACCTCTATCAGCAATCATGGCAATGGAGTGGTATTCCTCTGGTACTCTGAGAACCTTTTGAAGGAAATGTCCACTCTGTGTTCACCTGACTCAAAAGAGAAGAATCAAGTTCAACAAATACGTCAATAAATAAAGTTACGGAATTTTGGAACTTTACTCTTTGTAGTCACGAACAAGTATCTAAACCAAGGCTAGGATATTGCCACTTCAAAACATTGCTTTAAAAAAAATTAAAACAATGTGTTTAAAATCACACCTTTTGTCAATGATTTAGGAACTACTAAATAAACACTCTCTTTATAAGTCATCACTGCTAAATCATTACAACTCATAGGGGGACCTAAGCAAGGGCGCCGGAAGCGGGTGGGGGGGGGGGGGGGGGCAGTACAGAGGGCACATGAAAGGTAACAAAAAATAATCAATTATCTAAAGACCAAATTGAACAATAAAGGCACCTTCCTTGTCTAAAAACTGTCAATTTCACATCTCAAAAATGCGAAATTTTCGCCCCTTAATATACGGGGCACTAACACTTATAAGTAAATCAAGTGTATAGATTATAGCTTCTCGTTCTTCGACGAGTGTGCCAACTGAAACATGCCATTACTTCTTCTAAGCTTAATAGCAATATAAGAATAGTTTTTATTGCTCGAACAATGCGATCACGTTTAAGCTTTCAATGAATATAAACTCCTCACAAAAGTTCTGCAATTCAAGTTTGAGGGATAATATATCTCTTTTTGCTTCATCATCATACGTGAACGTGGTATCATCTGTAGAAAACTTGATTATTCCTCTTTACAATAACGTGTCACTCGTGATGCTTATGCAATCATGGAATGCACAGTCTCTCTGAATATACAGCAAGGTAAAAAATGAAGTGTTGCAAAATTTGTTGTTTTCAATAGTGAATTCATCCAAAATTCAATGTTAAAATAATGAAGACATAGACAATCTTTTCTGTCACTGTGTCCTCTCAATTTATTGGGAAATGGTTACATCTCATTAGGGTCAGAAGCGGGTAGATGACCCAAGCACAGCAACAACGGCCTGACACCTCCTCCTCATGCTGCTCAGTTCCCCAGCCTTGTCACACAAAGCTGTGGGATGGTGTTCCACTCTTCAACGAGGATCAGCCGCAGGTCTGCCAATGTCGTGCGATCCGTTACTCTCTGCCTGACAGACCGACCGAGCTGAGCCATTTCATCCTCTCAATGCCCTCATCCCGCAGGTACAGTACTTAGTAATGATCCTTGCTCTATGCGGACGAGCGTTGTCTTCTTGGAAGACGGCATTCGGTCCAAGGTTACGGCACAAATACGGAAGTGCCACTGGCTGAATGACTTAATCTCTGTATCACTGGGTCGACATCATGTTGCCATCGACGACGATAAGCGGGGTTTTGCTCACTGCTGAGATGCCGCCCCACACCATTACACGTCCCCCTCTAAACGCTGCATGCCACTCTCTGTCGACGCAACAATCTGCAAATCGTTCGCCATATAGGACGTCGCCAGACCTTATCCTATACTGTCCAACTTCCTGAGACAGAATCTCGACTCATCAGAAAAGAGAACAGAATGCCACATCTCCTGGTTCCATCGTACGTGTTCACGACACCAGCGCATACGGGCATGACGGTGGAAGGCAGTCAATGCCAATTTTCTTGCAGCTTTGCGAGCACGCAAGTTGGTTGGAGCGGGTTGCTGATTGTCTGATCAGACAATCTTCTGCCAATCGCCTTGCAAATCTGTCTCGGAGATTTCTCGCAGATAGCCTTCGGTTCCTTAATGCAGGCAGTGTGATATACCAATCTTCTTGCGGGGTTGTCTTTTTGGGACGCCCAGTCCTCGGTCTGTCTTTAATTTCCCCAGTTTCAAGAAATTTCAGTATGATGATGGAGCAACAAGAGATAAAATACCCCACAAACTTGAATTGCAGAACTACATTTTTAAAGGAGTTTATTTCAGACTAAAACCGAATGGCAAAGTGAAAATGGCTCACCAGTGCATGCTGGGGCTCACCTAGCCTCTGCACGCGACGCACCCAGTGGCTCATCCGCATCTAGAAATCTTAGAGGTAATAGCCAATCCCAAGATGGTGAACGAGTAACACTTCAATGACTTTATCATGAACATTTCCAACAGTTTCGGCTCATTAATGGATTATCGTTACAAGCAGTGTCTTGTGTTACCGAAGGCTGAAGTCTGGACTCTTCCACAATAACGTGATATCGACAGTGAGAGAAATATGCTAAAATGCCAAAAGGAAAGAGAGTAAACTTGTACCAAAATAATTCATCAGCCAGTGCTCATCAGTCAGGATGTGATATTTTAGCCTTGTGGGATATATATACAGATAGCATTAATTTTACTATAGAAACACTAAACCCTGTTATCAACTTTCATCCTTATTATTCTTACGCTAACGTGATATGAAAATGATGCTCTGAAAGCATTTTTAAAAATTCAAATTCAGTTCCGTTTTCCAGAATAACATAACATACTGTTACTCTCTTTAGTGACATAAATAATGCAAAAAAGACCCCCCAAAAATTTGGATTAAACAGAGTAAACAACATTAATTGAAACCTTACAGTAACGACATGTAATGAGTACCAAAGTAATCAATACGTGAAATCAATAGGGCCTATAATGCACTGTGCGAAAAACGTAGGGACCTACTGAAAAGACAATGCTTGTGGAGTTTGGGCCCTTCTTGGAAAAAAAAAAAATCAATAGGAAAAAACAACAAACTTAGTTAAAACAGCAAGTATTGTTTAAAACTTATATACATTTGAATTTACGTATAGGCCTAAATTACACCCTTTATATACATTCCTGCTGGAAAGAACACACAGTGTCCCACTGTGTGATACTGGTATATACACAATGTAAAATACAGTGTGAAACCTCTTCACACTATCAAATTAGAGAGTTGGTTTTTTTTACATTGTAAATGCATTGTTTATCACCAATTTACATTGCGAAACAGAACATTATGTGAACTCTCTGTGAAAAGCCACACCACAGTGTGAAATCATCTTCACATTGTTAAATTCGAGCGTTTTCACACAGCCGACTTTAAGAACACATTGTGAACACAGTGATGTGTTCTTTCGAGCAGGGATCACAAAACCAACAAAAAGTCGCCAGACATTGATTTTTAGTTAAGAGCAGATTCTGAAAGAGCAGACTTTAAGCTTTAAAATGACATAAAATCAAATGAACTCTCCTAACCTATTACCAGAAAGAAAGCGCACATTCTGGGAAAGTGCATACTGCCGAGAAAGGAGGCTCTGAAGTTTTGGGTCTATTCAATCGCTTCATCTTCTACCAAGCCGTGCATGCTCCGTGCAATGAATGGGACAAAAAACAGGATGTAAAACATCAGGGCAACAACAATGAAGGGGTTATCCGATTAACCTGAAATCGATCATGCTATTAACACCTTCTGTCCATAACTAATACAGACTTTCAAAGCAGTATAGCATTATCTTTTTTTGAGTTGTTGGAGTTGAAAGTGAAGAGTGAGTAAAGGGTTATTAAAAAGAAGAGGGGACTTCAGGAAGACACACCAAATCACAATATTAAAAAAAAAATGTGTACTAGAAAAACTGCTTAAACATATTTTCCCGTTTGTTTTAAGATTCCGAACTTTACAATAGAAGAAGTATTATTTTCCAGAAAATATGAAAAACTCAAGATTGACCATATATTACCCTTTTCTCCTATTTTGCGTCACATCACAAAATCAGTGTTGGTTTTGTGATGCACGATCACATTATACATAATAATATAAATAAAAAAATAGCAAGTTGCTGTTTAGCTCTACTCCACTTAGCACATTGCTTATTAACAACTATAGACAGTTTTCAGATTCTGCGAAAAACTTTCATCAAGACAGTGATGTAAATTTTCTGCAAATAATGATAATCATAATCATAATCTAATATAAATGATACTACTACTACTACTACTACTACTACTACTACTAATAATGATAATAACAATAATGATAGTAATAATAGGCCCTTATAATAATGATATTAATGATACTAATAAGACTAATAGTTAA
The DNA here is from genome assembly GCF_040938485.1 of Diadema antillarum. Lineage (NCBI taxonomy): Eukaryota > Metazoa > Echinodermata > Echinoidea > Diadematoida > Diadematidae > Diadema > Diadema antillarum. The sequence continues at coordinate 9,500 of NW_027271292.1, read as the reverse complement.
CGTGGACCAAGCAGTAGGCCTACTCAAGAGGTCGTTTAGTATCAAAATCACCTCTTACAGTCCCTCTTGAGACTTCAATCTCATATTCAGTCTCACTTGGAGAATGAATTATTAATTACGATTAATTTTGTTTCTTTTTGGTTCGGTGTAAAAATGGCAGAGGTAAAAATGGCAGAGGTAAAAATGGCAGAGGTGAAAATGGCAGGGGTAAAAATGGCAGAGGTAAAAATGGCAGAGGTAAAATGGCAGAGGTAAAAATGGTAGAGGTAAAGATGGCAGAGGTAAAAATGTCAGAGGTAATAATGTCAGAGGTAAAAATGTCAGAGGTAAATGGTTATCATGTCAGTGGCAAAAATGTCAGAGGTAAAGTTATCAGTGGTCGTAATGTCAGTGGTCAAAATGCCAGAGATAAAAATGTCATTGATAAAAATTTAGTCGCAGAAATGCAAGAGGACGAGGTAAAAATGACAGAGATTTTTTTCTTCTTGTTTCTGACACTTTTCTCGCAATAAGCGCTTTTCGTACCTTCTCCTGAAATAAAGCACGGGGGAGACCGGGGAGAAATATGAGACACTCAAGTAACTTGAAAAATGTTCGGTCAGTCAACAGTCCAATTATATCAGTGAAAAGATGGGCCTCGGTAAACCTGAAAATGGACATATTAACCACTATACAGCTCTACAGGTATATCTTGTCAGTAAAATATCAAACTTACTATAGATATGGTAGGTCCTATAGGTATTTTAATAAGTGTGCAAACCTCAACAGACATGCAGGTATGAACAATTCGCAGGGATCTTTTACTGTTTCTGTTACCACTGGGAGAAATTTAATAGGGCACTGTTACATTTCTACCCGTGGCACATGTAAATCCTCCTTTGGTCATGATGGTTATCCAATTTCTCTCCAAGTTGTCTAATTTCTCCCCGCTTGATGTCCCATTCCCCCCAAAATTAGGGGTTAAACAAATCATTAATTACACGAAAATGTTTTTATACATAGGGGTATCACTAAGTACTCTACTATAAATTTCAGAATTTTCTTACATAATTATGATTATGACCTAGTTTGACAAAATATTTTAACAGTTACAAGGAATCTTTCATGATGATGCAAAAATGTCCCATTTCTTCCCGGTCTCCCCTATACTACACTTTCCTGCATTATCTTTTCTCACGGATAACCTCTGTGTTTTAATGGAAAGGACCAAACCTCCCACCCAGCCGCCAACTAAACTATTGCAAATGGAGCATGTACAAAAATTGTCCAGAATGAAAACTGTATTCCTTCACGACCAGTAGGGCCTACGTACATGTACAAAATATTTCCCTCGTTTTCCTCACTTACAGGTAGAATGCATATCGCCTCACCTGGCCTCTTTCTGGTTTATTCGAAACATTTTCATCGGGTTATGAGATAAGAGTGCATAAACCGTGATGTAAATGATGTACGTTATTATAAACATTAATACTAAACAAAAAGTATACATGTGCATAATGATCACAATCGATCTTTATCAAGGCAACACAAAAAGAAGAACTTATTTCATAGACAGTGTGCGTGTTTGCATGATAAATATGGGGTTGGTTCATGCAGAAAAGAAAGTAGGCGTATACTTACATTTGTCATGCACCCGGGAGTTGAATTGTTTAACTGTTGGCTTCTTTTTCACTGCGTTATTACTATATTAAATTTAGCATGACTCCAAAATCTTCAAAAAAAAATTCATGCACAACACCAGATCGTAATACTCATGTTAATTCAAACTTTCACACCCTCTCGAACGAGGGAGGGGTAATTACCCCATGTCCAATGAAGACTTTGGATAGACTAACATAGCGACAGCGAACTGCCTACAAACAGATTTTCTTACATGGTTATTTTATGTTATTTTCTGTGACCCACGTGTATCAAAGGATATCCTTTTTGTGAGAAATTTGTCATTTGTATATGTTTAAGGAGCCTTATTTTAATCAATAATGAAAAAATAGCTTTAATTCAATTTTCCTGATTACTTCTCATGCAGCAGAAGTGTTGTAATCGATCTCATATAATAATTATCGATGCAGGACAGAGGTCTGAATTTGCTACACGAGCAAACCCCGGAAATGACTATTCAAACTGAACTGCTAATAAAATAAAGTATTCTCCACCAAATCGATTCTGATGTTATTTCAATGAAGAATGGATGTTCCACCCAACAAGCTAAAATACTATCGCATTTTATCCCAGCAAAGTCCTAAAAACCTGCTGTTCAATTTTTTTGGGCCACCCTGTATAGTGTAAGCTCACCGTAATATTGTCGTTTATCTATTTGCATCTAATCATCAAAGTACCACAGTTTTCGTAGCATTGTGGTCTTTCCAAGCAATTAGTGTAAATGGCCCTATACAATGTATAATACAAACTCTGCCAATAAAACGACTTCCCATGAAAACGAGTAGCATTAGTTCTCACCTTTAAACTGACATGGTGCAATCTGTAGAGTAACTGTAAACAGTTTTTGAATGCATATTTTACATTATAAATCAAAATCTGGAAGTCAATCACGAGCCCCAAATGTTCTTACACTCCTGTGCTATATACTATACTTAACTACCCCCCCCCCCTCCAGAAAAAAAAAATGTTTGTGAATCTAATGAAATATTTTTAACGATCAGAATGGTCAAATCTTCGTTTGACACCTGGGTATATCCATATTTTTGCTAAAAAATATCAACGAATTTTGAGCCTGTATATTTTTGTTACTCCCCTTCAGCTGAAAGATTCGTTTTACTTTTTAGGGAAGTTTTCTTACTGTTGTTGTATAACGAGGGAACAACGTCATTTTCGGAGGCTGAATCTACCAATATTCACCAACACACCATGTTGATAAATTTACTACCTTAATCATAATGGAATCTGACTTTGGAGCTACAGCTAAGTTTGAAAGGCATCAGACATTTACATTTTTTTTTTCGCCTGCGGATTCGTTCAACAATAATTGAGAGAAATCCCATGGCAAACTATCGGTTTTTACTCTCACTATAAAGAACAGACTATTGCTAATGTTCGTCTCCAGTTTTAATAGGCATAAGTCTGTAAGGTGACCACAAAGTGTTCATCAAACTTCGAGATATTTGTTTTTGCGCCATGTGAGAACAATGTAATAAAATATTTTTGCAAGAGCTTACTTATGTCTGCCGTTACATCTGCTGTAGTTTTTTTTTTTTGCGTTTTGTATGTTTGCTTGTACATTATGTCGTGATCAGGCCTTGTGAGACAAATAGGCTCCTACGAAACCTGAATGTGAGAAAATAACATAGAACAGGTGAAAAATTAGCGGTTTGCTTCGACTATGTCTCCTTCACTTCTTTACACTAAACAGTTTAAAAAATGGAAAATAATGACAATATACTAGCCTGGACGTGAGCGGAATTCGTTTGTGTAAGAGTGTGTATGATGTGAGAGTATGTATATCTGCGTATAATATGTTTATACCAAAAGTAGGTTCCTGCGTGTGTGTGCGTGTGTGTGTGTGTGTGTGTGTGTGTGTGTGTGTGTGTGATGATAACTTCATTGGGCGAAACAACGTAGGATTATGCTGTTTAAGGGGTTTCCAGCATTGTTGGAACCTCCCTTTCAATGATAAATAATAGCAATAATAATATTAATAATTATGATAATAATAATAATGATAATTTCCCATAGGCCTATAGGCTCTTAGCTGGTTTAATATTCCTCTGGAAAGACAGATTACGCCACTGCACTTGAATCAAACTCAGAATATTGAGAGTGATCTATTAAAAAAACCCCATAATTCCATAAGTATAGTATTCTTCAAATTTGCAGTTTGGATTTGATAATTCGATAGATACCGTTTGCTCTGGCTAGGTTATTATTCAAAACCTCTTCATACGTTTACCTCTGACGAAATCGCTCTCATTACTTCTGACATTTTTACCTCTGACATTAACTCTTGACATTTTTACCTCTGACTTTATACCTCTGACATTATTACCTCTGACATAATTACCTCTGTCATTTTTACCTCTGCCATCTTTACCTCTGCCATTTTTACCTCTGCCATTTTTACCTCTGCCATTTTTACCTCTGCCATTTTTTCCTCTGCCATTTTTACCTCTGCCATTTTACCTCTGCCATTTTTTCCTCTGCCATATATACCTCTGCCATTTTTACCTCTGCCATTTTTTCCTCTGCCATTTTTACCTCTGCCATTTTTACCTCTGCCATTTTTACCTCTGCCTTTTTTTCCTCTGCCATTTTTACCTCTGCCATTTTTACCTCTGCCATTTTTACCCCTGCCATTTTTACCTCTGCCATTTTTTCCTCTGCCATTTTTACCTCTGCCATTTTTACCTCTGCCATTTTTACCCCTGCCATTTTTACCTCTGCCATTTTTTCCTCTGCCATTTTTACCTCTGCCATTTTTACCTCTGCCATTTTTACCTGGCACCCTTTTGGTTATGAGACTTAAAACTTCAGAATAACCGTATGTCATCATTGTTACAATCTACAACGAATTCCTGGTAATTATTCTTCTAGTTTAACGTGTCTTGGTCGTCTCATATCTGGGCGTTGAATAAGCCAGACCAGAGTCAGGGATGGACATTCAGGGTGGAGAACATTGCGTAAAAAACCGATAGCCGCACAGGAGGGATGAGATGGAAGACAACAGCCAGCAGTCAGAGCCACCATGGCCGGCGCCACGTTTTTAAAAGAGAGAGAGAGAGAGAGAGAGAGGGAGAGAGGGGGAGGGGGCAGTTAATATTTGTGGTGCCACTTCTGGGTTTCTTCAGCTAACAAGCCCCCCCCCCCCCCCCCCCCAAAAAAAAAAAAAAGAAAGAAAGGAAAAAAGGGAAAAAAAAGGGCCCTCACCGCAACTCTCTGGGTCCATTTTCGGGTTTCTTCACCTAACAAGCAAAAAGAAGAAGAAGAAGAAGAAAAAAGAGGCCTTAACCCCCCATTCTTATCTCTCTGGTACAAAACACACACGCACTTTTTTGGTTTATTTTTTCTGGTGCCACTTCCGGGGCCAAAAAAGAAAAATGAATGGGGGGGGGGGGGGGGGCAAGAAGTTTGACCCTACATTCCTATGTATCATAAAAAAAAAAAATGTGTGTGTGTGTGTGGGGGGGGGGGGGGAGGGGGCCCTAGCATGGTCACTCACACATAACATTGATAATAATGTCAGACCTATAACAGTCCCAGTCTCCTGTTTGCATCCAGCATTCGCGGATCTGGGGGGGGGGGGGGGGGGGGGGAGGACATCGAGAGGGTTGAGGTGGTTTAACCCCCCCCCCCCCCCCGACCCATTCTTTGTTTTGTTTTGTCTTGCTTGAGGTTTGGGGGTTAAACCTCCCTCCCCTTGGACTTTTTAGGTTTTATGTTTCTGTTCTGGTTTTTCTTGTCAGCAGATTGTGGAGAGAAGTAGCAGCAACAATAATACATGTGAAGACTTTTTTTTGTTCTTTTTTTTTTGCGTGTCAGCCTATCTTGGGAGATAGCCGGGTGGAAGCAAAAAAAAAAAATAAAGACTTTTTTAAAATCCTTTTTGTTGTTGTTGTGTGTGCTTTGTTTGTCATGTCAAATCGTCGTGAGTCTCCCCCTCCCCTCCCCCTAGCTGGTTTGTATTAATCATAGAGGAATACAGTCAAACCTGCCTTAGCGGCCACCTCTCTATAGCGGCCACCTGTTTATAGCGGCCACTGAAAAATCCCCCCGAGAGAAAAGCCATGTTAAAGACCCTGTGTATAGCGGCCACCTGTCTAACGCGGCCAGCGGCCACAACTTTTGTTTCCCGCGGTAGATTTTAACCTGTCTATAGCGGCCAAAAACCCGATGGAGCCGTAGCCGAGCTGATAATTCAGGGTGTTTTTCTGCTTTTTAGCCGTGCCAGTCATTTCTGGGCAACATTCAGTGATCGCCACCGTTGCATTCATCACTTATTCAGTCACAATAATGCACTAATTCATGACTGTGCACATGCTACATCTAGTGTACTGTGCAACAATTCAGAGACTCCAACGCAAAGTACCTTCTGATCTGGAGATTCTCCCGCCTGAAACCTCTAGCAAACGGGAGACTCAAAGTTGATGTGTGCGAAGCGCGAAATTCCCAGGGTTCTAGATGCTCTCTGGTGCTATCTAAGGCTTATTTTTCAACATACGATAGAAATATGTAAGAAATCCTTTCCAACGGGAGACAAAGAGCCAGGGCGGGAGAAATTAAATCTCAAACGGGAGAACGGGAGATTTTGCAAAATGTGTTTTCGGCGGGAGATCTCCCGTCGAAAACGGGAGAGTTGGAGTCTCTGACAATTTCATAAACACCGGCATTGTTCTATGCATGATACACACGTGTGCATACGTACACACATAAATGTACATGTATATACAACAATGATACATGTACATGTAGGCAATGCACACAAAGTTGACCCGATTACCTGTCTATAGCGGCCACCTGTCTATAACGGCCACTTTTTCCGTATCCCTTGGGTGGCCGCTATAGACAGGTTTGACTGTATGCGAGTTTTTCAGGGGAAAGTGAATTTTGGTAGGAAATTATATTCATTTCAGGGGAGGAATTGAAATTGGGAAGGAACGAGACTTCCAGAGGAGACTATCTCTTAAAAAAGAAAGAAAAGTAAATCTGTTTCTGAGTTTTATTATACCTTTTGAATACTAGAGAAGGCAAAAGTTTTATTGATTTCAACTATATTGGCAAACAAACATAAATCATTTCTAATTATTTGGTATGCAAATAAAAGGGCCTATACATGACACTTACTAACAGTAATCCAACATGCTCTCTTTTTAAAACGGTATTGTGAAAGTTGTTCTCACTGTTCATCGAAACTATGACATGTGTTTATAACTTGCTTGGTTATTTCATTCATTTTTTTCCACTTGTTTGAGAAATAGAAGATTTAGGTACATAGCTCTTCACATTCCACGAACGAAGAAAGTACAATCATGCATCAGGATTGAACTTTGAACTGCAGTGATCGCAATCTCGATTATACAGTCTCCTTTATTCACGCAATTCTACGCTATTTTATGAATTTCACTACAAAACTTACATACCTTGGCCATACCTTTTCTGTAACATTATGGAATGTTTTCTGAAATAGGTTTCAATTCATCTGATACAAATTCATATCCTCACTATCCATGTATACCAATAGACCACAACAATATATGCATACGAACAACTGGCTCACGCATAAAGAAGGTGCTAGCTCGGGTACATTCGATGCCTGTATTTTACATTCGATGCCTGGCCATAGCGTCGTAGCAATACACAATGCCATGTACACGTATGGGCTTAGTAGGTAGACGAAGATTTGTAGTTGGTGATATACACTGTACACGCGAAGAGCATTATATGATCAGCGCTGAGAGCAGACTAGATAAGAGGGGAGTGTATCGTCACCATGATGAACGATGAAGTGGTAAGAACACCCAGTAAATTTATGGCTTTAAAAATGTCTTGATAACCGGGAATGAGCGCTTTTTAATGTAGATGTTCAATATCCTCATTGATTATGATGTGAAAATTCACCGGTAGTGGCACTGGTGGGTGTACCAGGTACATGTAACTGGTTAAACCTAAGGTTAGGCCTATACAGTATTAACATGATTAAGCAGTAGACTAGTGAGTGTGACTGTGAGTATTATCAAAAACGTACAGGTAGGCCTAAAGTTAATATATTAATGTCCAGACACTGAGATAGCCTGCAGTTGTGTCTAACTGTTGTGACGCTAACGTTTACAGAGGTACACATTGTAGACGTCGACTGTACATGACTAAGCGAGGTACTGTACATGTAACACTTTTGTTGTAATTTGTAAATGACTAACGACAACGTTAATGTAATGACATGTATTGTAACGTACTACAGCCTGGTGGATGCAGCATGCAATGCCAGTCCTGATACAAATTCTGTTCTGCTCTGGATAGACAGGTACATGTACATTTTGTACATTCCATGTTGCAGATAAGGGCTAGGCGCATATATAAAAAATAGGCCTACAAATTAGAGCACTTTCAACCAACCTGTCGTCATGCCTGTCCCAGGATCCAGATCCCATGTAACAAATGTAGATATTATAAGTGACCACTGGCTCTACTAGGCCCCTACTTTTAAAAATTAGATCTACTGTAAAAAAAAGTAGAAATTTTCACACATTTCACGCAATCAGAAGCTAGCGCGAAAATAAAAGCATGGGAATATTTTTGCATGCCATATGTTCCAGTAGTTGATGTCTTGATTCTGTGGAATTAAAGGCATGTGAAACTCTTCTTAAAAATCTTACTCAGCCAAGCACGAAAAAGAAGTCACGTGAAAATATCCGCTTTTATACAGTAGAGCATCTAGGAATCTATTGTGCATAAATGGATAAATCATAGCTACCAAGTCTCACGCATTCTGAGTGAGACTCAAGCATTTAGGGGTCATCTCACGATCTCACGCATGGCACCCATTTTTCTCAGGCATCGGGCAAAGTCTGCAGTTTGGGCCCATAATAAGGAGCATGCATAGCTCAAAGGATTAAAGTGATAGTTACAATTGAAGGTATATTTTCCTTTTGTCTTTCAAAATAGGCAAGTGAAAAATAGATCTAGTCACTTAAGTATGCACCTGAAAAATTGAAAAAGCTGGCCCTACCGTTGGAGGCTTTGGGGCGGGGGGAGGGGAGAGGGGGACCCCTCCCACACCCTCGCTTGCGTGCACATTCGCTCGCCGAGATGCTGAGTCATGAAAATCTCACTCATAAAATGTTTTTGAACTTGGCATCCCTGATAAATATTACCTCCGCCAAGCCTATGGAAAGAAGTTATGTTTTTGTCGGCATTGGTTTGCTTTTTTTGATTGTCTGAGTGCAAAATAACTCAAAAAGTTGTGAACAGATCTGGATGAAACTTAACACTTAATAATACTGCTCAGGAAAGGTTGAGAATGACACAAGGAACAGATGGTACGGGTAGTGATCCAGGAATTTTTACGGATTTTATGAAGGATTTTCGATATTTTGGCAGGTAGATGTAAGGTCAGTGAACTTGGGAGTTCATTGTTTCACTCGGGTTGTCTAAGATGGACTGTATTCCGAATGGATGACGTAACCAAAGGCTTCTTGGGAAAGCGGGCTATTTTCAGCATGCATACGATTACGTATGGGTGGAAATCTCTGACCTTAAAATGTGGAAATGAGCTGCATGGCGGAGGCCTACGCTCTCAGAGTGCCAATGATATGCAAACCTCTTTCTTGGCCCTGTACGTATGTGTGTGTGTGTGTGTGTGTGTGTGTGTGTGTGTGTGGTGTGTGGTGTGTGCGTGTTGCCTGTGGGGGGGGGGGGGGGGAAGGGATCAAATTTGATTGTCCCAATCCCACCTCACCTGTATTTACTGTACTATATTTTATCTTTTGGTACCGGTATTGAACTTTGTCCTTGGTCCTTGTGACACAATGTGACCTTACACCAGAAATGTATGC